>NC_081407.1:155383703-155746203 GCF_030272615.1 Cryptomeria japonica
TTAAAAACACATTCAAGAAGAATATTGTTGCAGGTTTCCTTGTTTGTCACGGTAATACACCCGTGGTTCAATTTCAAGCCCTATTCCTCCTATTCAATATACACACACAAATCCATCAGTCAATTTTCTTAGGAGAGCATACATGATAAAAATCAAAGAGGAAGTTGCAGACAAGAAATAAATTCACTTACTTCTATAGAAGTGCAGACACAGTTGTAGTGGGGTATGGAGGGAGGGAGGGAAAGAAGAAGAGAAAGAGGGATGGGGTATGGAGGAAGGGAGAAGGGGAGAGAGCGAGAGAGAGAGAGAGGGATGGGGTATGGAGGAAGGAATAAGGGGAGAGAGGGAGGAATGGGGTATGGAGGAAGGGGGAGAGAGAGAGAGAGAGAGAGAGAGAGAGAGAGAGGCACCTTGTATGCGTTTGAGAGGGGGAGACAATACACTTACATGTGTATATATATGTTTAATATATTATATATATATATATACATATATTATATATTATATGTATATACACATATTATATATACAATATCATATTATACACATATTATATATAGAATATCACATTATACAATAGCGCGTACGTGCTGTTTATAGTAAAAAGAGCGCGTACGCGCTGTTTATAGGAAAACGAGCGCGTACATGCTGCTTACACCATAAGTACCCCATATGCACTTTTGACTGTTTAGGCTTGGAAATAGGCCTGGATGACAAAGCTATGGTTTGGAAGTTTGATTTCCCTCCATTTCTCTCATTTTTGACATGTTTTATTTTATCAACTTGGTTTATCGACTTTGTCATCACTAGGTTTACACTTCATCAAGTGGGTATTTCTAAAATTGCCACCATATTTTCAACCATCTTTTGAGCTTTCTAACCATATAATTTTTTTTCAATTTGAACAACAATAACATATTATTATTGAATTTCTTTTACCAATGTCTCCATAGTTTTCACTGACATAGGTGCACCATTTTTTAAATAACTTTTGATATACTTATCCAAATTTAAAAAACTTTATATATTATTGTAGTGCACTTGATTCTTTACAATCTAAAAAAAAAATTGTATTTTTCGATTTGTTTAGTGCAACTTATGTTTCGTGCACGAACAGGTACCTAATTTTCGGGATGTGCTCGATTGGAAAAATCATTAAAAAAAAATACTCAACAAAAAATTACAAAAAAAATACACATCTTCTAGTTCTCACTCTTAACTATCTTCCTGCCAAAGGATTTGTCAAAATACTAAATCTAACTATGAATTTTTTGATGTGCACGTCAGACACTATGTTATGTTTTTTAGAAAAAATCAGGGTTAGTTTTTCGTGCGCAAAGGATTTGACCCCCTTAATATTATCCATTTTGAAAAGGTTTAGTAGTTTTGAAACTAGATTCAAAGTACTACAATATTTGTTCTTTGATTATCTTCATATCTTGAGCGGATGACTTTCAAATTTTGCCTCCAAATTCAGGTTCACCTGATTTTAGAAAAAAAGTGTCCACTTATACCCCCCTTTTTTACCACCATCTTTGTGCACTTGCCCAGTTATCTCATACAAATAGATCTAAATCACCCTTCCAATATTGCAAGAATCATAAAAATTAGAGATAATAGCAAAAATTTGTGAGTTTGAAAGTAGAAATTCATGATCTAGTTTTGATTGAGAATAAACTAAACCAAAATAAAAATATGATAATGAGACTTACACCACTAGAAAGTTATTGGAACTAGCTTATCTATAATATCTTGTTTGCTTTATTTGGACACTATATGTCCAAGTTATGGTAAAAAGAGAAAAACCCTCTTTTGGCATGATGAGTGGGGTCAAGGGGCCAAGGACAAGGTATTTTTTGCCATCAACAGTTCCAAAATACTAACATTAGTCAAATAGTCACCATTATATTTTGTCCATACCCAGATAATCTCTTACTGCAAAAGAATTCATGTACCTACAAATGTCAAAATATTTAATAAATCATAGGAATATACCTTTCTATGAAGATTTTCCAGTGGATCCATGGTGGCAGATTATGGTTTATAAGAAAAATATTTTTTGGATTACAGTGGATGTTGGTTTTTTATTTTCATAGGGTTCATTGTCATTCATGGGTTTGTGGCTACTAATCATTTTGAGTGATTGACTTAAAAATCATCAATAGAGTTTATGTCCAAAATGGACTAAATCTACCTCACCTCGGAAGCAAAAGCATGCCCAAGGAGAATGCAATCCACAAACTAAAGGTGGGAAATATATTTTTCTCTAGAAAAAACCTAAAGATGTATTACATTCCTAAATAAAATCCTATTTAAGCACATTCTTAATGCATAAGTAAGCTAAGATAAAAACATGAATAACATTAATACTCAAAAAATACCTATGGTGGATTTCATATACTTAGGTAGGTTAAAATTTGAAAGAGGGTACAAGATAATTGTTCATATATATTTTTTGATTGACAAAATCCTTGGCATATAATCATGGGCATATGGTGGTATTCTCGGAAGTGACTCATAACCCATTTGGTGTCAATGAGTCTAATTCTCTGGCCAAACTATAACTACTATTCATTGTCCTTATAATCGCATATTGCCACTATGTTTCCTATCATGTATTAGATAGAGAAATGAATTGAATTGTCTATGCTAATAACTTATTCATTCCATATTGACAAGTAAGCCCAATGGAAAAAGAGGATGGATTGACTAATGAATTTGAATGTCTTGTATTCGAAATGATAGCCCAAACTAGCTATTCATGGAGTATTGGTTTAAGCTAAAACAAGAATTTCACATTAACTTTATTAAGTAAGTCACTTCAAATGATTTATACATAAACAAAAATATTTAACATCATCTTAATTTATGATTGGATATAAAAGATTTTTTATAAGACCAAATGGGTCACTACAATGATAAATAATTAAAAAATTTAACTGTGAATTTTGTTAACTTAATTTTAGAGCTAGGTACCAAATTAAGTTTGGATAGATGATTGTTTAATTAATTATACATAAATATTAATATAAATTAAAATAAAAAAGATACAACTGTAACATCATTATTATTTCCAATGGTTTTGTAGACACCTAAATTTGTCCATACTGTTGAGACATGGACCAGCTAGGGCTCGAACCTAGGACCTTCCATACGTTGCTGGAGTGCACTACCACTGAGCTACTGGCCCCTCTTGGACCAGACCATCGTCGGTCCGGGTGTGGCTTATTTCCAACACCAACACCCCCCCTTAAGCCACACCTCTCGTGTGCTTGGGGTTCCTAGCCTTGACCTAGCTCTGATACCATGTTGAGACATGGACCAGCTAGGACTCGAACCTAGGACCTTCCATATGTTGCTGGAGTGCTCTAACACTGAGCTATTGGCCCCTCTTGGACCAGTCCATCGTTGGTCTGGGTGTGGCTTATTTCCAACACCAACACATACCCAACCACACCTAATTTTACCCAATCCTAAGCCATTAATTAAATATAAACTTATTTTTATTTATTTAATTCCATCTTTACCCCATTCTATCCTAGCCTTTGATTAATCAAATATTTATTTAATTAATTTCACAATTAACAAATTGTTCACATGGATCACAATCTAAAATTATCATCATGTGACAAGTGTCTCTTTCATATGCATCTAACTAAGTCTTGTCTAGACTCGTTGAACCTAGACATCTACCAAAAGTAAAACTAAATTTTCATCCCATCCATTCATTTAAAGCTAAACCTCTTAATCTCAACCATTCACATAAGGATGTTTCCTTGATCCACCCCTAAACCTAACCCTTATCCCTCATGTGACACTTGTGATATGACTACATCTTTGATCTCGACCCTAATCATCATCCAATCATAGCCATCCATCATCAATCTATCATAGCCCTTGATTTTGCCTCTTGGGAATTCTATGAATAATAGGTCTTTCATCCTATTTTCATATCTTCTTTCATCAAAATGTTATGTTGTCCAATTTTCTATCTAAATCTTCTTCCATAGTGTTATGCTACAAAAATTTCTATCTAATCTTCCATTATTATATCCTTATTCCATCTATTTGATCTCTCATCATGCTATTGGATTCATAAGAAATCACATTTCTACATCAAAGAAGAAAATCAAGTGGAGCTAGAGTGCATTCTACTTGAGATCAATCTAAGGAGAACGAAAGGTTGTAGGTGAAGGTATTGTGTATGTATTGCATTTATCTTCTATTTTATTTACCTTCAATCTTTTCTTATCTTTAGATTTAATAAATTACATTTAATTATACTATTTCTAACATAAATTATAAATTTGAAAGTAAGTTGACTACCAGAAAAAGAATTGATAATATTCTTCACATGTTCATCAACAACCCAAATAGCTTTGAAAACAAAATGATATATTCCTTTGAGCTCAAACATAATACCAATTTTTAGAAATCCACTTTGAATTAAGAGATAAAAACAACTTGAACTACAATATCATCCAAATAACAATAACTTCAAATCTACAATACATTTTTGAAATATCCATCTAATAAAAACTAACAAAATATTTTTTATTTATATAAAATTAAAATTCAACTTTTTACAATACAATTATAAAAATTCTACCCAATTCTTAAACATGAAAATTTAATACCCAACAAAATAATTTTTATAATACTATATAAAATTAAAATTCAACTTTTCACAATACAATATATGGCGAACATCTATACTGCACCGGCATCATCATAGACTTCAGATTTGAGATAAGTTTGTTCACGGTGTTCTGGATTAGACTTGTTAGGTTGCTTAGCATCCTTGAATTCATCCTTTATGTTGTTCACACGAACAACAATGGGGCTCTGCACATGATGATCACGACTAATCCAGGCGAGTCTTCCAAAATTATAGACACCATTCGAGTGCTTCAAAGGTTTTAGAGTTACTGAGAAAGAAGCAGTTTTTATATGAGGCTTGAAAACTAGAACCTTAGGCTTCACAATAACTTCCACACCAGGTGGGCACGAGACCACAGCTACATATACACAATTCTCATCTGGGGCAACGTTGGTTACAGTCCTTTTAACTGTGGTAGTGGATTCCAAATTGGACACAGTAATGGAAGGATAATTAAGATCACTAGCAGAACTTTTTTCAGGGCAGGTGATATTCAATTTAGCTGAAGAAACAATGCTTCTGATCTGTTTTTGGGTGTAGCCAAGACTGCAGAGAAACACTACATAATCTGTTAGACCTGCATCGTATATCAATCCTGGATTGATAGCTTGTATGGGATTTACATGCCCTGCACCAAAATCAAATGGGTTTGCTGGTTTTCCAGATCCTCCAGCTTTTATCAACTCAAGAGATGTATCTCTAACATATGCTGCAAATAATAAAATTTAGAAATGCTTATCAGGATTAACTGCATGCAATATAATAGTATATAATATTATCTTCATTGTGTAGAGTAATGGTTTATCTTAGTATTGTGACTTTGAGTTGTCTACTTAGAGTTGGTATTCATTGCATTTGGATAATACTCAAAGGTGAACCAGTGGGATTGAAATATTTGTGTCATAGTTCCATGGAGTTTCTTATACGGGGATGAGGAGATGTGGGATGGGTTTTGGGATGGGAATTAAAGCTAAAATTCGGGGACAGTGAGGGGATGGCAGCAGTGGGGAGCTGCGCTTATATACAAATTGATGAGGTGAATTGAAATTTTCAAGAAAATATCTACAATGTAATGACATGCGTCATATAACAAGCAACTAGATGGAGTTATGTAGGCAGTGGTGCTGTGGTGCTGTGGGACTGTTTCCCAAAGTCCTTAAGTAACGTCTCCATACAGAAGATACATATTTATTGAGGAGGGAGACTATCCGAATAGAACAGAGATTTGTGATTATATATAAAACTAAAATCTTCCATCAAATATAATAGAATGAATGGATAACATAATAATGTACCAGTAGTCATGATGGCAGATCTGATGGCTGCAGGACTCCATTCTGGATGAATTGACTTGAGAAGAGCAACAATTCCAGAAACATGAGGGCAGGACATGGATGTTCCTGATAAGAAATTGTAGTCCACAGAACGTGTGTCAACATCTACTTCTGAAGGTGGAACCACTGGAGGCCATGCTGCCAAAATGTTCACACCTGGAGCTGTTATATCAGGCTGCACAATTGCAAATTATAAGTTGTTAATAAATTCCATACTCATAACTCTTGAACCAAGCAAGATGTTTCACTTCAATAATATATTGTCAAATATGGTGAGACCGTATGATCTTAGTATTCAATTAAACATGCAATCTGTCACATACCTTCAAAATGTCTGGAGATAGTGTGCTAGGCCCCCTTGAGGAGAAGTAGGCAACAACAGGCGCAGGTTCAAGTCCCACAACACTTCTACTTGAACTCAATCGAACAATAGGAAACCTGTTTCAGATATAAAAAATAAAATTACATGAGCTATCTATCATTTTGATATAATACAATCTGATTTAAAAACAATAATAAAAATTATTATACACTGGAAAAATAATATCTTTAGTATGATAAAAAAAAAATTAAAATACTTTCCATTCATATCTGAATTGGTTTCAACTCACCGAGATGACTGGTAATATAAACTGATCTTTGCCCCTTGCTCCATATCTACGTACACCACTGGTATAAATAAGACACTTGGAACCACTTTGGTAGGCACTTCTGAGAATATTACTGCAGACCCTCCTGCTAGGTACACCCTTACAGCCGCAACCAAGCTATTGTCGCCCCCAGGGATTCCAAAGCATAGCACTATTTTTCTTGCAACGGATCTTGGTAGCCGAGATCCACACGTTCTGTAAATACATGATGGCCAAAATGTTAAGTAAATTATACAACAAACATAAAGAATGAACGTTATTTTAATACTCAGATTTACGTACCCGCCATATGCCAGTTGTACGAATGTATCGTTTGGCCGCTGAGTGTTTACTCCCTCTCCCTTTCAACACAAATAAAAGATCGAGAAAATAAGATTTTTTGAGTTGCGGGATAATCTGGATCAAGGACATGCATTTTTTTCATATAAATCTGTGATGTTTTCGTTAGAAGATTTATACACTGGTAATTAGGATATGATTTTATGCAGTTTGTTCATTTGTGTTTTTTTTTGGTTAAATTGGGTTTAATTTTCAATGAACATTTCGAATCGGATTATTATTACTGAATGTTATTTTTATATATATATATAACTCAAAATCAAAATCAAGGAGTAACAAGTCTTAAGAATTGAAGCATAGTGGATACCCTTATAGTCATGTTATTGCCAAGCATTAAGTATGTGGGAAAGCTACGATCCATAGTGCTAGCTGCTACAGAGATAACCCAAGGAGCTGTATTTGAAACAGAAGCAGGGTCAGGGCCAGCATTTCCTGCAGAAAATACCACAGAAATACCCTTCTCCATGGCATGGAAGGAGCCTATATTTGAACTTGAGGCAAAATACTCAGGCAGGGGTGTTGTTGTGCCAAAGGACAAAGATATCAAATCCACTCCATCAGTAATGGCATCATTGAAAGCAGCAAGGATATCTGCTTCATAACACACACCCTCCACCCAACAAGTCTTATATACTGCAATCCTTGCTCGAGAGGCACCTCCTCTAGCAATTCCTCTACCCAAACCCAAAAAGCTTGCATTTCTTACTTGACTTCCACCTGCTGTAGAAGCTGTGTGTGTTCCATGGCCATTGTGATCTCTAGCTGAACGATATTCTGGAACTTCTGTGGTATTTAGAAATCCATTGGCTTCTTCATAACCTTTGACATACCACCGTGCACCCACTAGCTTTCTATTGCAAGTGGACTTACTAAATTTTTCTCCTCCTTGACAGACACCCTTCCAACCACTAGGAGGTGGAGGAAGTGTATCATCTTTGAAGCTTTGTGACTCTGGCCAAATGCCTACAAATAAAGTTTTATAAAAATCAGATACATTGAACTTTCACCTATTTATACTTCACTAAGCTTTCTTCACAATAAAAGAAATAAATAATTATGTACATGGACTATAATGCATGTTGTACTGTACTCAATGTTCACTTAAAAAAGAAGAGAAATGTACAATTCTAACCTGTGTCTATAATACCAATGACTACGTCTTCTTCTCCATGGTGTGCTTCCTGTATAGGCATCCTTGTTAGACCATCCAAAGGCAGTCCCATGAAGTCCCAACTGTGTGTTGTATGTAGCTTCAACACTCTACTCTTGAAGATAGAGACAACACCTTTCATGGCTATATCAATTCCAATTATTAGAAACATGTTTATGAAGAAATTTCACAGTTATAAGAGCCAAATTACATAAAAGATAAATTAGGATTTGATTTTGTTCTTTTGGATTCGACCATGTAAATTTTTGCATTGCCAACGTTTCGGATCAAATACCATGATCCATCATCACAACAAAAAAGCAAGTAAGAGAGCAAGAGAGCAGAATATGAAGATGATAGATCTCTTGCTTTTTTGCCCTGATGATAGATCATGGTATTTGATCCGAAACATGTTGGCAATGCAAACATTTACACGGTCGAATCCAGAAGAACAAAATCAAATCATTATGGACTGTGGAAGCTTCATGAATTCGATAAATTAGGAGTCGTCTATTCTCCATACAAAACAAGACCTGATAAAAAATACAAAATCTGCAAATTACAATAGATTTTTATGTGATTTCTGCTGGTTTGATCCTCTCAATCTGTCTTCTCAATGCTGTAAAAATGCAAAAATTATGCTGAAAAACAATTGTATTATGCAAATTTGTGTTTTTATCATATAATGTTTTGTATGGAGAATAACCGTTGCCCAATAAATTGTGCCTATAGATAAAAAACATTTTATAAATATACATAATTCAATCAAGTGAAAAAATACTTGATATTGTCCTGGCCTGGGCTGCATTCAGTTTTGCTGCAAATCCAGAGAAGCTTTTGTTGTAGCTGTACATCAAGGCCATTGCAGCAGCTTTGTGGCTGTCGGATCACATCATTGGTTATAATATTACAAATTCAGACAATCTGTGCCTTGCACTTATCATACTATATCTTAACAATATTACCATGTAAAGGAGAAAATTACCACCTTCCAAGAACAGATGTTAGTATTTGATAATGAATTTCACTATTGAGAAGGTGCTGATCAAATCTATTCCCTCCCATGTATACTATGTATACCTGCATACAAATATATCCACATAAATATCATCAGGCAGCCTTCAAACAAATTTAGATGTTAGAATTGTTTTGTTTCTGGACTTAATTGTCAGATCACAGCATTATTCACTCTCATCCTTATGCAAATAAACTTTACTCAATTAAATTCAAAAATAAAACAATAGAAATTTATGAGTTTGCATATTTGTAAATAGACTGACTTTAAATTTTAGGGAAAAAAGGGCTATCATATAATTACATTGACATCATCTGCATCTGCCTGATCAGCTGGCTGAATATGCTGTACACGCACTAAAAGAATGAATATAACAATTCTAATTCGTATGGAAATTTCCATAGTTGTATAAAATGTGAAGAGAGGTGCTGAAGAAATGAATCTTAAATAGGCCAGCACGCTATAAAACTTTAACTTTGATGTAGCTCAGGATGATCTCACAGAAAACTAATGAGGAGAGCAAATGTTTCGTGCCCTTGAAGGCAGCCCATCCATCGTTTTGCCCGTACACATCCATAATTTAGCTTATTTGCGTGTGAGGGAGAATTATTTGCGTGTCGTATAATTGTTTTCAGCCTTTCGTAGAGTAACATAAAACATAAAACATATTATTCATGTCGGAATGACACTTCCGTGACGTTTCCGCTTATGGATGCCGAGGATTAGAGAACAAGTGAAAACTACCAGGTCTCGCATTCAAGAGAGACGATATTACCATACTTATATTATAAAAAAATTAGTATTAGACATTCAGATGTATGTTCATTCTTTCAATTAAAAATTATATTATTATTATTATATTATTATATTATCATATCATTATATTTTTATTTTATATTTCTTTTATCTAGATTTTATGTAAAGACACTATCAATCACTCATGTTACAATTGTAATCCATCTATTGACATTATAACAACTCGTTTACCATGTTTTCCAATCATACATGCAATGAATACTAAAATTTGGATACTCTAAAAGGTGAATTTTTATTTATAAAATAATTATCATTTAGTAACCATTACTTGTTTGTATTTAGTTTGATATCATAATTTTTGTTTGTGTGGTATAATTTCCTTATTGTGGGATATCGATCAAATTTCACCATCAATTTTAAGGCAACAATAACAATATATCTAAATCTCTATATAGATTATTACTACATTTTCATATTGTTGTCTTACAAGATCCCTACATAGTGTTGTAATAAAGGTAACATATGTGAATATGAGTCACCATGCTCTTGTGTAATAACCAGCTCTCAATTACTACTAATTATTTCTTCTATACCTTATACTAACTTATCTAACCAAGCATTTTTTAATTAAATTAAAGTGTCAACTTGGTGGCTTTGCCAACCAATCATGGTGACAACTCTATGCTACCACTCATATACTTACACTAGAATCTGATAAGTTCCAAATGTCGAGGTTATCCTTGGAACCTAACCTAAATCTCAAGGGTTCATTCATAGGGTCTTTGCCTACATTATACCATATGAAAATCAAATGCTCCATACTTTATAAACCAATGTTATATAGAGCTCATCCTCTCTTCTTATATGAGATATTTTGACACACTTTTAAACAATAACTATTCATTGAGCTTGTGTTTTTAGATTAAGACAGTTATACTAGAATGATAACAAACACATCTTGATCAATTGTTGGTTCCATGCCAACATTTGTGTAGAATAACACACTAAATCACATAAGAACCATATGATTTTAAAACCATATATTCTCACAATGATTGACACAAGCACATATCATGAATATAAGAAAAATATGCAAAAACACTTTCTAAACTAAATTTTTGAGGAGAGTGTTGTACAAATTTCAAAAATTTAACACATATAATAACGAAATGTATACAAACTTTAAAAAAATCAATATACCATAGCATAGAGGCATGTAGGGGAAAACCCTTTCAAGGGAAAAACTCCACACACTAAAGTACCTCAATGTATTATTAAGTATACAAAATAATTGCAATGCACTCACAAAGCATGCCTTCGTAGGAGTCTTACCAACTAGAGATCTAGAGAAATGTGTGCTTATATGTACTCTTGTATGGCATTAGAGCTCCAATAATACATACATCTTCCTGGATCTGAGAGTTATCATATGTCTTGAATATTTTTTTCTAGGTGCATTTTGGGGTTTCAAGGACCTTACAGTTGAATCCAGGGCATCAAAGAAACTCAAAATTTTCTTTTGTTCCATCAAATTTCATTACGTTTTGTCTGAACTACATTGGTTTGAAGTAGGGTTTAAAGTTACCTATTCCTGAAGGTAGCTGAAATTTTAATGCACTTTGGGCCAAATTCTAACCTTGTCAATGCCTCCAAAAGGCCTAAAAACGTACAAATTGTTGAATTGTGATAATTTTTCTGGGGGGCATCACAGGTTTTTTTTAAATCATATTTTAAAATATTTTTATATATTAAACATTACATTTTAAAACTTTTTGGTCTATCTGTTGTTGGATTCGAATGGTATGCACTATGCTCTTTGTATGTACACCTATAGTTATATGGCATAAATGAGGGCTAATAGCCCTAGGTGGCACGACCATAGGCCTACCACCCTAACACCATCCCTTAGCCCTTGTGCACTACTCCATCAGTGATAGGCTAGCGAGCGGCTCTTTTTTGCCCCAAAGCCAACTAAAATCATATAGGTGCCTAGAGGCTAGCCCCTTGAGGCCTAATTTTTTTTCTCTTTTTGCAACTATAACAAGATTGGGAAATTTTCAATACTTTCACATATGGAGTCAATTTTTCAAAAACAAGATATCATTGAAAAGCTAGTTCAATGTACTTTCCAATGAAATAGGTAATTTTTGCATGTTCTACTATTTTGTGTCATTTTCTCTATTGAATTCAAATCCTTTTTTTGTCTTTGATCTCGTAACTTTTTTCCATGATCTTTGTTTTCATGATCTTCGGATGTTGAAAAGTTGTTGAGGAGCTCTTTCTAGCATCCATGCACTTTTCTTAGTTTCAACCCCAAGTACACTATATATTAGTTCTTTCTCGATGAGTACCTTGGACTGTTACCTGGGCATGTTGTCACTTGGGAAGGTGTCATTTTATCATTGCACTTCATTTTAGTTCCTGATCATTTGTCAATGATTCTAAGGTTGTGCCGGTTCAAATTTTTCTAGTTGTTCCTTCACAATGATACTTATTTTGTTTTCTTATTTACACAAATGTATCTTGTCATTTGTTTTCTTAGATCAAGGGTCCTCGAGTTTACTCCAAAAAGTACTTCCAATGCTTATTTACAACAGGCTTCTCATTATGAGGGGGTTGTATGGTCTCTCTTCTCATCCTTCATATGGAGAGAGGTTGATTAAATTTGTGATGGATCTTTTCATGATGAATGTAGTTCTTGGGGGTTGTCATTGAGTCCTCCATGCCATCCTTGATTTGATCTTTTCTCTCTTTTGGAGAGGATTTTTGTCCTAATGGGCTTTCTCAATTCCTTTGTTTATGAGAGACTACATGTGCATTGTACATGGGTAACTAACATGGCCTAGTAGCTGGGATCCATCTTGCATCTTGGGATCAAAATTAGCTAAGTTGCGGCCAATTGGAGCTTTCAATGATTCCAAGAATAACCGTTAGTGCTAATAGAAATTCCTAGAATAGTCAGAAATGTCAATAGGTTCTTGGTCTCCTATGCAGTGATTTGGTTCATGAGGAGGTGGAAAGCCAATTTGGGGAAAATTGAAGAAATATATGCACAATTTACATGTCATCATTAAAAAAGAGCTTTTTGTGTATCTCCAATATTAGTTTACATAAGTTTGTTCAGGTAAATTTTGAATGATCAGAGGTTTGAGTGGTTGCAATAACCACTAGAGTTATTGATGCCAACCTATTTCGAGTTCTTGATACAATCTTAATCATTGATATAAGAGCATGGAAGGTTGGTGAAAAAAAAACTGACTAAAGTATGTGGTTGAAGACTCAAGTGGTTCCTAGAACCACATGAACTTCGACAAGGTTTTGAGTTCCTACTCTATCTTCAATTTCCAAAAAGAAAAGAAAAGCTGAGACTATTGGCATCGGGAATGTTGGATGTTAAAGCCCAAATGAGGTTTCCAATTATAACTGAATGACCAACCCTCGAGAAAAGGGGATTTCATGAGCTGATGGGGACTCTGTGGATAGTATGAATAAGAAAAAATGATAAGGGTCAGACTTGAGGGTTGACCCAATCTTAATCATTGATATAAGAGCATGGAAGGCTGGTGAAAAAAAAACTGACTAAAATATGTGGTTGAAGACTCAAGTGATTCCTACAACCACATGAACCTTCGACAAGGTTTTGAGTTCCTAATCTATCTTCAATTTCCAAAAAGAAAAGAAAAGCTAAGACTAATGGCATCAGGAATGTTGGATGTTAAAGCCCAAACAAGGTTTCCAATTATAACTGAATGACCAACCCTTGAGAAAAGGGGATTTCATGAGCTGATGGGGACTCCATGGATAGTATGAATAAGAAAAAATGATAAGGGTCAGACTTGAGGGTTGACCCCCAATGTGTAGATTTTAAAGAGCTGGACAGGGTTAGGTGAATTCAAGTTGTACCAACAAATTTCCTCATAGTCTTGTAATCACTGATGGTAGCGATTTAATGCCGAAATATGGGCAAGCCTCATTTATTTCTACATACATCCTCTTCTATCTTTCCTTCTTCTCGATCACGATGTTATGCTTGGTTGTGTCCTCTACAATTTATTCAATTCCCATCTAACATGTCCATGCTTCTCTGAGTAAGCTGGTGTCTAGGGTTTTTCTTGGCTTGCCATATTTACCTTTTTGGGTTTTCTCTTTCTCAATAAAAGGTGACTATTGTAGGTGTTTCTTCCTTCGTTTCATTCAAGAGATGCATTTTTGTACTTTTGTAATCATAAACAAGATCTAAGCCTCCATATGAATGAACACTAGCATATTTTTGCCTCTTCTTACATATTTCCTATGTGCAAAGATTTTTCCTTCATGGTTGTATGATTATTTTTTATATTTATAATATATTATGTTGTGTGAACATTGTTTATAGGCACCATTAGCAAATGTATTTCTATTCATCACCTGTTAACCTCTTACCTTTATATTTGTTATACAAACATTGAAATAGATAACTGTTGAAATCCCTTGGTAGAATCATTATATTATGTGTTGTTGGTGAGTAGGAAGACACCATTTAATCTAGGTATCACCGTCATTTTCCTTTCATGTATTTCTTCTTCTCTTTTTTTGGAAATTAGTATAGTAGGATTAGATGTAGTATTATTTGGTGTTTGGTTGGAACAACACCTTGCATCTAGGTTAGATAGAGAACCAATCATTAATCTAGAGGTTTGACTCCAGTCAACAAGGATCCCACATCTTGAAGCCATTCCCAAGTTTCACCAAGATGTTAGATATGTGATCCAACAAAGGGTTGCAATTTAGATTGGCAATAGATATGTACTAGAAGATTTGATGAATGCTATAGGATAGGGAGATCTACCACAAGGATGAGATGCCCTTGTGGCCAATATGGGCATATAAGTTCCCCTCAAGAAATGAACAATAAATTTAATGGGACCTATAGAACCTCTAGCTTGTAAAATTGATGCTAGATTTGATATAAGCAATACTGAGAATCTCATGAAATGGGGTGAGGCTAACGAAACCAAGGATTTAATAAAAAATACCATCAAATTTATTTATAAAATTATTATATTGTATTTTATTTTTCAATAAGTATCACTAGCTACCAAGGTAAATATATTTTATTTTTCAATAAGTATCACTAGCTACCAAGGTAAACATTTTATTAATAGAATCAGTGTAGAGTTGTTTTATAGTTTCCTGATAACACGTAACAAATGTGCTCATCTATGATTGTGAAGTTTGAGGTGGATATCTCCAGCCTCTTCTACTTGTAGTGCCTATCAATCAATTACATGCTTAGGGTCAACGATATATTTCTTAAGCAATGAGACATGAAATACATTATGAATGTGAGACAGAGATGGTCAAAGAGCTAGTTGGTAATCCACATAGCTAATCTTTTCTAGTATCTCAAAAGGTCCTATAAATTGTGGAGCTAGTTTGGTAGCCTTGCCAAACTTTATTGAGTTTTTATGAGGTTTGACATGAAAAAACACCTTGCCACTAACTGCAAATTCCCTTGGATTCTGCTTGGCATTTGTATAACTCTTTTTACGGTTTGAAGCTTCCTTCAGTCTTTCCCTTATAATTGTCACTTGTTTATCATATTCTTAGAGTAGTTCTGGTCCAATGATTACACAATTTTCTAGACCATCCCATCCTATAGGTGTTTTGTATTTCTTGCCTTCTAATGCTTTGAATGGTACCATTTGAAAAGAAGAATGGTATGAGTTGTTATAAGAAAACTCAACTAGAGGTAAATAATCCTCCTACTTAGTGGGCTTATCCATGGCATATATTGAAAGCATATCTTCCATAATTTGATGAACTCTTTTTGTTTGGTCGTCCATTTTTTGGTGGTATGCAATGCTAAAATTGTGTTTGGTACCCAAGGTGATCATAAGAGAGGTCCAAAACCTAGAATTAAGTAACTTATCTCTATTAGAAATAATTACCTCAGGCATCCCATGCTATCTAATGACTTCCTTGATGAATCTTTTAGCAAAAATTGGGGCATCATCCTTCACATTTCTTGGTACGAAGTGTGTTACTTTGGTCAAATTATCAACCACTACCAAAATATGGTCATGTTGGTGTTGAGTTTTTGGCAAACCTATCACAAAATTCATGGAAATTATTGACCATTTATGCCATGGAAAATCATGAGGATGGAGGGAACTTGTAGGATGGCAATGCTCAACTTTAACACATTGAGTTTCAAGTTAGTTGGCAACATAATTTTCTATTTGTTTCTTCATTCCTAGCCAAAACTAATGAGTTTATAAATTTGCATACATTATCATCACTTGGATGTGCTTCTTAGGGCACATTATGGCCTTCTGCAAGAATTTTGTCTTAAATCCCTTCTTTTGGTACATAGATTTGATGTAGGTAATGGTTGGATACCATTGTTCCCTTCATGATAACCAATTGGATTAGTCCCTTGTTGAATTCCCATCCTTATTTCCTAACAAAAGGGATCATGAGCTTGCATTTTCTTGATCTTTTTTGGCAATTCAAACCTTAACTGAGTGATTTTAGCTAGTTTGGCCCTTCGACTTAGGGCATTCGCTAATCGATTTTCTTTTCCCTTAATATTTGAAATATCTATTTCATAGTTGCTTAGGAATTCCAACCACCTTCTTTGTCGTGAATTCAAATCAGTTTGTATGAATAGATATTGGAGTCCTTTATGGTTAGTGTTCAACTTGAAGGGTCTCCTAATCAAATAATGTTTCCATACCTTCAATGCATGCATAATTACAGTTAGCTCTAATTCATAGTTGGGTAGTTGAGTTCGTGATCCTTCAATTTTCTAGACTCGAAGACAATCACGTGTCCATTTTGCATTAGAACTCCTCCTATCCCATTCAAAGAAGCATTCATCAACACTACAAATTCCTTTTCTAGGTTAGGCACTTGCAAAATCAATGCAGTGGTAAGAACTCCTCTGACCCTTTTGTTGAAGAAAGGTTATGGGGTTAGCTATCTTGGAGAAGTTCCCTACAAACCTTCAATAATATCTTGGAGAATTTTCCCCAAGAAGATATGTTTATTTAAGAGATTGGTTATATCACGTGTTATCACTCATAAATGTATCACATGATAATATAATGGAGATCTATGATTATTTAAGGGATTATAAATGTATATGATGTGTGAATGAATGTGTTATTTTCCTTATGAATGTTATAACCCACCACACAAATCTATAATTCAATGCCAATGTTATAGTACTCTTTCTTATTCCATCACACTAGGGTATAAGTACAACATTAATAGGAAAAAGGGCTCAACATTATAATGTGCTCTCTCTCTAACAGTAATCGTGAAGACTTAGACTTTACATATCTAGAGCCACATTTACAAAACCTTTGTATAGTGTAAAGTTTCTATATTTTGAATAATGTTGGGCTTCTAAGGCCGCTATTGAGAGAGAATGCACATGTAAATTCCATCTCCCTTAAACTTGTTGTATGTGTAAGTCCAATGGTCATCATGTTATATCTTTTTCTATGTTGCTACTTATCATAAAGTATTGTATTACATTTAAGACATAACTTGACACTTGTAAGACCTAAGAGGATTACATTATAATAAGACCTATGAATATTATGTAAAAAAATTAGGTGGGAAGAGAGGTTGGACATGGTCAAGGGGTTATTTTGAGAAGTTTTGAGTTTCAACAAAAAAATATTTAAAACCTTTTTGTGAGCATAATTAGAAAAAAACCATTATTTGAATTATGACGATAAGTTTATTATAGAGTTTAAAATACATGATCTTCATCTTGGCATACATTTTACCTTTGGTGCATGTCAAAAAAACTCCTACATCATTGAGAAAAAAAAGCAAGTTGTTATCATCAAACTAGATAACAACTATTTTCTAAAAGAGTAAGTTGTATGTGTCAAAAGTGACTTTGAATTTAGGAGACCACTATCGATGTTTTAGTTTTACAAGGACCATTGTACCATGCAAATTATATCACTTTTGTAAATTTATTTTTTGATTTGAATATTTAATGCAATCATTGGTTATAATGCTCATCAATTTGAATAATTCGATTTTCAATCCAACTAGATAATGACAATTTCCTAAAAGCAACATCTTTACGTGGTAAAAGATGAATTTGACTCAAAATAGATAATGACAACTTCCTAAAAGCATAAGCTTTAGGTGGTAAAAGATGAATTTGACTCAAAATGTGAATTGGTCAACAAAAAGGTTTACGCATGATGGCTATACACATATGACAAGTGCAAAGCAACATAGAATCAAATTGCAAAAAAGTACTTGTTTGCAATTTTATGTCTTATAAAAACTCAAAATTATTCTTATAAAATAGAAAAATAATTAATACACATTCGAAAAATATTTCCACACAAACCTAAAATTTGATGGTCATCCTTCCTAATCATATTAAAACATGATGACAATTTTGTTCATTTAACTACATCTCAATATAACTTTTACTAAAATTATAGATTATATATATATATAATCAAATACAAAACTAATATTAGTAAAATTTATTTACTAAAAAATTATAAAAATTATAAACCATGTTGTTGTTTTTCAAATTTTGAATATTTTTGAATTCCAATTTTTTTTCAAAAACAAACACATTCATTAAATTGATATTATTCTTTTAAAAACAAAAAAAGTCCTACAAATTTATAGAAAAAACTGGATTTCTGTTTTAAAAAACCAGATGCACTCAATTGATTGGTAAAAAAATAGATTTTGTAAAAGAAACTAAATATAATCGGACAAATTTTAGGTTGCCCTTTTAAACAGAAAGCAAAAGCAATCAATTGATTGGGAACAAACTGGGTTTCATTAAAAAAATTAGAAAACTATCTAAAAATTGCAGAAATCTAAAAACCAATTCAAAACTGCAGAAGTACGAGACTCGATTCATTAGGGCAAAACTTGATTTCACCTTAAAAAACCCAAAATCTATCAACTGATTACGAAAAAACTGGGTTCCTGATAGGGAAAAACTGGAATTCCCCCTCCCGCCCCCCCACCCCCAAAATAAACCCATAATATATCAATTGATCAGAAAAACACCGGGTTTCTGTTAAAAACAATTCAAAATTGCAGAGAAAGTACGAGGCAATTCCGTTAGCCCCTGTCCCCAAATTCGCCTGCAATATCCGGCATGGTTTGAAAGATTCCTTGTTTCTCAGCAGCTCCATTGCTATCCAAATCCCTGTAAATAAATTGTTTTTGAGAAAACAATTTCTGACGGAGCATCTCGTATTGTCTTTGCTGCGAATCTTTTAGCCTCTCTAGAGCCAGGTAAACTTCATTCTCAACAACAATAGCTCTTCTATCAGAAGGCAAACTCTGCAACCTTTTAAAATCAATTTCTTTTCCTTTCCCTTCAAAATCCATGGAAATCGGGCAAGGAAAATCGAGCAATCCAGCAACTTCTTTGCCAGCACTCTTTACCGGATTCCTCTCGCAATTGTCTGAACCCTCTCTTAGCTTACGCTTTGAACGAGTCTGGAGGCCAAACCCTTCAAATGTCCACGGAGCAGAACAGGGGACCTGCCATTGAAATGAATCAAAGAAAATTTTCAGATCCACCTCTGGAAAAGTTTCCCTCATATAATTCTCAACCGCAACTCTGCTTCTGAGGCAAATAAAAGTGGTGCCCTGTTGCAATCTTTTAGGCAGAGTCAAGAATCTGTCTGTAAAATACCCTTTTGTACTTCTTCTTTTCCCTACCCCCCATCCCCATTTGTCCTCTGGATTTGGCCATCCCTCTGGAGCATATGGCAGACCTTCGCCCCTCTCCCCACCTCTCACCCTCATACCTTCAATCCGCGCCTTTCCTTCTTCCAAATCTGATGGTTTCTGCTCTGATGCTGATAATGGCGTAATGGCCATTTCATCAGAAGCCTCTGAAATGCTTTTCAGCTCTGGGGAAGTCATGGAATCTCCATTTAGGTCTTCCATCTTGAAATCTCGCCTGTTCTGTGAATGAATTTTGATCACAATGCCTCTGCTTTCTTGGAAAATTTCATAAGGACAAATCTTGTACGGTTCGAACCGAATAAAGTTCTCCGATCTGTGAGGAAAAAAAAATGCCTATTTACATGCGGTGATCAGAACAATGCGATTTCTATTTACATTCAAATCTTGATTGCTTTTTTATGTTTTTCTTGGAATTCATTTCGATTCTGTCGTCCGATATACGCGGAGATGAGAGTCGAACCCGTTTCTTAAAATGTTTGTTATCTTATGTTCTCATGGGGATGCTTAACTCTATTTTCTACTTAAATTTAAGCAGTTTAGTGTTCCCATGCAACTTTAAAATTGTGAAAAAAAAAAGATAATTAGAATCTTTCCTTATTTTGATGGAGCAGCTATTGTTAAGAATTAAAACTCTATTTCTCTATTTTATGCTTAAATTTAAGGAGTTAATGTTTCCATGCAACTTTAAAATTGTGAAAAAACTAATTATTTAGAATCTTTCCTTATTAACAAAAATGCCATGTGGTTCTACGATTTGCTCTCCCTCTTTTTTCAAGATTTTATTTCTATTTTTGATGTTTTGTTTAAAAATAAGATTTTATTTCTATTTTTCAACTTTTTTAGGAAATATCTGTGGAGCTGGTGGCTCCATGAGTATTTATTTTTCTGCTTATTTTTTAAGGAAAATCTTAAAATTGATATTAATAATATTAGTAATAAAATGTTAAAAAAAAAGAGAGAAACAAATTTGTGGAGCCACGTGGCATTTTTAGCAATATGCAGTTGTTGCTTATTTCCAACCCCCCTATTTTCCCATAGCTTATTTTCTATTCTTAAATTTTAAGTGCACAAATTAGCATTAATACTATTATTATTAATACAAAGTTAAGGTGTCTTGTTTAAAAATAAGCAACAAAGATAAATATTCATGTGCCCTAAATGAAAATTTCAGTTTTTTTGGAGAGGTACTTTGAGTTGAGAAAAAATTATGTTGATAAATTGAAACTTTAGTTTTTTAGACCTAATTTAGGTTATAATAATTATGATTGATATCTTCTTTATAAATTGGAAGATCAAATTAAAATTAAAATTTTAAGTTTTTTAAGGATTGATTTAGAGAGTCTATTAGAGTTAATATTGTTTTTAAGATCAAATAAAATTTTAAAATTAAATATATAGAGTGAGTATGTATGTATGTGTTTTTAAAATTTATAAATAATTTTTAAATTAGTAAATGTAAATTATAATATTTAAAAAGTTAATTGATTGGAAAATTTTTGAACATTTATAAAAATGACATTGGAAAATTTTTGAACATTTATAAAAATGACATTCATGTAATATAGATTAAAGAATTGTGGAGGGAAAAGTCGAAATGAAAAGGTTGTTGAAAGTGTAACAATCATTATTTGGTTGTTATTATTTTCAAGTTCAATTCACAACAACTACAAATTTAATCAATCACCATTGTGGAGACAACACCATCCCACGGTCCACCCTCCACCACTAAAAAACTTACAATAGAAAGTGGTAAGCTCTTGATGTCAAGGGCAATCCTAGATGCAAAACTAAACCTTGAGGATTCATTTGTAATTACCATGCCTATGTTTCCCCTTTTGGGAATCAAAGGCTTCATATACCAATGTTAAAGGGAATTTGTCTTCTCCTCTTTGTATATGTCATGTCCCCTTTTGTTTTAAATTGGATTTTGGCAAACATCAATCCATTTTATTCTTCCATGGGTTAACGAGACAACCATAGGAGTAATTCATTTAATATTTATTATTGTCCACAAATTTGCAATATTAAAAGGGAAATTAAATATTACATTTATCATTTATGGAGATCTTAATGGGAAGTGGAAATTGTGACCTATAGGAATTTCAAGAAAGAAATAGTAGTTACCAATGGAAGACTTTTGGGGCAATTCAATGGTTGGCAACTTTCATAATCAAAGCCTATTTTGGAGGGAAATTAATGAAATGGTGATAGTTTTTTAAATTTTTTTCTGAGATGGGGTCGATTGGGTTTGATCCTCTATATATTTGGAGTGAGTTCACATGCTGGACATTCTTGTCTGCATATTTTGATAGAGTTTTGGTTTATTTCTTTAATAGTTGATAAACTAGTGGAGAAGGAGACTTATGGACAATATTTTCAAGGTTTCCAATGTGGTCTAAGGTTGGAAGAGTGAGGATTTTCAAAGAGTAATCTCATACGGAGATTAATTATGTAATTTATTCAATTTATTTGTAGTTTGTTTGCAAGAGGGTTTTAGTTGTTAGAAGTGTGATATTTTGGAGTTTGAGTGTTCTATTTGTTGCAAAAGTATACGACAGATTTTGGATGTGGGTTTTCTACTATTTCATTATATGTGTTGTTATTTTATAATAATAAACCCCAGTGTGCATTTTGGTGTGTTTCTTTGCAAGTAGGGCAAAATTTATTGTGTGTTTGGGCTTCATTATGCTTCATGTTTTGTAAGAAGTTGCAACATATGCAATTTGTTGTTTATAGAAGTATAAGACAAAAAAATGATATATTTAAATGATTCAAATCTACTATAATCATTGAATATTAGTTTCATGAAGGTTTTGTTGAATTTCAATGTGTATTTGGGGTTCATTTCTATTTAGTTGATTTGCTTGTTCCTATTGTTTACAATTTTTAAATAAAGAAGTCTTTAAAGGGTTTTCAAGTATGATGTTTACATAGAGAACGATTGACACCATGGAAGTGGATGCAACGTACTATATGCATCATCCCACTACCTCATTTACTAAAATATATACTCACATGTAGATCTCATCTAGAATAATTTATTATTATTATTTTATATTTATTAATATTTTATTCATTTAATGTTCAATTAGAATAGGCTTGATATGAGCATGTGGTAAAAAGTAATGAAAGGAAATGTAAACTAGCATACCTATATTTTTTAAAATTTATGTAATCTATGCCAAGACATATCAATTTTAAAAATATTCAAAATTCATAAATATAACTAAATCACTAAATTCGTTATTACATAACATCAAGAATTAATTAATTATAAAAATGCTAGTCTTGTCATTTCTAGAACTATGGTCCAGCTTCATGCCCTATAATAAAGGAATGTTGTGCATCTTCCCATTTCAGAATTTAAATTGAAGTAAAGATTTTTGAGAATTCTTTTCTTGTGGATTAATAATCAAAATGATAAGGAAACTCTCTCAAAGAAAAGTAAGAATATTGACACTTAGGAAAGCATTAAATTATTTGATTAAATATTCATTAAAATTTAAAAAATCTTCAATTCCAATTTAAGTAAAGCTCAACTTTTAATATTCGTTCACAAAAAATTAGTATTATATTTAAAATCTAAAATTATATATCTTTATTTCACCAATCCATATAGAATAAATGACTCATGAATGCAATAGACTTAAGTTCCACAGTCCCTCTCATATCAAAACAACCTTCACCATCCTCAAATTCTTTGAAGAATTATAGTTGAAAGTATTATACAGCCTACTATACATGAACACTTTGTGTCTTAATGGGTTGCTTGGAATCAAATTGCATGTCATTGCCACCAAAAGACCAAGGGTTAACCACAAAATCTATAGAAAATGAGAGACACAACTATTAACAAAATTAACCGACAAAGACTACATCAGATTTGTCATAAGAGGAAAACATGTCGAGAGTACATAGTATCTGATAGCCATCTTCACACTTATAATTTTGATTTGAGGTACAAAATACCAACTAGAATTTGAGAAAAAATGTTACACTTGCATAATACCAGGTAATGTTTTTCTCAATATGTTGGAGTAATCATTCATTTAAAAATCAATGGAGACTTATCAGTTGAATTTAAAGCCATTATCCTTATCCTTATCCTTATCCTACGTTTTACATTTCATATTTTGTAGGTAAAAAGAGGTAGTGGAAGGCATTGCCATTTCTAATTAGATAAGAAGAAAACAACGCTCTTATCCTAGCTTTTCATTTAAATGATAGGGATTAGAAAAAAATATTTTAAAATGTGGATAAATATCATTAAAACAAATATTCATTTGTTCATTTTTCTATTAAAAAATTATTATATTATTATATTTTATGCTATTGGATTATTATTATATTATGACAATTAATCCTAAGACTAAATTATTAAAATCATGTTTGCAAATAGAAAGTTGTAGTCATTAAATTCAAATCAAATCCTATATGAAATAAACAAATCTTTTAAATGGAAACATGCCCATGCTTTCCACTTTATACGGCGGAAATTAAAAATAATTCAAATCCATTTTTTCTTAGAATTAAAAACAAATCAAATCCAATATAAATCCAATATGAAATTAAATGTTCTAAATAGAAACATGCCCATATTTTCTACTTTCTTTATTATTATTTTTTTGTTTTTCTTACATGGAATGTGAAATTATAAACAAAAGGTAATTATAGACAAACACCAATTTTAATCAAGGGAGTTTTTATTGAGCAACATTCTTCAATCCATTATGTGAGTATAATATGCCTCTTAGTGTAACTAGCATACCTATATATTTTTAAAAATTATGTAATAAACGTTGAGAGATATCAATTTTTAAAAATTTAAAATTCAAAAATATAAATAAATCACAAAGTTCATTATTAAAAACTATGAAGAATTAATTAAATACAAAAATGCTACTTTTTCCATTTTTAGAACTATGCTCTAGCTTCATGCCTTACAATAAAGAAATAATATGCATCTTTCCATTTTAAAATCTAAATTAAATAAAAGATTGTACATAATTCTTTTCTTGTTGATTAAAAACCAATTTATGATAAGTAAACCTCTCAACAGAAAGAAAGAATATTGACACTCAAGAAAGCATTAAATATTTGATTAAATATTCATTGAAATTTAAAACTCTTCAATTCCAATTTAAATAAAGCTCAACTTTTGTTGTTCATTTACAAAAAAATAGTATTATATTTAAAACCTAAAATCATATTTATACTCCATCAATCCATACAGAAGAATACGTTTTAAATAAGTAAAAAAAAGGAAAGATTTTGAAGGGCATAGAACAACCTATGAGTTGAAGAATGAATTTAGGAAAAAATGTATTAAGATTGTTGAACACACCAGAAGATTGAGAGGGGGTGGGATGAATCAGTCTGAACCTTAAAATAACTTATTTATAATCATTTACACTTCAAATCATTATTAACTTATCTTTGACAGTATCAAAGCACACCACACACAAGAACACTAGATTTACGTGCAAAACCCAAGAAGGGAAAAACCACGATGGGAATCACACTTACAATATGAATAGATGATTATATTTTTTTAGGCTCAAGGCCAAGGAATCTCACACACCTTATTGGACTTGCAAAACTAAGGCACAAAACCTTAGGACAAGATACAAGGGACTTGCATTTTTAAGATGCACAATCTCAGGGCAAGATACAAAGGACTTACATCACTAAAGAACACTTCTCCAAGGCAAGATACAAAGACTACACAAGCTACCAAAGGACTCACTATCTTCCAACGGGTACAGGGAAATGATGAATTGAAATGAGCAAGATATCCTAATCATGAAACTATCCTTGAACCACTATGTCAAGGGAACAATATCATGGCAAACATATCTCACTTCATTCACTATCTCAAATCACTATCACACTGAAGATATAACCATAAAATTTTATCACAAACTAAAATTTGCACTTCTTTGCGTATGCTTGCATATCACTCGTATCCAATTCACAAAAAAGCCACTCACCAACTCACACATTCACTCTTCCATTTATACAAGGGTATACATGAAACCCCTCAACTAGGTGGCCACAAACATAATATACATGAATTATATAAACCACCACAAGCAACTATACATAATGTGGTCCACTTCAAGAGATAAAGGGGAGCCAAATACATAACAACAAGTCTTCAAAATTCTATTCCAATGATCCACATATACTAACACATCCTCCAAAGTTAGTATCAAGTGTAACATGTAGATAAACAATAAAGCTCATTAAACAGTTAGCCCAAAAACAATATTTTAAAGAAAATTACTTAATGCAAACCTACACACTCCATGTAAGGACCCATCTAAACATTCTAACTCAACCTCCAATGAATATCTAGACCAAAAGAGTATGATCCAAATAAGATAATCAACTGAGTTGGATAGAGACCAACACAATTGACAACATCAAACTTGAACAACATAACTTCACTTGTTTATCAAACAAACACACAAAGTCTGAACTGGAATAGTGCATGAACCATACCAACATGTCCTCTAAGATGAAACACTTGAATAACACATGACAGAGCAATGCAGAGCATTCTTATGACCAACCCTGATAAACAACCTCATTGTAAACAAACTGCCACAACCAATTCCATCATCTAAGAAACTAAGGACCTAAAAACATGATTGTACAACACCCACAAAATATAGATATTATATCCAAAATTGCATATTGTAACTTCCACTACTATAGCCATCCAAAAATATCTCATTCTCAATATCACCACCAGATAATATAACAACATCTGAACACTCATTTTTGGACTGGATATACTACATCTACACAACTAAATTTCTCCAACTTCCTCTTCAATTCTACTACCTCAATACACAATCACAGACAACATAGATTGTGTCATCAAAGACAACACCAAACAAGTTTGACCACGGGGGCTTCACTTAGTGAGCTTGGGTTATAAAACGTGCATTCATGGCATACTAAATAATCCCCCTATTTTCAAAAAATATTGCCCTAAATTCCTTTTTTGTCACCCCCTCCTAATACACAGTCTAAAATAAAAGCCCCCCCCATTTTCACCAGATATTGTATTATTTTATTACTCCCAAATTAAAAAGCCCCCTATTTTCACCAATAGGAAATATATTGTACCTTCATTTTTAGGATATTAAACCCCCCAATATGAATGCATGTGATATAATATTGCCTAGCTAGTGAAGCCCCCATGAGTTTGACATCAATGACAACACAACTCAATTTTTCAATATTCTTCCCCTTTGTCATTGATGGAAACTTGTACGACCAACCAACAGTAAACTCATTCTACTAAACTCTCGCCCCTTTGACATCAAGGACAAAGGGCACAACACTACAAACAATAACTTTCTATACTGACCTCTCTCTCTCTCTCTCTCTCTCTCTCTCTCTCTCTCTCTCTCTCTCTCTCTCTCTCTCTCTCTCTTTGGTATAACTAATAATTGAAACACTCCCTCTAATAGGTATATTTATCTTTTGCAATCATCTTCCTGCAACCTAGAAAACCATAGCCCTCACTGCTCCCCCTAAGAGTAGCCACCACATCAATCTAGGAAACAAAATAGAAACTTTAAATTCTCCCCCTAGAAATATGCACAACTTCTATGCGTCTAGTTTGAAGAAGGGGCAATAACCCCTAATTTATGTTGGAGATACTTAAAAGTATCATTTACCAATGCCTTGGTAAAGATGTCTACAATCTTATCCTTTGTAGACACATTCCAATCTGAATTCCATCTTTGCAACCTTCTCTCTTAAGAAATGATACCTAATAGAAATGTGTTTAGTCCTTGAATGCATTATTAGATTATTTGAAATATTAATTGTACTTATATGGTCACACACAATAGGAATTGTCTTATTATACATTACCTTGATATCTCTGAGATTTTGTTTCATCCACATTACTTGAGTGTAGTAAGATGTTGTTGCAATATATTCTACTCTTGTTGTAGATAATGACACCGAATCTTTTTTTTTTCTCAACCAAGAGACCAATCTGTCTCCAAAGAAAAATGCACCACCACTTGTACTTCTATCATCAGCACATCTGGCCAATCAACATCTATGTATAATTTCAAAGTAAAATCATCATTCTTCTTGTACAACAAACCAAAATCCATAGTCCCTTTCAAATATCTAAATAGCCTTTTCATTGTTTTCATGTGATTGCTTTGGATTAGCTTGATATCTAGCAATCAAATAGACAACATGCATAATTTCTAGTCTTGAAGTAGTCAAATACAACAATTCTCCAGTCATTAACCTATGCAGTTTCTGATCAACTTCTGGAGATTCATCATCCTTACTTAACTTGCAACCATTAGCCATAGGAGTTCCAACTAGTTGACAATTCTCCACACCAAACTTCTTCAACATCTTCTTAATATAGTTGGTATGAGAAATGAAAATACCCTCTTTTGATTGTGTCACTTGAAGACCAAGAAAAAATGATACCTCACCAATCATTGACATCTCAAATTCTTTATGCATTTATTTTGCAAATCTATTACAAACACCATCATCTCCTCCAAAAATGATATCATCAACATATACAACTATTAATAATTTATCACCTTCCAACTTTGAAATAAAGATTACTATTTATTGTACCTTATTTGAAATTTTGTTGCCATCAACACTTATCCAACCTTATATACGAGGCTTTAGGAGCTTGCTTGAATCCATATAGTGCCTTCTTGAGTATGTAGACCACATCCTGATCATTTGACAATTGAAACCCATCTGGTTGTTCAATATACACCTCTTCTTCAAGTTCTTCATTCAAGAATGTTGACTTGGCATGCATTTGATATACCTTAAAATTCTTGTGAGCAACAAATGCATGAAATATCCTTATATCTTCCATCCTAGCTACCGGAGGAAAAGTCTCCTCAAAATCTATAACTTCAACCTATAAATAGCCTTTACAAACCAGTCTTACCTTGTCCTTTGTGACTTGTCCATTTTCAATTAGCTTATTCTGGACCATCCACTTTGTTCCTATCACATTCTTGTCCACTAATCCGTGTACCAATTCCTATGTCTAATTTGTTTCTATATAATTCATCTCCTCTTCCATTGCCTTCATCCAACCTTCATCTTTGCTTGCTTCTGCCAAAAAAATTGCTCCACCTTAGATAGGAAATGAAATTCTGCTTGTTCACTAGTTTCAACAAGTCTTCTTCTTGTTTGAACTCCTTTATATTTATCTCTAATTATCTGATCTTTTGAATGGTCTTAAACACATACTTTGCAGGTGTCTTAGGTGCTTGTTTAGGTTCCTTCTCTTTTGTATTTGTCTCTTCTTTGTCTTTTGAAACTTTCTTTTCTTTCACAACAACAAGAGCATCCTCCATCTCACAATCTTCTTCAGTCTTTTGTTATAACATTGGTATACCTTGCTCTTTGTAGAGTATCCCAAGAATATTCATGCAATTGATCTTAAATCAAACTTTCCCAAATCCTCTTCATCTCTTCTTATGTAGCACTTGCTTCCAAATATCTTGAAATACTTGACAGTAGGTGATCCTCCATGTCATAGCTCATAAGGTGTCTTTGTGTGATTTTCTCTTATTTCAAAGCTTCTTTATAATATACATTAGGCAGGTTAGCGTCTTTCAACATAGTTCTAGACATCTTTACAACAATCTTATTATTTCTTTCAGCCACTCCATTCTGCTAAGGAATCCTAGGTGCAGATAATCACCTTCTAATAACATGTTCTTTACAAAACCTATCAAATTCATTTGATGTAAACTCTCCTCCTCTATCAAACCTCAAACACTTGATTTTAGCATCTATTTGATTTTCAACCATAGACTTGAATACCTTAAATCTATTAAATGATTCATACTTTCCCTTTAAGAAAGTAACCCATGTCATTCTAGAGTAATCATCAATGAGCAACATAAAATATCTTTCGCCATTTAGTCCTCTTGTCGTTGGAGGTATACCTATATATTTGTATATTCTAAATGGTGATCTTATTACTCTGGATGAGATCAAGGATCATGAAAATAATGCCAGGGTAAGAAATATTTAGGACTATGGATGTTATAATGTGATAGAAGAGAAGAAATGATATATAACATGATCACATAATGTGTTTGATTATATGAATTACTATATTTAACATTATAGATCTTATAGTGTCTTTGTAATAACCCACCATGTTTAATGTAACAAATTTGACCATTCTTTTTTTTTTTTGTTTAATTTAATCATTTGTGTTTGATTCAATCGCATACTCTAGGCATCCATCCATTTGGATTAGGCATTCATCGATCCGGGATGAGCATCTAACCATATGGGTTAGGCATCTATCCATACGGGACATAAGATTTCATCTATCCAATACGAGATAGGCATCTACCCATACGAGGTAGGCATCTATCCAATCGGGATAGGAGGTGCTCTGGCCAAAGACTTAGACTTATCGGGACCATTTGGGTCCTGAGCCACTCACTAAGTACTAAACTCTTCTAACAGAAGTGCACCGAGGTCGTCGTCCTTAGGAGTAATTAAATAACATAATACAAGATTGAATTCCGCCTCAAAATTTAGCTTAAAGCCTCGGGAAGTCAAGCAAATCCATATGGGACTCCTTCCGAGTATGCATTGAATTACTTTTTCCATTTTAATTATCTTTCAAACTAGGATTCTACTCAGTCCTTCCTTACCAAGCCTAGACCCCACCCACGAACGCCTGAGTATGAGGGACAACTCCATCCCAAGACTGCCTACATACCCGCTTCGGCATGAGATCAAGGCGTAAAGTATGTAGTTCTATTTTCTACTCTATGGTTTGATGTAAACTAATTAGTGGGTACACAACCCTTTCTAGGGTCAATGTCCCAAACAATTTCTCTGCGGTTGCTACCCACGGTGGTAGCACTTAAACAAAGGCTCAAGATGGCCTATTGTTTGTGGCCTAAAACAATTACATCCTATCACCTATCATAAGCGTCACCCTTGACCAAATTGTCAATCATCAATATCTCTTCAAGATTAAATCAATTTCATAAAAGCATTTTACTTAATCAACCTAAAGGGGGTTTACTATGGTTTAACTCAACGATGTAAAATCATTTAAGGATTATCTTGTTAGATTATCGATCCAAGAGGGATTACCCGCCCCTTGTATTTTAACTTCCAAGTGTCCCTTATTACTCCCCAACTATTTATAGGGATGATGCCACAGATGTCGTTGATGCAGCTTTATTAGGTGTTAAGTGCAGTAGTTCAACACGACGACATTACCTGTAAGCGTGACCCAGAGGCACTGTATTTACCGAACGCTACTAGGTTTTGGTTTTCCAACTTCCTTTGTTTAGTTTTCTTAACTAAGAGCTTATGAAAACATCATGCTTGAAATATAATCATGAAATGAATGTACATCACTAGACATTGCGAAGTCTAATTAATTGAACAACTACTTTGATGGCATTCCAATACCATTTGATAAAGGGAAATACCATTCTTCTACAACTAAACAAATTAATACATGTATTGGTATGATAATGGCAATTATGAACTCACGTGCAACTTGCATGAAGATGATGGAAATGTAACTTGCTCATCAATGAATGCAAATTAATATATAAGTAATGCAAAAATAGTGTCATTTACATACAAAATGAAGAAGTGTTTACTTCTATCGTGAGAATAATTAATTATGGAGTTACTGGTTCAAAATGAACAATTAGTTTATACTTTTGGCGATTTTGGATCAATCATAATAATAAGACTTAAATGTTTTAAAGAACCTAAAATTACCGATCAAGTAACCCAATAAATCTCAAATGGGTTGAGAGATTCCAATTATACACCTTAATTTAAATTTGCAAATTTATTACACAATAATCCTAATTATAAATTTTCCTAAGTTTAATTTACTAACTAAAAAATTATTAACAATTAAACTAAAAATTTAAACTAGAGTAATTAATAACAAAATCCAATTTATAAATTTTAAAATATAAAAATAAAAATCTAAATACAAAAAAAATTATATAAGCGGACTTGTTGTTTTAATAGTATGTAGGGGGGAGTGGGGACCACGGGTCCCATCACCCCTGCGGTCCTGCATGCGCAGGCCCGCGGGGTTGAGGGGACACTGCAGGCCCCTCCACTCCCCCCGCGGCCACTGCCGTGACAGTGACCGCAGGGGTAGTGGAGGGTACCACTGCCCCCGACAGTTACCGGTACTGTCGTCTCGGCGGTTACTCCGCCTCCCCATGCACACCACCCGAAACTCATTCGGAATAAATTCTGAAGGACATGATTAATATTAAAATCACTTGCAACATTAAAATTTATTTTCGTTGGGATAAATTTAATATATATATGTATAGAAATATATATATGGTTACATTCCCAGATTATTTGATGGTATATATATATATAAGAGTGTCTATGAAAATAAGAACATGAATAAAATAGATAATCAAGTTATCGCAGAGGTAGGTAATTGTTTTAGATTGATTTTATAGTAAACAGGAGATTAATATTTACAGAAAGAGAGAGTTTATTCCAGCATTCACAGGGAAAGAATTTATTTCCAGCATTCACAGGGATGAATAACACAGAGGATTATTCATAGGGAGATGTATTCTTCAATTTCAGCTAATATTCACAGAGAGAATATATAACCAAATATATATATATATATATATATATATATATATATATATATATATATATATATATATATATATATATATATATATATATATATATATATATATATATATATATATATTATGTAATCAAATGAGAATAAAGATTTATTTATAGGGATGAGTAACATAGAGGACTATTCATAGAGAGGGTTTTACCTCATTTTATTCAACTAATATTCACAGAGAATTCAATACCTCATTTTCCACAAAGAGGGATTTATTTCTACATTTACAGAGAGGATTTATTCCTACATTCACAGAGAGGATTTATTCCTACATTCACGCGCGCGTGCGCACGCACACACACACACACACACACACACACACACACAGAGTTTATTTCCACCATTCACAGAGAGAGTTTATTTCCAACATTCACAGAGAGAGAGAGAGAGAGAGAGAGAGAGAGAGACTTATTTTCAGATTTCCATTCAAAGAGCCAGAGAAATGAATTCGAGAGGAGAATAATAAAGATTAAGATTCATATCATATAATCACACAGAGAGGAGTTTTAAATCTCAGAAAAAGAAATTTAAAATAAGGGAAAATATGATTTTTTTTGCATATATCAAAAAAATCTTTAGAGAAAGCAAAAGCAAGATCATATATATATTTTTCTAAAGAAATTTAAATAAAAATAAGGCTATCTTTCACATGCAAGCAAGATCTAATATTTCTTCTCTAAAAATAAAAATTAAACAAATAATAAAGCTATCTTTCACATGCAAGCAAGATCTGATATTTATTTTCTAAAGAGAATTAAATAAATAATAAAGTTATCTTTTGCATGCAATATGAAAATACTTTTATCAATATATATATCCCTAAATAAGAAGAAAAAGATTTACACTCTAATAAATTTTTTGAAAGAAGATCTAGAAGCTATTTTTTTTTTATAATATAAATTTCTCATATGTAAATGAGAGGTGACAAAGAGAGAACCTGGCTTATCAAAGCTTGATGTTGAAACCTCTAGCTATCATTTTTTATTCTTCCTTGCAACTTGAGAGAAATCCTTCAAAGAAATCCTTCAAACAACAACTTAAAAATCCTACAACGAAAATGAGACTACCAAAGAAGATCCTAGTACTAAAAACTTGGGAAATTTTCTTCAAAACAAAATCAACTCCCTTCTTTGAAACTTGCATACAATTTTATAAAAAAAATCCCTCAATTCCACTATCTAAAGAATTTAATTGAAAAAGAGATTATTTTCCAATATTTGACTCATGCAAATTGATTAAAAACTTAGTGGGGGAGTTACATGCAAGGTGGTGGAGATTCCTCTAGAAGCTTCTAATTCCTCCTACAACATGTGCCATAATTGGGAGTGGGAAAAAATAAATAAAATAAAAATAATGCCTTCGAATGTACTCTCCAAGTGTGTGTGTGCTTATTATTATTTTTATTCTTTTATAACATTTATTCAATCATTTTTAATAGCTTAACCAAAAAAAACATAATAGAATTGTATTTAAATCAAAAGTGATAAAGGAAGGTTGTGACAGTCTTAGTATTGAATTGATGTCATTGAGAGATAATGATTAGCTAAATATCCATCTATTTTTGTTAAACCAAAGATCTTCCAAAACCTTCTCTAGCAATAATTTAAATTTACATACTTGGGAACATAGCATCAAGACCTAATTAGCCAATAGGCTATTCCCTGTGGGGGTACCCCACATCGGGAACTATCTCACGTCGTGAATTGTGCCTTTTCCATTATCGAAGATTTTTCGGGCCATTGTTCATTTTGAATGTGTTTTTGTCAGCGTTAGGGATATTAGCTAATTAATAAATCTAATATGTCGATAGGCAATCCCTTGGCGGGGTTAGCTCGCCATCGACAAATTGTCTCACGCTCCCCTTTGTCGATAGTCTTCACGTCGGGAAAAGATTGTGTTTCTCGAAAAAGATGCGGCTCATCGGATAGAACTCGGGAAACACGTGGGTACAATTTGTGTTCTTACGGGTGGCAGCAACTCCCCATCTAACGCGTGGTTAAATGGTTGTCGCTATGGTGGATATGGTTGTGGCTGCCCACGTGCTCCCTATGTCTCATGCGTTCACAACATCCCTTGCAACCTCGTTAGCAGTTAGCTCCCTCCCCTGCATAGCTCCTACAGGTGCGCTTTTATTTTATTTGGCTTTGGAATCTGCAATTTTTTGTTTGATTGGAGTTTTTCGAGCATTCATTATTAATTAGGTATAAGTTTTTTACCTGGTGTTGTTCATGTTCGGAGTTTCAGGGCACTTAATATTTCCAGGGTAACTTGTTCGACTGTTCGTGTTCGCATTTTCAGTGCACTTAAGACTTTCACGGTGACTTGGTATGTAACGTTGTTTGCAATCTTGGAGTTTTAAATGGTTATGTGCAATCCTGTATTCCTTGATTTCGGTAGTTTCTCTCTGCATTTTGCATAGAGGGTATTTTTGGTTAAACACTTTTTAAGTTTTCTTGGTTGTGCATGTTTGAATATGACTGCGAAGAGTATCGACCACTGTATGATGTGATATTATGGTAATGAACCCATGCCATATTCTATTTGACAAATCAGAAATCCATAATTAATCAGTTGAGAGTCAATGTCCTATGCCCTTGCATTGATATCTAAGAATCCTACTTGTTTACCTAAGTAGGTTTAAATGGTTTGAATTAGCTAAGAAGCCCATTACAAAGGAATAAGAGGTAATATTTCCCAGCTGGTCTACCTTTGGAATGTTGTAGTAGTACTATAGTTTTTCTACAATTTATGTTATATTTTCAACACAAATTGCCTAAAATAGGTTTTTATCCATTACCTAGAATAGAATGCTGGAAATAGCCGCTACAAGATATGGCTATTGCTAAAAATAGCAATTTTACACATGAATGACCTCTTAGATTATGTAACTCCTTTTGCACTAACACTAGTGAATCCTCTAAAAAACCATTGAAGCCTCAACCACCATCAATCCACCATCAATCAGCCTCACTTTGCGACTTCAAACTGAAACCCTTAGTGTTTAATGGCTTTTATCCATTACCTAGAATAGAATGCTAGAAATAGCCACTACAAGAAATGGCTATTGCTAAAAATAGCAATTTTACACATGAATAGCCTCTTAGATTATGTAACTCCTTTTGCACTAACACTAGTGAATTCTCTAAAAAACCAATGAAGCCTCAACCACCATCAATCAACCTTACTTTGCGACTTCGAACTGAAACCCTTAGTGTTTATTGATCATAAAATTGAAAAATCATCGTAGCCTAGGGTTATAACAAGGCTAGGAATGGTGGCAACCTCTTTTGAGTGTGGGTATAATAAAAAACCCAAGGGGCAAGGTTTGGCAAAGGTAGTAACAATCACAAAAGAAGTTGCCATTGATAATTGCAATGGATAAATATTAAAACTTGAATTATAGTTGGCAACTGCCCTGAAACTCTAAGATTTCTCTCTTGAATCTACATCACAAATTGGGACCCATGTGACTCCAAAAATATGTTAAAAAATTGATCATAATTAAACCATGGATAACAACCACAAGTCTACAACATCCACAATGCTCTAGGAGCTCATATTATCCTTAACTTCATAGGAAAGTTGCATGGCTTTTTTTGTCTCATGCGAAATGATCAGACCTATACCAAAATACTGATATATGCAATTTGCAACATTGTTTTTGCTGCTATAGTAAATTGAAGAGCCCTGTCAAACTTCATGAATACCACCATTGAAGATGTCTTGCTCGATTCACTATTTGAATATTCTCAAACCTTGTCATGAAAGACTAACCTCATGTTCCCATGGGGCTGCTTAACTCCATTTTCTGCTTAATTTTAAGCAGTTGGAGTGTTCCCATGCAAATTTAAAATTGTTGATAAAGGATAATTTAGAATCTTTTGCTATTCAAGTGAAGCAGCTATTATTTAGGAATTTTAAATAAGGGCATGTCCCCATGCTGTTGCTTAGCTTATTTTGGCTAGCAACAGCTGCTCAACTTTTTAAGGAGCAATTTGTGGAGCAGGTGGCCCTATGGATAGTCAAATGGCTGCTTATTTTTATGCAATCTTCTTAAATCATTTTGTAAATGAAATTATTGATAATATTTTTTATAAATGAAATTCATAAGCAAAATTTTAGGCAAGTAAATAGGAGAGCAAAAAAATATGGTGAAGCCATGTGTCTTTTTTTTCAATAAGCAGCCACTGCTTATTTCTAGCCCCCCCTTTTTTCAAAGTTTATTTTCAATTTTTAAGCATTTGCTGCTCCACTAAAATAGGAAAAGATTCCAATTTATCCTTTTCCCTTAATTAGAATTTTACCATAGGGGCTGAAAATAAGCAGCAACTGCATATTGCCAAAAATACCACGTGGCTCGACAAATTTGTTTCCCTCTTTTTTTTTAACATTTTATTTCTATTTTTTCTTGTGCACAAATTATTACTAATATTATTAATACCAATTTTAAGATTTCTCTTAAAAATAAGTAGAAAAATAAATACTCATGGGGCCACCAACTCCAATATTTCCTAAAAAAGTTGAGTAGCTGCTGCTAGCAAAAATAAGCTAAGTAGCCACATGGGAACATGCCATAAATCTACTTATACCTACAAAATAGAAGAAGTGTCCTAGTGATGTAATGTTTAACAAGAATGAATGTTTTGTGAGTTTGAATGATGGATGACATACTTTCTTGTATGATTTAATCTGTTGTTTTGCTTTCAATTTGACTAAGACATCATGACAGAAGTCACTTGCTAAATTCAACAAGGCTCAAACCTTTATCATGTGTGCCACATTTAATATTTTCTTGCTTGGGTCACCAATCACTTTGCCAACATTTATGTTCTAGGTGCACATCACTAATAAAGCCTTCACTTTTGTGAACTAGTTGTTTTGATTGATTGACAAGGCTGACTGGTTTTGGCTTATCTTGCCACCTTTTGATTTAAAAAATATGGCTATTAATGCCCTCGCTTGTGCTAAACACGTGTCTACCTATTTTAGGTGTTTTGGAAGAAAAAAAGTAACAGGTTGGCGGCTAACCACCCAAAGGCATGCACAACCTTCCTTAATTATATTTCTTTGTCAAAGGCATAGATTGCTAATAGATTTGTCAAAGATTTATAACCGCTAGTAGAAATAACATGTGGAAAAGATACTCAAAAGGTATACCTGATTTCAAGTTTGTCATTCTTATGTGGCTTTGGTGCACACTTGACTTACATTTCAACCATTTTATTATGTTTGGCAGAAATATTGCTGCCCTAAACTAGCTAAAATGAGTGTCTACTAAATTTCAACTTTCTCACAAAACTTGTCACAAATCACTAATCATTTTGCCACTTTACAAACCTGGGCAGAGTTTGTGATTGGTTGAGCCATCATAGACATGCCTAGAGACACTTGGGCAGAAATTGTGCTTAGCACCCATCATAAAAACACTGGTTGAAACTTAAGGTTCAACGTTGTTTTCAAGACAAGGTGGAGTTTACTGATGGTATTGTAGACACCTAAAATTGTCATGACTAATTAAATAAATATTTTATTTATTTAATTACTTTAGCCTAATTCATATATTAATTAAATAAATCTTTATTTATTTAATTAATTCATTTATCCTCTTCTAGCCTTATTTCTCATTTAAATAAATACATTAATTTAATTTAAATTATCCTTTTCCTAAATTAAATAAATAACTTATTTATTTAATTGATCCCATTTCTTCTATTAATTAAATAAATCTTTATTTATTTAATTAATTCATTAGCCTTTTCTACCCATGACACATGTCATTCATATCTTAATTCCTACACTACCTACCCCTTTCATTATTTTATTATTTCTTTTACCTACCCTCTAATCATAGCCGACCTCCTTTTACACCTCTCAATCTTATCCCTCCATTTCTTATAGTGTCTTCTATATAAGGATATGCTTCCTTCATTATAAAACCCTAGCTAATCAATTTATGCACTTGACTACACTACGTTTTTCATATGTGATCCTACTTGCAACCACATTCCGTTTTTTGTTGAGCTCTTGTGCACATAAAATCTGAGAGCAAATATATCAAGCAAGATCAATGGAGATAGGAAGAATGGAGATCCAAACCCTATTGGACATGTGATGGTATAATCTTTGTGATTTCATTTGATTTGCATTGTCTTAGGTAATCTTCATATGTTATGGTGGATCTTTGTTGTTGTTAGGCTAGGGTTTTGTGGTTGAATTCATTTAGCCTTTCAATATCGTTATTATTGTTATCCATTTTCACCATATACAGGTATCACCACATTGAAATGTGCACCAATATCAGTTGAACCAAGTTTCATGAATTTGGGAAAACTTTAGGATGACTTGAGCCAAAAAGAGGAACTTTAGGGAGAATTCACCAACCATTTTTCATCAGTAAATTAAAGAAATTAACATGATAAATCTTACATTGCAGTTTATCTATAATAAATTGAGGCATAATCAATATTCTCTAGCAACTGTATATTTCGAGCCCTTCACACCTCAATACCCAATAATCATATATCCCTTTTTGTTGCATATTCCGAGCCCTTCGCACCTCAATATCCAATAATCATATATCCCTTTTTGTTTATAAAATATCTCTAGAATATGATGGTTGTTGAATAAGAGAGAGAACCAGAGCATCATAAGTTTTGTAAAAAAGCAACCAAAACATGTATTTAACAGATAATCTATAGTTAAAAAGACGCAAATAGCTCCAAAAGAACAAATGTTTACATTAAATTTGAGAATTTAATGACAACTTTTGGTTTTGGGTAGCAAGTATTCCTCCTGGAATCTTGCACCTAAACTCATTAAACCTTTTTCTGATTTGCTTCTGTTGAGCATTTCCACCTCTGCCATAAAAACTAATTAAACAGGCCGGTGATTAGAGAACTTTGTTTCTCCACAAACATAAGAGAGTTGCCTTAAGCCTTTACCATACCAAAGTATACGATCACACCTGCAAAACAAACAATCATTAAACGCATAAATAAATATAAATTGAATGTTTAAATCTTATACTGAAATAGTAATATATCTGAGCAATTAACTTTTTTTCATGTTTGTAGTCCATCCAAACTAAAAGATGATAATCGACCAAGAAAACAAGGTTGACATGTTGATGTGGAAGCAATCCTTTATGTTTGAGAACTTTTTGGGCCTCTAAACTCAACCTTCTCTATCTGTAGATCTCCTTTCTGTGCAAATAAATATGCTCTAAGCAAATAGTTAGATGTTATTCTACAAGTCATAAAGCATTTAAAGGCTTGCACTGCTACTTAGGGGTCAATTGCAATCTTTGTTATAGGATTTCACATAAACGTACATAGAATAATACCATCTCCAATTCTGTAATTGATGTAACCATCCTCTTTATGGCTGAGTCCCCCACTCTTCCACCAGTTTCCTATCTTCTAATTGTGTTGAATTTTGGTTTGTAATAGCCTGTTATGGCAGTTGTTGGTCTTTTTGGGGGCTTTTCCATTCATAACCACTCAACCTTTGGGTTTCGTTAGGAATTTTGTTGGTTTGGTGTTGTTTTTCTTTTTAGAGTGTGACAAACAATCTAGGAATGTTAGAAGGTCAGAGGTATTAGAGTTGGTGATGGTGTTGAGTGTTGTTTCTTTCAACAATTTTGAGGTGTGCTATACTATGTATTCAGTGTTGTATCTGTTTTTTATCACAAATAAAGAAAACAATGGCTTATCCTCTACCTAGTGTAACTTGAACATGTTTTTTTCCACATTTAATTTCTACATCTTGTCTTGTTGTTGTTTATAATCCTGAGTATGATTGCAAGAATAGAGTGTTCTGTTGGAGTTGATGTGTGTGGTAGAGTTTTTTTGAGGTTCTTTCTCTTCAGAAAATTAAATTTTCAAATTGCAGATTTGTTATCTCGAAATTCGTTCTGGTTACAAGTCCCTTTGTCATTTGATATGCTCAATAATTTGTAAAGTTCTATGTTCAGAATTATTTTTTCTGCTCATTTTTATTAAATTTCAAATATTAATATGAGTTCAAGACATGTTTTGTCCAACATAGGTTAGTCCATAAGATAAATCTTGTCTAAGTACTTGACATTACAATGTAGTCAAACTACATAGTTTTTTGTTATCTCACTGCTGCATCTTTAGTGCATAAAGGGGCAATAGGGTTATCTTTCTGGGTAAGACCTTTTGCATCTTAAATGATTAGAAATAAATGACAAATGATTAGAAAGAAAGGACAACAAAAATAACATTTCCTAAAAAAACCAGTGAGTGGAAAAACGATGAGTTTCTATTTTAAAATAACTAGCAGTTGCGCATGAAGCACGTGCAACGGGGGGGAGCTGATAGCCGTTTTTTTATTGTTTTGGGAAGTGGAATCAGGGGTGTGAGGAGCAAAAAAGCAATGCAACACGGAATGTGAGATTCAAAGATGAATGAAAATTTATTTAATTTTATTTGTTTTTTATTATGTTGAATGGAGATAATTAAATCTAAAAGATATATATATATATCTGTGTGTATGTGTGTACACATATATACATATATATGTATCAATTATGTATCTATATTGATTTGGAAATAATTAAAATCTCCTTTAATAACTTAGAAAAATTGTGTTAAATATATGTATATGTGATTTTTATAAATGTCGTATCCAACCACATCCATATTGAGGGTCTTAAAAATGACCATATCCATATCTGATACCGCATCTATATTTGTATCCGTATCCGTGTCCGTGTCCGTGTCCGTGTCCATGCAACTTGATTTTCAAACAAATTCCTTTTGGAGGAGAGGCATTTCAGTCTAGCTTTTGTCTGCAAGTGATCAACATGGCTTCTATGAATCTTCTCAATATTGGAGCTTATATGACGAAATTGCAGCTAAATTTGAGAAATGAAAGAGTGTTGTTTGATATCTTCTAAACTTAGTCTGCTTGTACCTAGCAAAACTAATTTGGATCTTCAGAGTCCTTATTAAATATTTGAAATCATGATGTAATTGCAGCCAACGTTGAATAAATGAAAGTGAAGATTGTTTGATATCCATGCGACCTGTCACCCTTGTTAAATAATAATAATAGCTTAAAAGAAACATTTCCTCAAAAGATACAATATAGACCCAGACGAACTCTTTTTTTTTCCTGAAACATTCCAACTTTACTTTTCCAAACCGAAACTTGCATTCTTTTTATCTTTTGTTAAGATGAAGAAATCAAGATTTGATATGCTTTGCTTTCCAATCCTAACTATCTAAGCTGCTACATTTTTTATTTGGGATTCTGTTGTAATGAAATGGTCTTGCAATTAAGCTGGACAATTGTGATTGTTATTGCAGAAAATTCTGAAAACAAAATCAACTATGACATTTCATCTTTGTTACACTGACATGTCACCTTTGTGTCGCTCTGTCATTTCTCCTTTGTTATGGTCTTAATCTCAGTTGTTATATTCACGAGAATGATTTGAAATCCCTTGAGCAACAACTGTGTTTGGATCACATAGGCTATTCATATAGTTTTTATGAACATAAGACTCCGTCAAAGTTTTAATCAGTGATATTTTTGTGTTAGAATTATCTGAGGCAATCGGTTTTTAAGTCTCCTTGGGCTGCCCTTCCAACTTCCATCACTCCCCCTGCAAGCCCCTCCCATTACGTATAATTTCAAAAAATAATCCCCTGTCTAGGATAATTAATCCCTGTAGTTAAACTGCATTTTCATTACTGGATAAATCTCTTCATCCCATATAACATTGATATTGTAAAGATTTACAGATCAGGGTATAGTCTTGGATGTTTTTTCTGTTCCATAGTTCTTTACTGTTTCTGTATCTGCTGTGTGGCCTACAGTCTGTCATATAAGAGAGATGTGATTTCTACCTGATTTGAGAGCTTATACAGTACAAAGATGTATGCCAAGTTCATTTTAGGTACTTCTAAACTTCGAATTGTTTATTGTTGGTGGCTTTGGTCTACGACTTAATGACATTGTTATGGCATACACTCTGCAGTCGAAGTCAGATGTAAATTTTGCATGATTTGAGAGCTTGTACATGTTACAAACTCATATACTTGTTTCCTTCACAATTGTAGTGTTTTTCTTAAGCCTTGTTTTCTGTGCTAAAGAGTTATTCTTTGTAATTGAACATAAATTTGGAAATACTGAAATTGAAGGAGTGGACTCAACAAATGCATGCTATGGTGCAACTGCGGCTTTATTTAACTGTATTAACTGGGTTGAAAGCAATTCGTGGGATGGACGCTATGGTCTTGTTGTAGCTACAGACAGTGCAGTATGATCTTTTATCTATACCATGGATTTACTTGCTTTGAGAAATTGATCTTATAGTTAAGCACTTTTGTAATGGCATATTTTTGTGGATTGCATGTATGCCTGTATTTGATTTGAGACAGAATCTCTTAGATTTTAGATTGTTTAGATATTTTCAAAAAAGTATACCCCTTTCTTTCTTCTGAACCACGTCATACCATAGGTTTCTGTAGTTGATGTTAAAATAGAGAGATGATTCCATCTAAATTTTAAAAGGTTCTTGTGCCTTTATTTTGAATCTTGGGGCATATAGCGAAATATTTAATGGTTTCTTTGTTACACTATCTTTGATAGCAAATACGCTTTTTGGGGGAATTATTTTAGAAATAAATATAGATTTTAAAGAGTTGTGCTTTCTTTACCAAATAATTATTCTAATTCAAAATTTCCATGACAAGAATCCAATAACCAAACATGGGTGGAAAATTACATATATTAAAATAAAATGCAACTTCAAGGCAAGAGATGACATAGAGAAGCACCCATATATCAGGGCTTTTAAAAGAAAATTTAGATCAAATTTCAGCAACTACAAGGAAATTATAGTAACTCAATGTCTTGCTTCTCGATTTGCCTTTAAATACCCACTTCCATTTAAAAATATTTGATTTTTTTCACTCATCACTTAGGTCATTCAAAGTCTCATCACAATGCTCAAATTTTGCTGATTAGTCTTTCCCTCTTCTGACAAATATGTTATTTTCAGACTCAATGAAACTAAGCTAATTTAGATGTGGAGGAAGATGGAATTCATATGCCCACATCCTCCTTGAGCAGTCAAATTCCATCAGTTTACGCTCCCGGCCAAAGAATTGTATGTACCTGGATACAACCACAAAAGATAATGGAGGATATTCTAGCAACTTAAATCCTACATCACTTTTCACGATTGAGTCCCTAGATTGAATCGATAAATTTGTTAAAATGAATTTGTATAGATTCTCACCACATGAAACATCCTATCAATATAGCAACCACAAAATATGTGAGAACTATAGATAAGGATATTACTAAACGAAAAATTATAGAGTTATATAGTATTGCATAGAAAACTTTACAGCAAATTATAGAGTTCAGTATTGCATCCTACCTGTATCAAAATGGAACCTTTGAAAATAGGGTATGCCCACCTAACATTGAAGCATAGACAAAACATGGCAATATTCCTAAAATAAAGTGCTGTATCAAAATGGAACCTTTGAAAATAGGGCATGCCCACCTAACAAAGCATAGACAAAACATGGCAATATTCCTAAAATAAAGTGTGGTATCATGGCTTGCAATGATTATAAGATATGCACTAATTTGTGAACAAAGAAGAACATGGCAATATTCCTAAAATAAAGTGTGGTGTCATGGCTTGCAATGATTATATGATATGCACTAATTTGTGAACAAAGAAGAACATGGCAATATTCCTAAAATAAAGTGTGGTATCATGGCTTGCAATGATTATATGATATGCACTAATTTGTGAACAAAGAAGAACGAAAAATTTATAGAGTTATATAGTATTACATAGAATACTTTACAACATATTATGGAGTATAGTATTGCATCCTGCCTGTATCAAAATGGAACCTTTGAAAATAAGGTATGCCTATCTATCAAAGCATAGACAAAACATGGCAATATTCCTGAAAAAAATGTGGTATCATGGCTTGCAATGATTATATGATATGCACAAAAAGGGACTGTTGAAAAACCTCGATATCATGAGTTGATGTATTTTAAACAACCATTATACAACCGTAGTCATCCACCATACTAGATTCCATACTCTCAAGGATGGGAAGGTCTTTGAAAAGGGTTATTATAGTAAAGAAATGTAAAAAGTGAATTGCTTATCAGGCCTTTCTACAGGGATGAATACATAGTGCATTTTCTATTCAAGATTTCGATATTAAAGCAGTATCCAAAAAAGAAGAAGCTCAGTTGCAACAACTCGCTTTATAAAAGAGTTGGTATGCTTTTCTAATTTTGTTAAAATTATTCAGTCTATTTATGTTGGTGTTGGAATAAGTCACACCCCTACCGACGATGGACTGGTTCAAGAGAGGCCAATAGCTCAGTTGTAGACCACTCCAACAGCGTATGAAAGGTCCTAGATTCGATTATTACCGTAGGCTCCTATGTGCACAATTCTATTTATGTTGACCTAGAGCAATTTGCTGCTGTTCTATGCTATTTGCCAGATTGTGGAGCTCAAAGGTTCAGGGGGCTGAAGGAAGCTTCAATCCAAACCAACAAAGATGAAAGCTCGAAGATTTCCCTGCCCAGATGATGCTAGGCTTGAAAAGACCTACACTGCTGACAGAACAGAGGTGAACACCAGACTGCTTATTCTAGCATCCATTTTTTGCTTTGGAGGGATAATGTGAGTTTAGTGACAAAACAATAATGTAACTTTGAATGAAATAAAATTATTTAAAATTCATTCAAACGTTGATCTTGTTTACATACCTATGCTTTTGCTTTTTTCACAACTTAAAATGAATAATAACGTGAGTTCACAGACAGTGGAAATGGCATTCCTTGTTTTCTTTTGGCCATACAATATTCATACATGCACAGTGCACTTACAATAATGTCACACATGTTTATAAATTTACTATTTGCTCACAGTTGGCAGGATTCAAGTTGTTCATTGAATCTTAATGTTTTTAAATAACATTAAGTAAAGAAGAAATTTCAACTCATTGTTTCACTGCTTTAGCTCTTAGTTTTCTAATTATGTTTTAGAGTATGCTTTTGAATTAATTAACCCTCTTCTCCTATTAATTAAATAAATTATTCAATTTATTTGATTTAATTCACTTAACCAAATTCAGACCATTAATTAAATAAATAAATCATATTTGTTTAATTAAATCTTCTCTCACATTTAAATAAATTAATATTTATTTAAATCCCCCAAAATCCCACCTCTCACATTTAAATAAATTAACATTTATTTAAATCACCTTTATCCTCTACCCACTTGTATTTTCCTACAAATGCAATTTGAACAATTATTTTAAATAAATAATTTATTTAAATCACCTTTATCCTCCACCCACTTGTATTTTCCTACAAATGCAATTTGCACAATTATTTCAAATAAATAATTTATTTAAATCACCTTTATCCTCCACCCACTTGTATTTTCCTACAAAAGCAAGTTGCACAACTATTTTAAATAAATTATTTATTTAAAATCCTATTTATCCTCACCCACTTGAAACCTTTAATGGTTTCCCTTAAAGTATTCAAACTTGATGGCTTTAAAGTCTTCAAACTTGATGGCTTCCTTCTATAGTCTTCTTAAGACTTTAATGGTTTTCCTTAAAGTCTTCAAGCCTTTAATGGTTTCCCTCAAAGTCTTCAAGCATTTTAATGCTTTATCTTCATTTTTCTCATTTAAATAAATTAATATTTATTTGAATATTTATCCAAATGCAAATTACACCATTTAATTGAAATAAATGATTTTATTTTAATTGAAAATACCAAAATTTCTCCCACTTGCATTTTCCTACAAAATCCACTTGCATGCCTAAACCCCTTCTAGAGTTTTCTAATCACTTCTAAATAACCTAACCCCTTCTCTAAACTTTGTCACATTCCTAAGCAAAAGGGAAGTCACTTCTCAAACCCTCAAAGTCTTTGATAACCATTAAAGGCTTTCAACCTTCAACCACTAAATGGCTCAAAGTCTTTGATAACCATTGAAAGCTTTCAACCTTCAACCTCTTAATCCCCAAAGTCTCCAATAACCATTAATGGTTACCTCAAACCCTCCCACATGGTTAAAACATTTGTTTTGACTCAACCTGTACCCAACCCAAAGGTCTCATCAGGCCATTAATGCTTTGACCATGATTATCTCTTAAACATTTGCACAAAGGTTTATCCTTGGATTAACTCTTAATCCAGTGGGTAATCTTAATTTGGACTTGACCCTTAGCCTCTAGATAACCATGAGGTCTTCTCAGGCCTTTAATGCCTCCAACCTCTTCTCTCAACCCAATCCTATGTTGACACTTGTCACCATTTTATTGGTGCCAATTGTGCACATGGATCCCCAACTTTCAAACTTGGCCCTTCATTAAACCATTCAATCTTAACCCTTCATTTCCCCATTTCTTCTATAAATAGAACCCTTCTCCTCAAGCAAAAGAGAAGCATTAGAGTATTGTTGTTATACTGGCATTAGCATAGAGCTTTCTCATAGCATCACTATCTACACTTGCATAGCATTTGCTTATCATATTCAACTATCTTGAATCTCCATATGGCATCCATGGCTAGTGCTAAAAGCTGAGAGCTACACTCATTTGGGACTTGGAGAGGAGAGGAACAAGGGAGGAGCAACTATGAGCATCTTGATTAGCTATTTTATTCTATGTTTATATGCTTTCTATTTCATGCTTAATATCTCTCTTGATATGCCTGTTTAGGATAATCTTTTGTTGCTAACACTAACGTTTGTTTCTTGTGCTCTTGTGTGTGTTGCCATCAAACAGATTTTCTAATCCTTTTTGCAGAGCATCATTTGGTGAACCTGACGTGAATCCAAACATCAAAAAGATCAACTTTTTTTTTTAACCAATAACATGTTTGAATGTTGAAAATGTCACACAGGTTGCGTTTTTGACACTGTTTTGGTGCGTTTGACATTATTTTGGCGCTATTCACCCTATTTCAGTGCTTTTGCCTTCTCTTGTCTTTCCCTTTCTTTTAGTGCGTTTCTGTTAAATAGTGCCTCTGTTCAAATGCAGACTAGCGCTATTGTAACAGAACGTTGTACAAATCACCTTGTAACCAAAAAAAAAAAAATTAGGCTTGTAGAAGCCCACCAAATAGGCGGATTTTACTAACTATTTTTCTCTTTTGTGCAGATTTAAATTAGATTAAAAAGTAGATTTATATTTCTTACTAACTTGTTTTTGAAGTTGGTTTTAAAAAAATGAATTCACTTTTTATTTTGGTTTAAAATTAACTTCACATTTCAAATTTGGGCTTTTAAAAAAAAGAATCACACATTTGTTTGGGGCTCTTAAAAAGAATTTCATTGTTCCAAGGTAAAAAGAACCACAAACTTATACAAAACAACTTTATTTCTTGCAAGTTAGGAAACAAACTTCGTTTTGGTGCTTAAAATCAACAAAACAAAATTTATTTTCTTGCATCAACTTAAAAGAAATTTACAATCAACACTTTGTTTTGGGGGCAATCTAAAAAGAACAAGCCATTTTTCCTTCAGGCTCAAAAACAATTTTACTTCAAGCAAGACGTGTTTTCAATTCAGTTGACTAGGATTTCAAAGTTCCTAGTTTACAAAATATTTTGCCTTTGAAGTTTAAAAAAACACCATGACTGTTGAAGCAACATCTCCAAATAGTTAGATCACATTGCAATGACAGATTAAAAAGAACAAGTGTTTTTCGTGCTTGGCACACTTGTACAAAGAGTTGGTCGAGTGGTCCTACTTCTAACACACACTATCCTCTCCCTTGGCTTTCGTGGTCCTAGGTGCAAGAGAAAAGTGTTAGTAACACTCAAAATTTTATCTTTTTAAGAGAGGCCTGCCAAGGGATCGATACTCTTGGGAACGACCTCGAGCGGTAAATCCTTCGAGCCGCTATAGAAATCAGATGAGAGCGAAAGCTGTAGCCTTGGGTATAGCTGTTCCTACAGTGTAACTGGCCAAAAGGACAAATGGGCCCCACCACCAGTTACAAGGCTCTTAAGTGAGTCACTGCAGAATGAACTTATGTCCAAAAACATCGAACATGACTAAACACCTTTTAGTAGTAGCCCACCCGTTCTATTGATTGAGGATATTTGCGATATAATTTAGGGCAAGAGCATAGATGGTTTTGCTCCCAAGATACTCACCATACATATTTCCTTGAGTAGAAACATAGCTTTTTGAAAAGTCACTTGTGGCTTGATAAAAGTGGTGACTCCCCCATCATAGGGATCATCTATTTGTTATGCTCGTGCAAGACTTAGTATATCACATCCTTACCTGCCACGGTAGGATTCATAAGGTATGTAGTACCAAAGTCAAAGAAATATCAAGATGTGGGCTAAATTTATCACAACTGGCCATTTGACCTTAGGGATAAAAAGTGTTTGAAATGTGTTCGTTTTAAAGACCAAGTGCAAATTGAGCCGACTTCAGGCTTTGGAATACACCTTAAAATACATCTAAAGGAAGGGTCATATACAAGTCCAAAGATTGAGTTGATCTAGACCCATACTCATTTGTGCCTTTGAGGCAACATTTTGGTGTTTGTGTGCTTGCTTTGTTTTCTTGTCAAAGAAACATCAAATCAGAAAATCAATCCCAAAAACAAAGTATTCATCCAACCAAACATCTTTCAAAAACAACCAAAAACATCAAAAACAAAGTGCAAACAACAAAAGAGTCAAAAATTTTATGACCATTCTTCACATCTTGCGAAAGAAGAAGCGTCATCAAAATATCAACTTGAAAAGAAGACAATTAAGCTCAAAGGCTTTGATCAAACGAAGGAAATTCTTCTATATCAATAGACAAATCTTTGTCTCCCATAGAGTTTTCTTGCGTCACATGTGTCTCTATCTTCAAGGCAAAACAAACGATTTTGATTCCGAATCATTGAACTACAGAGCTTTTATGCAATATAGAGCTCTGAGTTATCACAAAAACCAAGGAGGAAAGATTAATCCCAACTTCTTCCCAAACGTCTGTATCACATACAGCACAGCTCGAGAAATACCACCAACACCCAAAAGGGAAGAGATAGAGTTTGTCCCATTTATAACACAAAGTTTTCATTGAAGTTGAAAACATTTTCATCCATCATCTCACTCATACATCATCACTTCATCATCAATCCATCCCAACTCTCAAAACATTAAGAGGTTCTTGTCCCAAGTTCTCTTTTAGATATTGCTTGAAATCAAACACATCACATCACTTTTTAGATTGTTTCTACATCTAGGATAAGCTCATCCTAAGAGACACATCTACGCAGGTTAAAACTAGTTCATGAGTGAATCCTCTCATTACTAGGTAGTTAAATCTGTAACACATCTCAAATTTCTCTACACCTTATCACATCAAAACTTATCAAACAAACAAGCAATTCAAAGAAGGAATTTTGGTTACATCCACCTTAAAAGTGCTAGAGATCCACGTGCAACACAATTCACCAACCATCAACCTTTCATTTCATCAAAAACTCATCATTATTTTCACACAACTTCAACAACAGCTTGCAAGCAAAATGGCTCAAACCCGATCACAGTCAAGGCAACGAGAAATAGAAAGGGAAGAAGAAGTAGAGGAAAATCTCAATGAATTTCAAGAAGCACTTGGAGGAAATGCAGATGACGAAAACCCAAGTACTCCCACTCCTGCAACAATAGAAAGGGCTAAGCATAACCCTCTCTTTAACAGACTTTTTGACGAAATACTTAGGAGCAATGCGGATGCTCACTTCTTAAGACTCGCTCAAGAAGGAGCAAAACTCCCCTCTGACTTTGATCTTGCCCAATTAAGACAAGCATCAGAAAGACAAAGTCGCCATAAAGAGGAAAGAGGTAGAGATCCCATCAGATATAACATTCCTCGAGGTAACCCACCACCTCCTCCTCCAAATGAAATGGAGATGTTACGGCAACAAGTCGAGAATCTCGCCCAACAACTTCATAGTGGTGTCAAGACTAACCAATTCTCACTCAATGACATCTATCCCTATCCTTTTGATAGGGATCTTTACATGCCACCATTTCCACAAGGATTCGAAACACCCAAATTTGAAAAATATAGAGGAAAGGGAGATCCTCGTGATCATGTCAGAGAATTTCATTCCGCTTGTCTTGAAGTGGCATATGAAGACACCTACCTAATGCGCCTTTTTCCCCAAAGCTTGGGAGGAACAACCACATCATGGTTTTCCTGACTACCAGGTGGCATTAGAACATTTGAGGAACTCATCCAGAAGTTCCTAGCTCATTACTCTCATAACATTGAACGCGATGTCACCATGGCTGATCTATGCAACACCAAACAAAAACTAGGTGAGCAATTCTCAGTATTCCTGCAACGATGGCGTCAAATGTCTAGCAGACGTTCTCTTCAGTTACCTGAACGAGAACTAGTGGAAATATTCATTTCCAACTTAAACGAAGAAATGGAATTTCACCTGGATGTCAAAGACACAGACTCTTTTAATGATATGATCACCAAGGGTTTGAAGTGTGAAAGGGCACTTATCAAGAAGGGACTCATCAAAATCTTTAATGAACCAAAAGATGGTCCTCACCCACGCTTCAACAGCGATAAACCAAACTTCTGGAATAAAAACAAGAATATCGTCAATGATGGGGTTGTGGATGCCAGGACTATCCAAAACGCACAACCTGTGGTTTGGTTTGCAGGACAAAATCCTCCACCTCAAAACAACACAAATGTTCCTTCTAATCAAGGTCGCATCACATCTCATGATGAACCTAGACCTCGTCAGCAAAAACAGAAACGCACATACACTCCCTTAGGGGAACCCATTGAAACAGTGTTGCGACAACTCATTTCTCAAAATTTGGTCACTCTACCCAAGCTATCAAACTATGAGCCTCAGGTCAAACCGGCATGGTGGAGAGATACTGAACACTATGAATTCCATCAAGGAAGAGGACACAAGACAAGTAATTGTCACTGATTGAAAGATCTCATTCAGGATCTTATTGATCGAGGAGAAATTGAAATTGAAGGACATAACCCAAAAACAACCAATAATGATCATCTGATGTTCAAAAATCCACTTCCATCACAAGATCAAAGGGATCCTTCCACTTCCAGATGAGGCACTGATACCACTGATTATACGCAGGCTGCGTATAATTACACTGTAAATCATCTGTATGATGCCAATGAACAAGTTGCAATCATAACCTTCAAAAATCCCAACTCAAATTGCAATGTTGTTACACGTCATGGCAAAGTTACCATCAAGGCAGCTCCACAAGGCACCACCTCCATCCCAAAGCAGTACAATCTTGTGGAACAATTAGACAAAACCCCTGCACTTATATCCATTTTAGAGCTTTTGCGTCTATCGCCATCTCATAAAACTATCTTGGATCAAGCACTCCAAGAAGCGTCAGTCCCCGCAAATCTAAATACGGACCAATTTCAAGCCATGGTTGGAAGTCTAAAGTCATCACCTTGTTTCACTTTTTTCTGAAAGTGACAACTCTTCCTTCCAACAACCACATAATGCCTCACTCCACATCGAAAGATTTATTAACCAGCATAGGATCAAGCGAGTCTTGATCGATAATGGAGCAGGCCTGAATATTTGCACACTGCCTATGACGATGCGGAGCGTTCATCCAAAGGAGTTGTGGTACTACCAATCCGAGTGGGCCCCGTGGTAAAGCACATCATTTGTCAGGTTCTGGACCTTCCTCTACCATACAATCTATTGTTAGGAAGACCTTGGATACATGCCATGCAAGCCGTTCCATCTACCTACCATCAATGTATCAAGTTCCCACATAACGGTGTAGAGATCACAATTCTGGGTGACGCAAATCCCTTTTCATATTGCCATAATATCAACCATCAACCAGAGATTACCGTTCCTAATAATAGAGAAGCCATTTCCTCCACATCATATATAAGTCCCGCCTCTCTTGCCCATTCAAACACCATTATACCCAAGCAAGAAAAGCTTAAGATGAAGATAGCAGAGGAAGGTCCTGGGGAATACAACTTGAGTCAACTCTTTTGTGTGGGACAAATGCCCACTTCTCCTAGAACTCATGGTAAACCACAGCAGGTACTCCAGCAACCACTAAACATACCAGCATGTGCTTTGACACCTTTCATTCTTGGAAAGAGTCAAGAGGAAGAAACACAAGATGAGGACCTAGCGGAATGGATCTATAAAGATCCCATCACCACTGATAAACCATGAGTTACACTTCCTATAGAACAGTATGGCAAAGGTCTCCTCATTATGAAAAGAATGGGGTATGATGGTCAGAGTACTTTAGGATATTGCAAACAAGGACGACATGAACCTCTGCTGCCGGAATTAAAGCCCAAAGGTAACACAGGCCTAGGCTTTGAAAAAGAGATCTTTCCTAAGCTCAGATTCAAAGGAAAACCCAACAAACCATTTTGTCCACCTACTGCAAAGAGGACACCTTTTATAATCAAGGCACCATCAAGCACCATCCCAACTGCCCCACCGAGGCTCAGAATCCCAACACAACCATCTACAATACCAATCATCCCACCAATCAAACCAGTAATCCCATTCACAATAGCCATTACATCCATAGTACCATTAGCAGTAGCAACTGTATCAGAACCCGCAGTAGCATCCATGGCACCAGCAGTACCAACAGAAGCCACCAAGTCAATATTACCAATACTCCCCGTATTGGATCCTTTAATCCCCATCAACCGTCCTGCAGCACCGATCACTACAAAGGTACATCAACCAATCACACCTGCAGTATTTAACTCAAAGGACATCCTAGTATGGTATAGCAATCGAATGCTGGAAAGTGATTCAGAGACCGACTCACATGAATGGGAATTTGATTTGGTACAACTTAATACTTCAGATGAGGAAGATGCATCACCACCTCCACCACGCAAAGACATCCCTGTTTACGGAGAAGCACAGATAAAGACCACTTGGGTTCCTGAATTGGAAACATCTTCCACAAACCCTATGTCTCATCCTACACCTAATTCTGACAGGGAGAGTACCATTAACGACCTTCACCATAACGTCTTGACCCTCACTGATACATCTAACACACTTAACCTAATCGATGAAGTAATGCCCATTACCCACCCTGAACTCATCGAATGGAACCAACCAAATCCCCCATGTCTTGACTTCTTCCAAAATGATGAGGCTATCATTGACTTTTTGGAATTAATGGATAACCTACCAAGCGGGGATCACAAAGCTAGATTCGCCATTGAACTTAATAGCGCAGCATACTTCGGGGGGGATGCCAAACCTTTCAGCTGCAAAAATATAACACTAAAACATGGATCTTCCAGTGAAAACCACACTGTGGCACTGTTTGATCCGACAAAAGTAAAAAGAAAGAGCGTATCCAACGGTGAAAACCTCTCTGAGGTGCCTGAGGATGAAGGGTTTGACATTCTCCCTGATAATACACAACAGGAACGATCAACAATTCTCATCGAGGAAACCAAAGAGTACAATGTGGGGACTCCTAAAAATCCTCATATCATACATTTGGCATCTCTTCTCACTCCAGAGGAACAACCTAAATTTATAGAGTTCTTCCAGAAGCGTCAGATCAACTTCGCATGGTCATATGCAGACATGCCTGGGCTTGATCCTGATTTAGTCATGCATCACCTCACCGTCGCAGAAGGAGCCAAACCTGTCAAGCAAAAGCTTCGTAAGATGCATCCCCAGATTGCAATGCTAGTCAAAACAGAACTCAAGAAACTCCTAGATGTTGGTTTCATTAGACCAACTGATTATGCAGAATGGATCTCCAATATTGTGCCAGTTGGCAAACCAAAAGGCGGCATCCGCATTTGTACTGACTTCAGAGATCTGAATAAGGCCTATCCTAAGGATGACTTCCCCCTTCCAAATATCGACATCATAGTGGATCTGACAGCAGGGCATGCCATGCTTTCACTCATGGATGGCTTTTCAGGATACAATCAAATAAAGATCGCACCAGAGGACCAACATAAGACAGCCTTCACATGTCCATGGGGCACATATTGCTGGAATGTAATGCCTTTCGGTCTAAAGAATGCAGGAGTGACCTATCAAAGAGAAATGACCACCATCTTCCATGACATGATGCATACTATGATGGAAGATTATGTGGATGACTTACTAGCAAAATCACTCACTAGAGAAGGTCATTTGGACATATTAGAGAGAATCTTTGATAGACTGGAACAATATCATGTTCGACTCAACCCAAAGAAATGTGTCTTTGGAGTAACCTCCGGGAAGCTTCTAGGATACATTGTCTCAAGCAAAGGTATTGAGGTCGACCCAGCAAAGGTAAAAGCAATCATGGACATGCCACCTCCAAAGAATATCAGTCAGCTAAGGACATTACAAGGACGGCTTCAATCCATCCGAAGATTCATTGCACAACTGGCTGATAAGTGTCACCCATTTACACATCTGTTACACAAGAACATCCGCTTTCAGTGGGATGCCAGATGCCAGCAAGCATTTCAGATGCTTAAAGACTATCTCATGAATCCACCATTGCTGATCCCACCAGATCCAAGTAGACCATTGTTACTCTATATATCAGCAACAAGTACAGCATTGGGTGTACTACTGGCACAACATAATGCAGAAGGAAAAGAGTGTGCTGTTTACTACATCTCTCGCACACTGGTAGGCTATGAACTCAATTACACCCCTATTGAGCGAGCTTGCCTAGCAGTAATCTTAGCAGCCACTAAACTGAGGCACTATCTGTTAACACACAAGGTACAACTCATTGCAAAGATTGATCCACTCAAGTATTTACTCAGCAAAGCAGCATTGACAGGCCGCTTGGCCAAATGGGTGATGATTCTAAGTGAATTTGACATTGAGTATGTAGACCGTAAATCTATCAAAGGGCAGGTTATTGCAGATCAGTTGGCTAATGCACCACTCATAGGCGATCATCCTCTCATTTCCAATTTTCCAGATGAAGAGATATTGATGATCACAGCAGCACAACCATGGAAACTATATTTTGATGGTTCATACACTAGGCACGGCTCGGGGGCAGGCATTCTGTTTATCACACCTCAAGGTGATAGCATCCCGAAGTCTTACAGGCTCACATTTCCATGCACAAACAATATAGCCGAGTATGAGGCCTTGATCACAAGACCCAGGTTAGCCATCCAATGGAAATTACAAGAACTGCAAGTATATGGCGATTCCCAACTAGTCATTCGACAAGCAACTAATGAATATCAGACCAAAGATGATAAACTCATGCCATATAAGCAAATGGTGGACACTCTAAAGACATCATTTACTACTATCACTTTTGAGCAGATACCAAGAGATCAGAATCAAGCTGCTGACGCTATGGCTACCATCGCATCTCTCCTAGATCTTCCACAGAATTCAACGCGTTATGAGTTCTTGGTCGAACAGCTTTGGATCCCCGCTTATAATATCCCTGAATCCGAGATGATATGTCGCCTTGTCGGTCCTAAATCCCCATGGTACGGTGAGTTCTACACCTATCTTTGCGATCATACCCTTCCTCACAACCAATCGAATAACCAACGAAAAACCTTCATTCACCAAACTACTCGATATACCATTATTGCCAAAACCCTATACCGATGCGGTCTTGATGGTACTCTCCTTCGATGTCTGGAACAAGGTGAGATAACAAAGGCTTTGGAAGAGGTACATGAAGGAATTTGCGGGACTCATTCAAGTGGTCCATCACTCGCCAAGAAACTCCTGCGAGCTAGATATTATTGGCCATCTATGGAAAAGGATTCCTACTACTTTGTCAGAAAATGCAAGAAATGTCAAGTTCATGGCGACCTGATACATGCACCAGCACAGGAATTGCAACCAATCACAACACCATGGCCTTTTTGTCAATGGGGTCTTGACCTTGTGGGTAAAATCCATCCATCTTCATCCAATGGCCATAAATTCATTATTACCACCACCGAATATTTCACAAAGTGGATCGAAGCTGTTCCACTTACCCAAGTCACCGGCAAGCAGATCGCCTCATTCATCCTCAACTACATCATCTGTTGGTATGGTGTACCCATGTCCATCATCACAGATAACGGTCTTCCTTTCAAAAATCAAGATGTCCATGAACTTTGTGAGAAATTTCATATCCAACACCGCTTTTCCACTCCCTATTACCCACAAGGCAATGGTCAGGCCGAAGCATCCAATAAAAACATATTGAGGATCCTAAAGAAGACAGTCAATGATGCCGGCTGTGATTGGCATGTTCAACTAAATCCAGTGCTATGGGCATATCGAACTAGCATTCAAACCCCTACAGGTGCAACTCCTTATCCATTGGTCTATGGTGCAGAAGCTATCTTGCCTATTGAGGTCGAGATACCGTCACTACGGGTTTCCTTGCACAATCTCATTGATGATGAAGCTTACAGAGTCTCACGTCTTCAGGACTTAGAGTTACTTGATGAGAAGCGACAAGCTGCATACAACCATCTCAAAGCCTATCAGCAACGCATGAGCAGAAGCTACAATCACCGATTTAGACCTCATACATTTGAGGTAGGTGATCTTGTTCTACGAGAGAATCCTCGCAACCAACCAAACCGAGAACATCAGGGCAAGTTTGAATCAAACTGGCTAGGCCCATATGTTGTCACTGCTGTGTTCGAGTCCGGGGCATATCAGTTGGCTACATGAGAAGGAGAACCGCTTGCAGATCCAATCAACAGCATGCACCTCAAATGGTTTTATACCTAAGGTGTACAGAGCATCGGGCTCCCCTACATACCAAAAAATACCAAAAAAATTCAGAAAAATATCCTGAAGAAATACAAAAACATTCAAAAAAAGTAAAGAAAAATCATGCATCCAAACGGTGAACAACCACTCCGGTGGCACCTTGGGTAAGTACGGTGGTGAAAACCTGGCAAACAGGCACCACTCATAAAGGCTATGGCTCCATTGTCTTTCAGACTTGTTACGATCACATCTACTTCATACATACATCCATCCATCCAAAAAACATGGCTTGTTATTCCTCTGCAATTATGATAGTACTCCATACATCTTGCATCCCACTTTTTCATAGTCATGTCTAAAACTGGGGGCAATGCCTACAACCTATTGATGGAAGTGGATTCTACATTGTCTTATGATTCATTAAGTTCTTCATTCAAACAATCATCAAAAATCCAAAAACATTCAAAAATATCTCGCAAAAATACCAAAAACATTCAAAACAATTCAAAATCCAAAAACGTCAACAAAACCATTGAAAAATCACACAAAAACATGGCAACACCTTGTACATACCCATCCATGCAGATACCAAAATAAACATTGACAAACTACTCACACAATGACCATTTACCAATCAACCACACAATCAACATCAACAATCAAACTGTCTTCAACAAGGATGCATCCTTCCTTACCAAAACAAAGACAAAAGTGACGTTTTCTTTGACAAGAAAATTATGTTAAGCTATCAAATACTTGGTTGATTTGTGAGTACAATCGTTTGTTTATCTGTATCAGGACCTTGTAGCATTGTTTTGTAGCGTTTGCGCATTATTTCCAATGAAGTTCTGGGGCATGTACTAATGGTGTCTACATGGGAAGTTCACTAAGCTATGTGATCATAGGCAAAAACACAGTCATAGATCACTACGACTTGTTGACTACAGTGTATACCTCAACCATATGAGCATGAACCATTACCAAGGATCCATATTCTTTATTCTTTATGTATATACTGTTTGTTTGCAGGTACAATGCTCTTTCTTTGGTTCCTCCTACCTCATCCAAACTGGATAAAGGTTTTATCTCTTATTACGGTATGCACTTGTCTCAGGATATGATCAGCCTAAGATCAAGGAGGACGATCCAAGTCATGCATGAAAGGAGATAATCCTTGTCTGTTCCGCAAGCAATACTCAGGTCAACTTGATCCATTATATCAAGTTGCTTGTATTAACTTGCTATATCAAATCCATGTAAGAAATACTCTAGTCATCTTGAATCTTTATGTCAAGTTGCTTGTATTTTCTTACAACATTTTAAAAGCTCAATGATGAAAATAAAGCACTATGGATCATCATCTCATCTCATCTGTATATATTGCATTTCATTGCATTCCACCCATCCATACATTCATAATAGCTGCATATCATGCATACATAGTCATAATAATGCATACTCTATTTTACTCATCTTCTTCCATAGGACTCGGTCCTAGTCTTCCATATCTTCTATCTAACATCAAATCCCCCCTCACCCTCCCTATCTTGATCATCAACATCATCCTAATCCCTTCATCGCTTCCCATCCTCACTCATCCACAAAATTAAGCCAGTTACTCTGTCTACACAGAGACATCGACTCCCACACACCTAGACGATCAACAGATACTCTGATCAAGTATCTTTGGGTCTCAACAGGTAATCGATCATGGTAATCCTAGACTACATCAGGCATTTATCATAATGACCTAGTCTCAACGGGGCAGCCATGATTCCCCACAACCATCCATCACACGCACACACTATCAATTGATCAACCAATCAAACACAATCCAATAGACAATTACATCAATTGTCTATGTCTCAACGAGTCTTTTGCTTCAGATACCTTGACTTCATCGGACAATTACATCAATTGTCTAAGTCACATCAGGTCACTTTGATTCACTTACTCATACTTTATCATGTCCAAGCGACCAACTGACATCAACTGTCACGCTTTGACTTGACTGGGGCAATTAAACCGATTGCACCAGATTGTCCAACCAATTTTGATCAATTGTATAGCATCAATCCAAACCCCACACTACATCTGCTATGTATCTCTTGCATGACCTCAGGGTACTCGCTGCCTTGTTGTTTCTTCATATTCACTCCATTTTCTCCCATTCTTTCATCATTAGTTCTAATTTCTTCTATTCTACCTCCCCTCCACTTTTCATTCTTTTTCGAGAGATCGCTCGATTTTTCAAAAAAAAATTCGGCCCATCTCTCGAGGGGGCATACCACCCATTAAATTTACATTTTATGGGGCATTTCTTCACACCTATTTTTCTTTCTTTGAAATGACGCGATCAACCGCACCGTCTCAAAGAGGGGCAAATGTAGTCACATAAATATGTCCACTTAATTAAATGAATACTTAGTATTTATTTGATTATTTAACCATCAATTAATGAATTAATTAAATTAATATTTAATTAATTCATCTTAACCCTCTTCTCCTATTAATTAAATAAATTATTCAATTTATTTGATTTAATTCACTTAACCAAATTCAGACCATTAATTAAATAAATAAATCATATTTGTTTAATTAAATCTTCTCTCACATTTAAATAAATTAATATTTATTTAAATCCCCCAAAATCCCACCTCTCACATTTAAATAAATTAACATTTATTTAAATCACCTTTATCCTCTACCCACTTGTATTTTCCTACAAATGCAATTTGCACAATTATTTTAAATAAATAATTTATTTAAATCACCTTTATCCTCCACCCACTTGTATTTTCCTACAAATGCAATTTGCACAATTATTTTAAATAAATAATTTATTTAAATCACCTTTATCCTCCACCCACTTGTATTTTCCTACAAAAGCAAGTTGCACAACTATTTTAAATAAATTATTTATTTAAAATCCTATTTATCCTCACCCACTTGAAACCTTTAATGGTTTCCCTTAAAGTATTCAAACTTGATGGCTTTAAAGTCTTCAAACTTGATGGCTTCCTTCTATAGTCTTCTTAAGACTTTAATGGTTTTCCTTAAAGTCTTCAAGCCTTTAATGGTTTCCCTCAAAGTCTTCAAGCATTTTAATGCTTTATCTTCATTTTTCTCATTTAAATAAATTAATATTTATTTGAATATTTATCCAAATGCAAATTACACCATTTAATTGAAATAAATGATTTTATTTTAATTGAAAATACCAAAATTTCTCCCACTTGCATTTTCCTACAAAATCCACTTGCATGCCTAAACCCCTTCTAGAGTTTTCTAATCACTTCTAAATAACCTAACCCCTTCTCTAAACTTTGTCACATTCCTAAGCAAAAGGGAAGTCACTTCTCAAACCCTCAAAGTCTTTGATAACCATTAAAGGCTTTCAACCTTCAACCACTAAATGGCTCAAAGTCTTTGATAACCATTGAAGGCTTTCAACCTTCAACCTCTTAATCCCCAAAGTCTCCAATAACCATTAATGGTTACCTCAAACCCTCCCACATGGTTAAAACATTTGTTTTGACTCAACCTCTACCCAACCCAAAGGTCTTATCAGGCCATTAATGCTTTGACCATGATTATCTCTTAAACATTTGCACAAAGGTTTATCCTTGGATTAACTCTTAATCCAGTGGGTAATCTTAATTTGGACTTGACCCTTAGCCTCTAGATAACCATGAGGTCTTCTCAGGCCTTTAATGCCTCCAACCTCTTCTCTCAACCCAATCCTATGTTGACACTTGTCACCATTTTATTGGTGCCAATTGTGCACATGGATCCCCAACTTTCAAACTTGGCCCTTCATTAAACCATTCAATCTTAACCCTTCATTTCCCCATTTCTTCTATAAATAGAACCCTTCTCCTCAAGCAAAAGAGAAGCATTAGAGTATTGTTGTTATACTGGCATTAGCATAGAGCTTTCTCATAGCATCACTATCTACACTTGCATAGCATTTGCTTATCATATTCAACTATCTTGAATCTCCATATGGCATCCATGGCTAGTGCTAAAAGCTGAGAGCTACACTCATTTGGGACTTGGAGAGGAGAGGAACAAGGGAGGAGCAACTATGAGCATCTTGATTAGCTATTTTATTCTATGTTTATATGCTTTCTATTTCATGCTTAATATCTCTCTTGATATGCCTGTTTAGGATAATCTTTTGTTGCTAACACTAACGTTTGTTTCTTGTGCTCTTGTGTGTGTTGCCATCAAACAGATTTTCTAATCCTTTTTGCAGAGCATCAAAACTTATATCAACATTGTCTTGTCTATCACAAAGCTTCCTAGAAAGATTTTTTTTTCCCTTGTGGATAGGGTCCAACCATATCCTAGTGTCCTATGAATCTATAAACCCTATTTGCTTATCGATTTTCTCATGTCTAAAATTATTACCTATTAACCATGATAATAGACACATGCAACAGTAAATTTAATGTCACCATTTAGATATGAGGAAACATTCTTATCATTTTTAATTTCATGAGGATATATCTATCAAGGTTCAATAATAGAAATGATATATGCATTTAATGATTATCATTTCACTATTGAGTGACATACTACAACTAATTGCTACCATCTAAAATATAGATTTCTTGTTGAAGATAGATCTACATCTCATATATCTACACTAGAATAGATAAATCAATATATATAACAAATAAATTTGTCACTCGTAGTCTTAGATTTACAAACACTAGATTTCACATTCCAAAACTAATGTCAAGAGACATTTCTCCAACATAACAAATTGCACTAGTTTGAGCAATTTACAACCATCAAGTCAATCAAGCATCACAATTTTTAATGATAATAACTACAATAATGCTAAGTATGATCACCCTAACAATTCCACAACACCCTTCACAATGGATCAAATAAGGGTAGTGTCTTCCTCCTCTAATACACAATTCCACAACACCCTTCACAATGGCTCAAGTAAGGGTAGTGTCTTCCTCCTCTAATACACATGATAATTAGAATGCAAAGGTTTGTATTCCATGTGGAATTCAAAATAAAGGACATGGTACAATAATTTTATACAAACCATAATGAATTGGTTATTGTAAATGTATTTCAATTTTCAATTCAAAGAGCAAGTTATATTCAATGTAATTTTCTTTTCAAGTATATGTTATTTCACAATATAATAAATCTGATTTCTTTTCTTTGTTGCAGGTGGAGAGAGAGCATTAATATTTTTTATATCCTCTCCACAACATTTTATCGGTGTATATATATCATGGAGGGGACTGATCAAGTGGTGCCTTGATCAATCATGTCCTTTGGACATGACTGACCAAGATACCCCTTGGTCGTGTCCCTCCATAATCAATTGCTAATCGGTGCCATAACATATGCAAATGAACCGATATCATTTTGGTTGTCAATATACAATATAACAAGGCCGATGGTAATCGGTGGCAATGTTTGATAAAACCCGATCAATATTAATCAGTGGCAATGTTTGGTTTAATCTCGATTAATATATACAGTGGCAATTAAATTGATTTAAGCTCGATAACTTAATTTAGTTGGTTAGCAATTCATTTAACCTGATAACATTAGTTAGTCGGTGGTAATGCATTAAGCCTGATAACCATTTAATTCATCAAGCCCAATCATTATGTAAATTTGGTGGCTATTAAAATGGTAACCCGATAATGAATCGGGGGTTACAACAAAACCCGATCATTATCAGTTTATCAGTTTAATAGTTTGCACTTAATTTAATCATCAGTTTGCATGAGTAACATAATTGATAGATGATGTAACAATATAAGGAGAGCAATTATAACATAAATATCAGATAAAGGAATAATCAGTGAGATCTGAAATTATCTATCAATGAGATAGATGATTGAATGGGAGACTTCATTTATCTCCCATTCAATCATTTATCTTACCGAAGCTATCATGTATCAACACTCCCTCTTAGCTTGGGAAGATGAATAATAGACAAAGTGTCTAGCATCACATTTCTCTTGATGATCAATATTCCTTATATAGTTTATAATCTCATTCTCCAAGGGTTCATATCACCTAAACACATGACATGAAGTATCATCAAAACATATGATACAAGTAACCATATCACCTAAGCACGTGACATGGAGTATCACCTAAACATGTGATACAAGAAATTCATCACCTTGTGATGACATGATATCACCTAAGCACGTGATATCAGTATTGCAAAACAAGCAATACTAAGGATAAACACATGAGAATAATTAAATTCTCAACTTATCCACATTGTGGTATGTGCACTAACATCTTTCCAAATGTTTTACCACAACATAATCATGGCACATCCATGACATACCAGAAATCACATATGATAATTGGTTTGATCATTATAAGATCGTCACCTTATAATGTCTATATACAAGTGTTCATTATCTGAAAGATCGTCACCTCTTAGAAATGAACACAGGGGGTTGAACCCATAAAAGTCCTAACATGACAAAGAAGTTTACACATTAAACATCTTATTGATATGTAAGTACAGATTACAAAGCAAATTACCTTTCTATCATATCCAAACCGTTTCTGAAGTGTTCAACCTTCACTTTGGAAAGTGGTTTGGTAAGAATATATGTTGTTTGATCTCCTATACAAATATATTCCAACTGAATCACATTCCTATCTACCATATCTCGCACATAATGGTATGGAATCTCAATGTGCTTGGATCTGTCATGGAACACCGGATTTACTGAAAGTTTTATGCAGCTATGGTTGTCACAATGGATACCAATAGGTTTCACTAGTTCACTGAATAATCCCACAAGAACTTCTTGAGCCATACTGCTTCTCGGGCAGCCATGGAAGTTGCAATGTATTCAGCCTCAGTAGAACTCTGTGCTACTGAAGACTGCTTTCTGCTAATCCAAGATATCATGGCTGAACCTAAACTGAAGCAACATCCTGAGGTGCTTTTCATGTCAGTCACACTTCCAACCCAATATGAATCTGTGAATTCGTGTAGATCTAGATCAACTCTCTCATATTTGAGACCAAGGTTTAGAGTACCTTGTAGATATCTCATAATGTGTTTCACTGCTATCAGGTGTATCTCATTTGGCTCACACATAAAATGACTCAAATCATTAACTGCATAACATATATTTGGTCTTGTATTTACCAGATACATTAGGGACCCAATCATTTGCCTATAGTGAGTAGGATCAGTGGGTTGTGACTCTGTTGATGCTTCCTTAAGTTTATGAAGATTTGTTTCCATTGGAGAGGTCATGGGTCTGCAGTTTATCATTCCAAATCTCTTCAAAATGTCCAAGGTATACTTTCCTTGGTTTAGTATAATGCTATCAGAATTTTTCCATATTTCTAAGCCTAGGAAGTAATGAAGGAGTCCCAAGTCCTTCATGTCAAATTATTTAGAAAGATCTTTCTTGCATTGATCTATAAGGTGATCTTCTCCTGTGATTAATAAATCATTAACATATAAAATCAATATTAGCATATCACCTTTGTTTTTCTTATAGTAGAGATTAGGATCTGTATCATTCTTAGAGAAGCCTAGTTCTGAGAGATAAGTATCAATTCTTTCATACTAGGCCCTGGGAGCCTGTTTAAGCCCATAGAGAGCTTTCTTGAGTCTACACACATGAGACTCTGCATCATGAATCTCAAACCCTTCAGGTTGCTCTAGGTATACTTCTTATGAGATCTCACCATTAAGGAATGTTGTCTTAACATCCATCTGATGAACTTTCCATCCCTTTGTTGCTGCAATGGCTAAGACGGCTCTTACTGAGGTGTATCTGGCTACAGGTGCAAATGTTTCTTCATAATCAATTCCTTCCTTTTGAGAGAACCCTCTGGCTACAAATTTGGCCTTGTCTTTTTTAATACTGCCATCTGCAACATGTTTGATCTTGAAAAGCCATTTAGAAGAAACAACAGATTTTCTAGTTGGCGTAGGAACAATTTCCCAAACATCATTCTTCATAATGGACTAATATTTCTCAGACATGGCATCCTTCCATATTTGATGTTTAAGTACATTTGATACATTGTTAGGTTCAGATTTTGAAAGATCATTCATAAGGGCAACATAGCTAGTGAATTTGTTAGGCCTTTTGCTTTCTCTGAAGGTTCCTGAAAGAGCAACATACTTTTGAGCTTCTTCTACAGTTTCGGTGGCCCATAGTGGTCTTTTCTTGAGATTTTATCTAGGTGGGTTTTGAGTTTCACCTTCATTTTCCTCAAGATTCTCCCTCTGAAGCTCAGGAGCAGGGTCTTCATCTATGCTAGGGGTAGGGATATAGGCTTTAGGTTCTATTGATCTTTGGACTCTTTTGAAGGCTAAGTCTTCTTCAAAGATTACATCCCTACTCAGGTCAATATTCCTCTGACTAGGTATATAGATTCTGTAGGCCTTGGAGGTTTCACTATATCCTACAAGTATTCCCCTTTTTCTAGAAGGCTCTAATTTTAATCTTTTATCCTTAGGTACATGAATATAGACAGGGCCCCCAAATATCCTAAGGTGGCTGATATCTAGCTTTGTTTTAGTAAAGACTTCCTCAAGGGTTTTATCTTCAAGATGGGAGTGAGGACATCTATTTTGTATATATACAGCAATGTTGGTTGCTTCTTCCCAAAGATTGGTATTTAGATTCTAATCAAGAATCATGGCTTTGGCAGCTTCTACAATTGTCCTATTTTTCCTCTCAGCTACCCCATTTTGTTGAAGATTATAAGGTATAGTAAGCTCTCTCTTAATCCCTGTATTTTTAAAAAAATTCTTAAACAAATCTGAGGTGTATTCCCCCCCATTGTCAGTTCTTAAGGTTTTAATTTATTTCCTGAGTAGTTTTCTATTGCTGATTTAAATTCCTTAAACCTATTAAGGATCTAATCTTCTGATTTTTTACATTTCAAAAAGTAGATCCAAGTTTTCCTAGAGTAGTCATCAACATATATTACATAATACAAAAATCCCCCTAAAGAAGGTACAGACATAGGTCCACATACATCAGAATGAACTAACTCTAAAACTTTGCTTGTTTTCCTAGTACTATTTTGAAAAACACCCTTAGTATTTTTACCTAGGGCACATCCCTTGCATGCCCCTGAATGATATTTCTTTAACTTAGGTAGACTTGTGACAAGGTTTCCCATTGATGATAAAGCTCTAAAATTCAGGTGACCTAGTCTTCTATGCCAAACTTCATTAGCATCTATAGCTTCATGGATTAGGGCTAGGTTGGGCTCTATGCACAACTCATACAAGTAGCCTTATCTTTGACCAATGGTTTTAGCTTTCTTGATAGATTAATTCCTTGGGCAAGCCAACACTCTATTGTCCATGAAGGTCACTCTGTACCCATTATCCTCTAGTGCTGATATAGAGACTAGATTTCTCTTGATGCCTGGGACATATAGTACTCCTTTAAGTTGCAATGATATGCTTGACTTCAGTTTGATGGTGCAGGTTCCAAATCCTCTGACTGGATGTGTGGAGTCATCTTCGATAGTCACTTCCTCATCATTCTCCTCTATCATGGATTCTAGCACTTCTCTAAACCCTGTAATGTGTCTAGATGAGTCACTGTCGATCACCTAGGAGTTAACCTTGTTTGATGCTTGGTTTGTAAGTGCTAAGTAGAGTGCATACTTCTCGGATTCATCTTCCCCTTTAGATTTTCCTACTTTGGCAAATGTGGCTTGTTGTTTGGCTCTTTCTGGACATTTGGCAACATAGTGTCTAAATTTGTCACACCTGTAACATTGAATATGTGAGAGATCCTTCTTGGAGGTGTTCTTGCCTTGATGACCTTTCCTCTTCCTCAATTGTTTCTTCTTTCTTTTCTTATTAGAGTTTGAATTTAGGACTTGAAGATCTTCATCTATATTCTTTTGTTTTATTCCTTTCTTATTTAACCTTGATTCTTCTTGGAGACAATCATTTCTTAACCTTTCAAACTTTGGATATTTAGACCTTGCACTGATTCCTTGGACGAATGTGTCCCACACACTAGGTAGCCCATCTAGAGCAATGAGTGTTAACTCTTTGCTTTGGATCTCGCATCCAAGGGTTGCTAGTTCATCCCTTAGGGTTGATATCTACATGAAGTAAGCATTGACTAACTCTCCTTTGATCATAGCTATATGATTTATTTCTCATTTAAAGGCCAAGATTTGACTTGCATTGGATATCTTGGATGTATTTTCAAGTGCTTTGAACATGTTGTAGGTCGTCTCATGTTTCTTTATGATGGGCATCATATTATTCCTCACCCCATCAACTATGATCTTGACATTCTTTTCATTTCCTTCTATCCATGCCGCTTTGTCAGGTTCAGTCTCGGGTTCTTTATTTTCAGTTTTTACAAATGATTCAACTTTATTTTCTCTTAGAATCATTTTAATTCTGAATTTCCATGCTAAGAAGTTATCACCTCCTTCAAGTCTATCTTCAAATCTGATAATGCTGGCCATTTGGAGAAATGTGATGTTGGATATATGCTTGTCTTGAATTTTCCACAAAATTGAATAGCCTCAGGTTCGATTTAACTATAGCTCTGATACCATGTAAATGTATTTCAATTTTCAATTCAAAGAGCAAGTTATATTTAATGTAATTTTCTTTTCAAGTATATGTTATTTCACAATATAATAAATTTGATATCTTTTCTTTGTTGCAGGTGGAGAGAGAGCATTAATATTTTTTATATCCTCTCCACAATATTTTATTGGTGTATATATATCATGGAGGGGACCGATCAAGTGGTACCTTGATCGATCATGTCCTTTGGACATGACCGACCAAGATACCCATTGGTCATGTCCCTCCATAACCGATTGCTAATCAGTGCCATAACATATGCAAATGAACCGATATCATTTCGGTTGTCAATATACAACATAACAAGGCCAATGGTAATCGGTGGCAATGTTTGACAAAACCCAATCAATATTAATCGGTGGCAATATTTGGTTTAGGCCCGATTAATATATACGGTGGCAATTAAAATGGTTTACACCCGATAACTTAAGTTAGTCAGTTCGCAATTCATTTAACCCGATAACATTAGTTAGTCGGTGGTAATGCATTAAGCCCGATAACCATTTAATTCATCAAGCCGGATCATTATGTAAATTCGGTGGCTATTAAAATGGTAACCCGATAATGAATCGGGGGTTAGAACAAAACCCGATCATTATCGGTTTATCATTTTAAATAGTTTGCACTTAATTTAATCATCAGTTTGCATGAGTAACACAATTGATAGATGTTGTAATAGAATAAGGAGAGCAATTATAACATAAATATTAGATAAAGGAATAATCAGTGACATCTAAAATTATCTATCGATGAGATAGATGATTGAATGGGAGACTTCATTTATGTCCCATTCAATCATTTATCTTACCGAAGCTATTATGTATCAACAGTTATAACAGTAAACCATGTATGAATGTCTCTAACTACTAAATAATGATTCAATGGTTATCAAGTTCAATATAAAGGGATACCATAAGGGTATGTGTAGGATTATGGGGGTCCAAAAAGTGGCAATGGGAAAAAAAAACGTGTTTTAAACTTTGCCAAACACATCAAAATCTGCTTTGACTTTTTGTTTGGGTTGACCAAAATTTGAATTTGGTTTGGTAATACCAAACCGAATCGGATATCCGTATAAATCGGATATGGAAACCAAATCGGATATCCGTTTTTCTCAACATAAAAAGTATACTTTAGTAAAATGGGCATAATGTTTGTGTTTCTTATCGAAATTTGAATCTTTTACAAGCGTTGGAAAGGTAATTCAGAGACCTATCAAATGGATAAGGTAATTTTATTATATTATAGATCAAAAATTAATTATAATCATTTGAATGTAATCTTTCATTTTTAAAACTTTAAATACTCACAATTTTTGCATACAAAGTCTCCTTTTTTTTCCTATCAGCTCCTTTATCTATCACTTGTCTATCTATACTTATATGAATGTCCTTTATCTATCTCTCCCTTCTCTAATTATTTTACTTCTTTTCTCATCCCATCTAGATAAATAAATTCCCAACTTACATCCATCTCTGCATATATCTCCCTCTTTCTATTCCTATCTCTCTCTCTCCCACTTCATCCTTGTCACTCCTTATTTCTATATCTCTCTACTAATCTCTCTTCTCTCTATTTATCTCCCTCATCTACTTTATCCTGCCTATACATATTTATTACTTGTCTCTATCACCTACTTTCTCTCTCCGTCGTGTCCCCTCTATATCTATTTCCTTATAGATCTATCTTCATGTATGTTTATATCTCATTAGATCTCTAAATCTCACTTATTCACTCCATCTCTCCCTCCCTTTGTCTTACTCTCTCTATCATTTTCTATCCACATCTATCTCGATCTCGATCTTCACATCTCTATCTCTTTCACTATCAATCTCTCTTTCTATATATCCCTCTATCTTTATATATCTTCCTTTATACATGATTAATCTACCTCTCCCTCTCTTCCTCTATCGCCCTCTCTAAGTATATTTCCCTTTCTCTACCTTTATCTCTTTATTTACTCCCTCTTTATATATCTTTGGCTCTCTCCCTCCATCCTTCTCTATAGCCCCTATATATATATATATATATATATATATATATATATATATATATATATATATATATATATATATATATATCCCTCTTTCTCTCTCCCTCTATATCTATCCCTATCCATAATATCTATTTCTCTATTTATCACTCTTGCACTATCTACATCTCTCTATCTATCGATATTCCTCTTCCTTTATATCTCTCTATATCTTCCTTTTTGTATCTCACTCTCTTTACCCCTCTCTATCCACTTTTCTCTATCTCTTTATATATTTATCTTTGTCTTTACCTCTCTCTTTCTCTATATATATTAATCTCCCTCTCCCTTTATCTTCATTTTCATCTCTATCTTCCTTTCTCCTTTTCAATCTCTAGATATGGTTACCTCTTTCTATCCATCCTTGTCCTTCAGTTTTTCTCCTTCTCTCTTCACCGTCCTTAATATTTATCTCTATTTATGTATATATCTCTTTTCTAAGTATGTCTCTCTATTTCTCCTTCTATCTCTCCCTCTCTTTAGCTCTTCATCACTCTTGACCCTTATATATCTCCTTATTTGAATCTTTATCTTTATAAATCGCTATCTCTCCCTCTCTATATATGTATCTCTTCCTACCTCTCTTTATCCCTCTCCTCTCTCTTTATTTGTATCTCCCTGTCTATCTCTATTTTAATCTATGTAGAGATCTCTTTCCCTATTGGTAATGGATCTTGATTATCTTTATAATTTATATGTTTTTGTGTTAGCTATATTTGGATCTTAGTTCTTGATAAGGTGTGTGGAGTATCTTTCCCCTATGAATTTTATTGCTAAGGGGTAAGGGGCAGAGTCGGGAGATACGAGAGAGCGATAGAGACTGTGAGAGGGAGAGATGGGGAGATAAGTGGAGAGAGATATAGAGAGAGACAAAGAGAAAGAGGGGGTAGGGGGAAGAGGGAAGTATCAACAAAGGGAGAGGGAAAGAGAGGGTTATTTGGTGGAAGAGAGAGAAAGAGAGAGAGAGACGGAGACGGAGACAGAGAAGGGGGAGAGGGAGATAGGGAGGGATATGGGGATAATTAGGGTGCAGGAGGAGAGAAAAGAGGGGCAAGTATCAACAAAGCGAGAGGCGGAGAGAGGTTAGAGAAAGAGAGGGTTATTGGGTGGGAGACAAAATGAGGGAGAGAGAGAGAGAGAGAGAGAGATGACATCCTAAGGGGTCATATGGTGTTCTAACACATGTGTGCCCCCTTAGGACCCCATATGACCCCTTAGGACCCCATATGACCCCTCAAGACATCATATGACCCTTTTTAACATCCTACTACACAACATGACCCCTTATGACATCATATGAACCATTACAACAATTTGATGTCCTAATAGCTCATATGGTGTCTAAAGGGGTCATATGGTGTCCTAAAGGGTCATATGGTCTTCCAACACATGTGTAGCCCCTCAAGACCCCATATGACCCCTTAGGACACCATATGACCCCTCACGACACAATATGATCTCTTAGGACCATATGATGTCCATATGGTGCCCTAAGGGTTCATATAGTGTTCTAACACGTGTAGCCTATTACGATCCCATATTATCCCTAACGACACCATATGACCCCTTAGGACACCATATGAACCCTTAGTACACCATATGACCCCTTAGGACAATATGATGTCCTAATGGGTCATATGGTGTCCTAAGAGGTCATATGGTGTTTTAACACATGTGTGGCTCCATATGGCCTGTAACAACACCATATGACCCGTTAGGATACAATATGATCTCTTAGGACACCATATGACCCGTTAGGATACAATATGATCTCTTAGGACACCATATGACCCCTAGGGACACCATATGATACCTTAGGACAATATGATATCTTAATGGGTCATATGGTGTCCCAAGGGGTTATATGGTGTTCTAAACATGTGTGGCCCCTTAGGACCCCATATGACCCCTTAGGACAATATGATGTCCTAATAGGTAATATGGTGTCCTAAGACGTCCTATGGTGTCCTAAGGGGTCATATGGTGTGCTAACACATACGTGGTCCCTTAGGACCCCACATGACCCCTAACGACACCATATGACCCTCACGACACCATATGACCCCTTAGGACCATATGATGTCCTAATGGGTCATACGATGTTCTAACACATGTGTGGCCCCTTAGGACCCCATATGACCCCTTCGGACACCATATGGCACCGTATCACCCCTTAGGACCCCTTAGAACACCTTATGACCCCTTAGGATAATTTGATGTCCTAATGGGTCATATGGTGTTCTTGCACATGTGTGGTCCCTTAGAACCCCATATGACCCATAACGACACTATATGACCCCTAAGGACACCATATGACCTCTCAAGACACCATATGATCCCTTTTAACATCCTAGTACATGCCATGACCCTTTCTAACACCATATGATCCCTTAGGACAATATGATGTCCTAATGGGTCATATGGTGTCCTAAGGGGTCATATTGTCTTCTAACACATGTGTGGCCCGTTAGGACCCCATATGACTTCTAACGACACCATATGACAGCTTAGGGCACCATATGACCCTTCACAACACCATATGACCCCTTAGGACCATATGATGTCCATTTGGTATTCTAACACATGCATGGCCCCTTAGGACCCCATATGACCTCTAACAACACCATATGACCCCTTAGCACAATTTGAAGTCCTAATGGGTCATATGTTGCCCTAAGGGGTCATATGGTGTTCTAACATATGTGTGGCTCCTTAGGACCCCTAACGACACCATATGACCCATTAGGACACCATATGACCTCTTTTAACATCCTATTACTCGACATGAACCGTTATGACACCATATGGCCCCTTAGGACAATATGATGTCCTAATGGGTCATATGGTGTCCTGAGAGGTCATATGGTGTCTTAACGAGTCATATGGTCTTCTAACACGTGTGGCCCCTTAGAAACCCTGATGACCTCTAATGACACCATATGACTCCTCACGACACCATATGAATCCTTAGAACCATATGAGGTCCATATGGTGTCCTAAGGGGTCATATTGTGTTCTAACACACTCATGGCCCTTAAGGACCCCATATGAGCCCTAACGACACAACCCCTTAGGACACCATAGGACCCCTTAGGACAAACAATGTCCTAATGGATCATATGGTGTCCTAAGGGGTCATATGATGTTCTAACACATGTGTGGCCTCTTAGGACACTATATGACCCCTCAAGACACCATATGACTCCTTTTAACATCTTATTACATGACATGACCCCTTATGACACAATATGACCCCTAAGGACAATATGGTGTCCCCTAACACATGTGTGGCCCCTTAATACCCCATATGACCATTAACTACACCATATAACCCCTTAGGACACCATATTACTCATTTACGACACCATATGACCCCTTAGGACCATATGATGTCCATGTGGTGTCGTAAGGGGTCATATGGTGTTCTAACATATACATGTGGCCCCTTACGATCCCGTATAACCCTTAAAGACACCATATGACCTCTTAGGACACCATATGACTCCTTAAGACACCATATGACCCCTTAGGACATTATAATGTCCTAAGGGGTCATATGGTGTCCTAAGGGATCATATGGTGTTCTAACACATGTATGGCCCCCTTAGGATCCCATATGACTCCTAGTGACACCATATTACCCCTTAGGACACCATATGACCCCTTAGGACACCATGTGACTCCTTTGAAGATCCTAGTACTTGACATGACCCATTATGATGTCCTAATGGGTCATATGGTGTCCTAAGTGGTCACATGGTCTTCTAACACATGTGTAGCCCCTTAGGACCCCATATGACCCCTAACGACACCATATGACCCCTTAGGACACCATATGGCCCCTTTTAACATCCTAGTACTCAACATGACCCCTTATGACACCATACGACCCCTTAAGATAATATTATGTCATAATGGGTCATAATGTGTCCTAAGGGGTCATATGGTCTTCTAATACATATGTGGCCACTTCGGACCCCATATGACCCCTAACAACACCATATGACCCCTTAGGACACCATATGACCCCTCACAACATTATATGACCCCTTAGGACCATATGATGTCCATATGGTCTCCTATGGGGTCATATGGTGTTCTAACACATCTGTGGACCCTTAGGACCTCATATGACTCCTTAGGATACCTTATGACCCCTTAGGACAATATGATGTCCTAATAGGTCATATGGCGTCTTAATGGGTCATATGGTGTTCTAGCATGTGATGCCCCTTAGGACCCCATATGACCCTTAACGACGCCAAATGGCCCCTTTTAACATCCTAGTACGCGACATGATTCCTTATGACACCATGTGACCCCTTAGTACACTATGATGTCCTCATGGGTCATATGGTGTCCTAAGGGGTCGTATGGTCTACTAACACATGTGTGGCCCCTTAAGGCCCCATATGACCCCTGACAACACTATATGACCCCTTGGGACACCATACGACTCATGACGACAACATATGATCCCTTAGGACCATATGATGTCCATATGGTGTCCTAAGGGGTCATATGTTGTTCTAACACGTGTGGCCCCTAAAGGAACCCATATGACGCCTAATAACACCATATGACCCCTTAGGACACCATATGACCCCTTAAGACAATATGATGTCCTAATGGGTCATATGTTGTCCTATGGGGTCATATGGTGTTGTAACACGTGTGGCCCCTTAGGACCCCATATGACCCCTAATGACACCATATGACCCCTTACAACACTATATGACCCCTCGAGACACCATAAGACCCCTTCCAACATCTTATTACATGACATGACCTCTTATGATACCATATGACCCCTTAGGACAATATGATGTCCCAATAGGTCATATGGTGTTTTAAGGGGTTATATTGTGTTCTAACACATGTGTGGCCCCTTAGGACTCCATATGACCCCTAACGACACCATATGACCCCTTAGACCACCATATGACTCCTAAGGAAACCATATGACCCTTAGGATCATATGATGTTCATATGGTGTCCTCAGGGGCCATATGGTGTTTTGACACATGTGTGGCCCTTATGACCCCATATGACCCCTAATGACACCATATGACCACTTAGGACACCATATGACCCCTTAGGACCATATGATGTCCATATGGTGTCCTAAGGGGTCATATTGTGTTATGACACATGTGTAGCCCCTTATGACCCCATATGACCCCTAATGACACTATATAACCCCTTAGGACACCATATGACCCCTTAAGACAATACCATCTCCTAATGGTCATATGGTGTCCTAATGGGTTATATAGTATTATAACACATGTTTGCCCCCTTAGGACCCCATGTGACCCCTAATGACACCATATTACCCCTAATGACACAATTTCACCCCTTAAGACACCATATGACCCCTTAGGACCCCATGTGACCCCTAATGACACCATATTACCCCTTATGACACAATTTGACCCCTTAAGACATTATATGACCCCTTAGGATACCATGATGTCCATATTGTGTCCTAAGGGGACATACATGGTGTTCTAATACATGTGTGGCCTCTTAGGACACCATATGACACCTTAGGACAATATGATGTTCTAATGGATCATATGGTGTCCTAAGGGGTCATAATGTAGAAGAAGAGAGGGTAGAGAATGAGAGGTTTATTGGAGAGAGAGAGAGAGAGAGAGAGAGAGAGAGAGAGAGAGAGAGAGAGAGAGAGAGAGAGAGAGAGAGAGAGAGAGGGGGGATAATTGGGGGAGTAGAGAAAGAGAGATTTGGAGAAAATGAGAGAGTTGGAGAGATGTTAGAGAGAGAAAATGTAATTGGGGGGAGGTGAGAAAGAGAGAGAGTTGGGGAAATAAGGGAGTAGGGGAGAGCGGTAGAGGGGAAACTATCAACAGAGGTAAAGGAGAGATGGGGAAAGAAGTGAAGAAAGAGATAACGAGAGGTAATTATGGGGAGGGGGTGAGGGGGGTGAGGGAAGTATCAAGAGAGATGGGAGGTTAATTAAGGGGGAGGGGGCAGGGGAGAAGAGGAGAATGGAATAGTGAAGTATCAACAAAGAGCTCAAGGGGGTGAGTGTTGTGAGAGAGAAGGTAATTGGGGTGGAGAGAATGAGAGATACTTGGGGTAAAGTTAGAGGGGAAGATAGGTTTGAGAGATAGATGGTAATTAGGGAAGAGAGAATTAGAGATAGTTGGGGGTAATTAGGGGGTAGGAGGAGAGAGGGGATGAGAAAGTATCAACAAAGGGAGAGAGGGAGAGATGAGGAGAGAGGTTCAAAGAGAGGTCTAGAGAGAAGCTAATTAGGGGGAGGGGAGAAGGGGGAGAGAGAGGGAGGGAGTATCAACAAAGAGGGGGGACAGATGAGGAGAGAGACCCCTAATTACCCTCTCTCTCTATCTCTTTGTTAAAACTTCCCTCTCCCCTCTCCCCCTCCCCCTAATTATCCTCTGTATCACTCTCTTCACCTCTCTCTACATCTCTCCCTCTCCTCTTGTTGATACTTACGGTCCCTCTCCCTCTCTTCTTATCCACTAATTACACCCAACACTCTTTCACATTATTTATTCCCCTTACCCTCTCACTCTCACCTCTCTCCTCCTATGCATTTATAATTACTTCCCTCTCCCCACCCCCTAATTACTCTCTAGCTCTCTCTTCACCTCTCCCCATATCTCTTCTCTCTTTATTGATACTTTTTCATCTTCCCCTCTCCTCCTACCCTCTAATAATCCCAATCTCTCCCTCTCATTCTCTCTTCACCCCAATCACCCCCATCTCTCGCTCTCTCGCTCTCTCTCTCTCTCTCTCTCTCTCTCTCTCTCTCTCTCTCTCTCTCTCTCTTCGCCTACCACCTAATTACCTCTAGCTCTCTCTCTGTCTCACGCTCTCTCTTCCCCCCAATTACCCTCTCATTCTCACCTCTCTCGCCCTCTCCTTTTGTATATACTTTCTTATGCCTCTCCTTGTCCCCTTTGAATTTTGTTGCTAGAGATGTGAAGGAAATGCAGAGAGACAAGTCTAGATCTTAGGGAAGAGAGAGTGATATAGAGGAGGAAGTGATGAAGAGGTACAAATATAAGTGTAGTTCTCGAAAGAAGGAATGTGGTATTCAATGAGATTTAGAGATATAGGTCTAGAAAGAGATGTATAAATATGGACAAAAGAGAGGGAGGAAGAAACAAACAGGTGGAGTGATAGGTTTAGCAAAGAGAGGTAGAAAAAGAAACAAAGAGAGATAACATGGATTATCAAAATTTATTGTACTCGATAAAATTCCTAAATTTTCTATTATTAATTACTTATTTAGTGTTTTAATTATTTTGAGATGATTGTTACAAAAATTCATGAAATATGAAATTCATATGAAAAAGTTGTGAGCTTTTGATGTTTTAAAAATAAAAGATGAATTTAAATCAATTATAATTATTTTTTGAAACAAAAAATTAAAAAAACTACCTATTCAATATCGTAGAGCTCTAAATTACCTTTCTGAATTACTGGTGGTTGACGACTTTTCTTTTAGCCAAAATTGATAAAATGAAAAGGGCTTTTTAAGGACGTTCTCAACTTTCCAACAATATAAGGTTTGTCTTATTTTGACTTTAATAAATAATTATTATTTATTTTCTATTTGAATTTTGTCTAAAGTCCTGATTGATAGTCTGAATGAAAAACACCCTTAACTTTCAAACGGTATCACATTTTTTGAATCTGAAACATGCATCACATTCTATGTTTCGTCTACTATAGTAAAAAAAAAATGATTTTCATAAAGTTTAGATCAAGTTAAGGTGGTCAGACGTAGGAGTTTTTGAATTTCTGAAAAGTTGTAGTAAAAAATTCATAATTAATTATTTACTTAATAAAAAATTATAAAAAAATGTCTCACATCCGAATATGAGTCTAATATTATAAATCTTATAAAAAAATATGATGATTTGATTGCGATTAGGGTGGTTAGACATACACCTACTTCTTATCTTTTTTCTGAAATTTTAGTACCACTACATTGAAATTTCAAATTTTTATGAAATAGATAATTTTTTTCAAAAAACAACTAGTAGCTTAGAAACTACATTCAAATTCTCTTCTTACATATTTTTAAAATAATGTTCATAACTTATTCAAAATTTCATGTCAAGTTGCACAACTCTCATTTTCTGAAATTTCATTGTCACTTAAGGGCCTATTTTGGCCCACCATGACCTTGCACATACCCATAAGTTTACTAAATTTAACTTTCAATATCAAAATAAAATATTATCAACAAAGTTGCAATCAATTACCTTTTTGCTAAACTAACCTTAAACAATTCCAACAACTATTGATGGCATAGGATCATATAATGACCAAGAATAATATGACAAAGAGCTTATAACTTGTAATACCTATAATAGGTACTATTATAATCTAAGAGATTTAAATATGTGAATGTCACGAAATAGTTACTTTGAAGCAAATTATTGAAGACAATAAAACCCTACCTAATCCTTATGGCATTGACTTGATTTTAATGTTAGTTGTTACGTAGCTTATCTATGTGTAGCATAAAACTCCATGCAACCATAACAACACCTTGAACATAATTAGTGCACCAAAGAGGGGCATGAAAAACTAAACTTATTTCTTAATAACAACCATCAAACACACCTACTGATGATGTTGTCAATTCCATCGTTTTGGCTCCTCTTGTCTTGATGGATTCAACTCATGTTGCCTCTGACTTGCAGCTTCGCTCTACACCTACTAGTCCTACTCTTGATGCTCTGCAATAGCCTATTGTTCTGCAATTGACCCCTCCTGTTCTGTAGCAATCGGTTGTTGTCTCGCAGTAGCCTCCTGTTGGCTTTATTGATGGTTTACAAGCAAGATCCTCATCGCTTGGTCATTCCCTTGATGGCCCTGATGACAATATCACCTAGACTGTTGTTTGTTGCAAGCAGAAGGGGAAGTCCTCCCCCCCCCCACAAGGCTTGAGTGTACATACCCCTCCTTGATTTGGGTCTAAGTTGTTGAAGGTTGGACAAGTTTCCTTTGTTCGACCTTGTTTGTTTCGGGCTTGCTTCAATGTGTTGATTTTTAGTACTTACGGGCTCTTATTTTTTGATAGTATTTGACTATGTAAAGGTTCAACGCCCTAGTTAACGTTCTTTTTTTAATAAAAAATAATCAAACACAATGTTTGCTCAATAGATTCGCATTAACCTTGTCAATTAAGTGGTATGATACTACCTCAGATGCCCATTTACAAACATATTCACATTACAAGATTATTATTTCCTCTCAACAATTTCATGATTACATCTTTTGGCAACAACAAAAAAAATCATTAATCCCAAAGTTAATTCATTAACAATAAATCATTATGATGAGATAGAGAACAATTATAGTAGAACTTGACTTTTCCCAAAAAAATGATTCATTGTGTAAGCAAACATTATTCTATTATGCCATGTCCATTTTCAATTAAAACCTAACATAATCAACAATGTGCACAAATAAATTGAGGTTGCCCAAGCACTAGCTTCACAATTAAAGAGTAACTAATAGATACAAACTCCTTATAGGATCATCCATTTAGAGACGAGAAACATGAAAATATTAGGTATGCTAAATGGCTTCTATAATGCTAGAAACCTAATCAACCATTCAAGCTTTCTTCACAAATTTATATAATTTTATCAATCCCACTTAGTAAATAGGACAATATTTAATATAATTATAGAAGTAAATATTGATTCCCAACCCATTTGACTTTACTCATAACATTCGATGACAATCAAGGTCATTCAAATTTAAGCATCAACATTATGGTGCTTATTAGCATACAAGCAATGTAAATAGTAAGCATGTATATAACCAAGTTAACAAAAGAAAAATGTAGCAACATGCTCCAAGAACACAATTTTTGACAAATGGTTTTAAAGAATGTAAAGCCTATGTAATGCTAATAAATTGTTTGACAAAATGTCTTTTCTTAGGTTAAAATACTTGAATCATTCTCCACTATTTCAACAAATCACAATGATCATAGATAAGTAGTCAAAGAAGTTGTCAAAAAGGAAGAATAAATTTTGACACAAACCTAAGATGCACAACACTAGGATACACCCTCCTCATTAGACCCTTGCAAGCTTATTCAACCAATATAACATTATCCATCTATATTTAACAACTTTTCACTTAACAAATACTGAACCAATCTATAGTTTATTACTATATTTTAAAGAAGAAAAATGAAGATATTACTAGAAGTATGCAACAATATTCAATCCCGTATCTTTATTCCACTTTGTATCCTCATTGTGAAGCCCACGATCACACTCTACCTTTACCCAAGATCATTTAAGCCTAAATGGATAAAAAATTAACAAAACTCCAAATTGTGTGGTGTGGCCCTAACTCTTTGTATCATTCCAACAAGTTTTTTTTTTTTCTCTGAAAATGCAATAGCAAACCCCATTCAAAGAAGGTTATGCTTTGTTTCTCATCTCATTTTTTATTGATCTTGTTTTTCCTTAATCAAGCTTCCTTCAATTCAATCTTAATTGCCATTCATATATTTGTTTCTCTTCAACTCATTCTCTAACTTTTAACTTTCTAAGGCTCATATATCCAGGCATATAGGGTATAAATACTATTTTTATCAACATTATTTAATTATTTGTCACACCAGCCAAATCATTAGACTTGTATAAGACATTCATTGATTCTTATTAATAAAATATTTCATTTAGTACCAATATCCTAATTAGTTTACTCATAATGCTTTAGCTTTCTAGTTAACTTTAAACGAAAATTCCAATAACACTAATTTGTGATATAACATATTATGTATTGTGCATAACCTACCAAATCAATTGCCTTCAACTACTTGGTTGTTACTAAGTGATCGACATCCAAATGCAAGACACACAAATAGTCAAAATGATATTAAATCTTGACACACGCATTCTGAAGTAGAATGTGTAGTAAGTAAAATTGCAAACAAATCCAATATGTATTTAAGGACAACTTCTTGCAACTTTTGCTTGCTTACATAAACCAATATCTCCAAACCTACACATACAAGTCATTAGTGGAATCCACAAAGCCATATTAGTAGAATGAAAAATATCATTATATTCATTTGCCATTTTTCTAAGCATGAAAACGACAATGTGCAAAAGGAGTTCAAACAATTATAACTCCATAAAACATGTAAGCGTGAACCATGTAAAATTGAGACAAAATGAAGCATGATGTTAAGGAAAATCATTATAAGGTAACCAAGTTGCCTCCAATGAATCTAGGAAGATTCAAACAATATGCACGCATGAATGTGTGTGCACATATATAAGCATATATGTATGTGTGTAAATATGCTTCTATTTGTGTATTCCTAGTACACTAATATCTCATAAGTGTACATATGAAATTCTTTAATGAGATTCATAAAACAACACAACTAGCTAATCTTTTATTGTGTAGTACTAAATTACTTGTTAGACATTGATCTTTGAGACAAATTGAATATATTAGTAAAATCCTTTGTCCCAAACCATAAAGATTGCTTAGTAAGAAACATATTCAATTGAAAATGAAATGAATTTAACATTTATGTCCACTAATAACAAACAACCCTAAAAACTATAATTAAGATACAATACAACTTATATCTCAAAGGTCATTCCATATATAAGAAATGACAATACTAAAAAAAATATAAAAAAATGAATGAAATTAGGGAGAATTTTAAAGACTAGAGAATGCTTGAGTAAAAGTAATATGAAACAACATATCTATATTATTGTTTCTAACAATCAAAGTCAGTGTTACAACAATCTTATCATACTAAGAATGGATAACATACTTATGACTACAATCAAGAATTGGAAGGATTCAATAAAGTGATGAAATTGAAACAATATACATTTACAATATCTTACTTGAGATAAAAGTTCATGGTTAAGAGTCAAGATTTCAATGAAGAGAACTAGATTTTTGACCTCATAAAATGATGAAAAATAAAAGAACCATTTTAAACCCAAAAGAGAAAGCATGCCTACAATTGCTCTATCGAATTCAATGTTAACAAACCTTCCTCGACAAATGGTTGAAGAAATAATGACTAATAGGAGCAAATCTCAAATTTTCCCATGTATAATTTAAGTATGTGATAGGAAATATAGTTATTAATGATGCTATGTCAAATATATACGTCATGATATTAATAAAGCTTAATGACATCAAAGATTCTAGCAAGTGTAAAATACCCAAGAATAAATTATGATCTTAGCTTCAATTCATCTTGAAAATATATGTGTACATAAATTTTTTAAAGTAATAATCATCATAACATCAATTTTATGCACATAATCAACACAAATAAATAACAAAAAATAGGTGACCAAAATATAATTGATAATTCAAGTTATCATTAGTTTCTTGTACACATGTACTAATTTTTAATATTATTATGTTTTAAAAAGCTTTAGAATCCTACCTTAAATTCACCCATAAATATCCCTTAATAACCCCATAAATATCCAAGAACCCAACGATTACAAAGAATCATATTTGTCCTAGTTTGGTTAGCAGGTGTTTCAAAGGGATTCACTAACAATTTCAAAAAAAATTCAAATCAATCAATTGCATCACTAATCAACACTTCAAATATCGAATATTGATGATACCTATATTCAAAAGCTGCATTTTAATGCTGTCATCCAGTGGCGTTATAGAGATTGTAAATGTGTCAAAATCTAGGCCAACAATATCAACAAAATTAGAATTACCTTCAAAATTAGCATGCAAACCCAAGGTCTCTAATGAAATTTTAAACTTCATCTAGTACCAATATTGCTATTGCAAACCATCCCTCATAATTATTTAATCCAATAGTAAGACCAAATGCTTAGTGGGATAAAGGGAAGAATGACCTTTATCACAAACAAGCCATAAAGCAAGCTAAGAGGAAAGAGGGGGAAAAAAGACTAAGGAAAAGTGGAAGCTAGCAATGAAGATAAAGAGGCCATAGAGGAAGATGCCACATTTATCAAACAAGAAATTGAATAAGAGTAAGAATAGTTAAGGATTGGGTGGGTTCAATTTCAAAGGTTTTTTTATAACATTATTTTTTATTAGATCATTACTTTAGATCAAAGCATCTTTACATACCACCAATCCAAGTCTTTGTCTTGCTCTCAAAGCTTTTCTTGTTGAATTCCAATGGTGTTATTTGTTAGAATATTTAATCTTTACTTGGCTTAGGTTTATTTGTATTTAGTTTGAGATATTCCTTTGAAATCCCTACATGTAATTTGTCCTCTAGTACATGTGTGAAGACAAGTCATTTCTTTTATTTTCCTTTATTAAGGAATATTAGATTTCCTCAAATTTCCTCCTTAAGAGGATGTGGACACATGGCACACACATTTTATGAATGGTGCCATTCATAGATTTGGGAGTTACTTTGTAACTCCTCTCCTCATATCTATTTAAGAGATGTCTCCTCTTTCATTTCTTCTTAATGACATTATTGTAAAGAGCCTCTCTCTCTCTCTCTCTCTCTCTCTCTCTCTCTCTCTCTCTCTCTCTCTCTCACACACACACACACACACACACACACACACACACACACACACACACATTTTAGGCATTACCTCATTCATAATAACACAAGGGGTTTTTCTTTGCGTTTCCCCTTTCAAAAGTTCTTGTGCCTCCTTCACATTTGGGTAATTGCTCCAAGGTAACATTTACTTCATCAATAAACTTACTTGGATTTTGTTTTTCTTTCCTTGCTCTTGTATTTCGTTTTACTATCTTATTTAGTTCATGAGTTAGACACTCCTTTCATATCCTTTCTTGGAATCCTTTTTTTCTAGTTTTGTTCTTATGCAAATCGAGGGTTTTTCCTTATGCACATTGTGCCCTTCTAAACATGAATATTCTAGAGCTCATCTTTTTCTTTAGTTTTGTTGGTGACAATCTCTTTGTAAATTCCTATAAATGCCAAGATAATGTCCACCTCAATCAACCTTTGCAATGTTTCTTCTTCATTGTGATCTTCCTACTCTATTTACTAGTGATAAGTGCATCACTAGCAAAAAGAGACAACAAAAGCAAAACAAGACAAAACCCAAAAAATACAAGTGTTGTAACAATATTGGGCTAAAAAGAAAAATGATCTCTTGGGCCAAAATATAATTGAAGGCAATTTTTTGTGATGCTCACCCAAACAAAAAAAGACCCCAAAGAGTAGGCAAACACCACCAAAGTTTGTGATGACCTCTTGAAAATGTCCAATGCACAAATTGCAACAATGTCAATTCTAAGTGTAACCAAGTACCTCGAGACACAATTAGCTCATATAGACACATCACAATAGCTAGAAGAACAACCTCGGAAACTAGCTATATAACATGAAGAAAGGAAGAACAAATTAGAAAAAAAAAAACTGTCTAAGATTGTAGTGGTAGTGGAGGCATAAAGATTAGATATAATGAATGAATTTTATATTCTAGAAACAGATGCAAGCGTGTTCTTAACTGAACATATAAAAAGACTACTCGTGATAACTATCCTACATTTCAAAATTTGCAAAGCTTTTTAAAAACTAAGGGATGCCAAGGAAACAACAATTCATGTGATCAAAGAATTGAAGAAAATACTTAAAGATGCATTAACTAAGATAATGCCAATGGCATTCGGAAATAAAATTTTCAAGACCATACATATATATTAAAAAGAGGGATGAAATTGATAAAGAATTCACAAAAGTCAAGGCTCATTGAGACAAGCAATTGAATGTCAACCTTGAATTAGATAAAAGAAAAAACTACTCTATACAAGTACATACAAAAGTGAAGAGATCGTTTGAAAGATTGAAGCCATCTAGTGCAAGGTTCAAACTGTTGACAAAGGAGATGGTGGATGAATTGATATTGAATGACAACATGGTACATACATAAACCAACATGAGCAAATTTGAGGCAACTCAACTTGAATGCACAAAGGACATGGACAATAACATGGTACATACACAAATCAACACTTGCAAATTTGAGGCAACCCGACTTGAATACACAACGAAGAGTGAGATACACATTGCTTATTTGATAGCCAACATCAGTGCCAATTTTTCTAAGTTGGTGCCTGGAGTTTGTATTTTAAACACTTGCAAATTTAAGGCAACCTGACTTGAACACTAGCAAATTTGAGGCATTAAATATGATCAAGTCACAATTATCCAAACTTCCATATGACCCAAGAAGGAACAAATAAGATTGTAGACTATCCATTCAAGCAAAGAAACTACTAGGACAATATGGCATGCCAATATGCACCAAGGAAGTTGGTAATGATTAGATTCCATATAATAGCCAAAAAGTGTTAGTGATCAAACCAAGGAAGATAGTTGACAATTCAAAGAGGGTCTTACAACATCAAAGGCAAAACCTAGCCATGGGGATCCCTATATAACCATTAATCAAGGGGTGTGATGAAAATCAAATAAGTGGAGAGTTCTAGAAGGAACTATGTTAGGGGGACGTTCAATAAATTGTTGGATTTGTGCAGGAGAGCATATGGACAAGTCTAGGTCCATGACGTGTAATTTAATGAGTTGCAAGACTATGGGAATTCAATAGATAAGCTAAGAAAGGAGCATTCCTAATTGAAGTTGAATTACATATTGTATCCTTAGCCCAAAGGGGCCAATGTACTCATCACTATTGATGACCCTAATGAATAAAATGAACCCTTGATTCAATTCTATTCTTTAAGTATACTTTCACAACAATTATATCTATTTATTTTTCTTAGATTGTATAGTACATTGGATGCTCTACATAGTGAGACTTCGGTGATCAAATGGCTAGAATGTTCGTAGTCTAATGTTGGTTTATTTATTTAACTGACTTCTGCAATGATAACTAAACCCAACATTTTGGCTCTCTTGTACTAGTAGAGATTATGGTATTTACCATAATATGTAACATTTTATATTGTCAACAAGAAAATGTCTAGTTGATCATGTACAAATGCTTCGAGCCATTCATATAGGTATTTTATTGTATTCACTAGAAATATACCCAATATACCCATATACCGAACCTGTAAGTTAAACATCTAAATAATTAGATCCTAGTCTAGTATGTACCAGAATTAACAACTACTGTTCCAATAACCTTCCAAGTGGGCCATAGGATTTAAAAAAGCATTATTGACTTTGATGTGCACCACGATCAAGTTAATATCTAAATCATTAGATCCTAGTTTGAGTTTATAACAAAATTGATAATAATTCTTCCAATAAACTTCAAGATTCGGCCATAGTATTTAAAAATGCATGATGCTTTGACATACACCACAATAAAGCATTTGATCAGAATATCATCTAAAGATCATTTTTACACAAGATCTATAAATTATTTGTTGCATAGAAAATATAATCGATTGCAGATAGTTGCAAAAAAATCAAAAGGATCATACTAAAAAATAATTGAATCAATAATGGAATGATATTGAATAATCGAATGAATTAATTAGGAATATACAACCATAAAAAAAGGAATTACAAGACGGTGTCCTAAAAAGAACAAACCATTAATCTAAAGCTTCAACATGAAGCTAAAACGCTTAAAAAGCTAAACAATAAAAAGCAAACTATGCATTGTTATAAAAGAAGTAATAGTTGCACTTAAACAACTAAATGAACTAAAAAGCTAAATGACTAACTAAATGATCATTAATAGAACCACTAAAAAGGTAACTGACTAAAAGAATTAATTATTCTAATACCCTCCCTTAACGGTCATTGTATAAACTAAGTACCCGACGGAAGAAACTGCAGGTCTTTTGATCACAAACACAAGAACACTTTGCTACACAGAGACACTCCTAGGATCTATATAGTATTAATGAACAAGAATAGCTGATTCTGGATGACTGACGTAACCCTCACACAAGAATTATAGAATTGTCACATGCGAATTATAGAATCTTGAAACCATGATTTTGAAGAAAAATCAGCAAACCCTCCACAGAGAAACAAACATGATTTTAGCAAAAACCGCAAAAGCTTTTGCAAAAAAGGACTGAGCAATGTTTGCTCTAGCAACTCCAAAATAGACTACAAGATACCATGATTGCAGATGTTCACCCCGACAGCTCCAGGTGCGACCCAAAATAGACTACAACAAAGCACGATTTTTGTGGAAAAAAACCATCAAACACTGAAATCTAAGGTTACAAATCATCGCTTTTGTGAAAAAAAAGGTAAAACCCAAATAACCAAAATCCCTCGTGAACTCTACGAATTACAGATGATTTTTGAGGAAAAATTTGAAAAAACCAAACAACAATTGTTCGAGGAAAAAATCGTGAAAACCTAAAGACAATTTTTCAAGAAAAAAAATCATGAAAGCCCTCAAACTAATTTTTCAAAAAAAATCATGAAAACTCTGAGACCTGTAGGACGAGAGGCCTTGCCTAAATCAATTTGATTAAGGCAACGATATTCAAACATCGTTAACATGCATTGTTTCCAGGCATTGTAGTTGCAACCATTGAACTTCTAACTATGTTCCAATATGTTGATCAAAGATGTCATCACGGAAACCAAGGTTGAACAAGGTCAACCTATTGAAGGCACAAGACAAAAGAATTTGATTAAAAGCAATTAAAAATCATAATAGAAACAGCTACACAAAGAATCTAAAATCCTAGAGTTGAATTCGAGGCATAAATCCCAATGCGAAAATTTTGAGGTTTGCTGAAAAACCCAAAAATTAAAATTTCTTACAAATTTAAAACCTGTAATGTTCCTGAAAATTAAAAAAAAAATAATTATTTATAGAAAATAAAAAACGGGCATAGATCTCGAAGTATATTTTTGCAAAAAATAAGCGTAATTTTTCTGAAAAAAAAATCTACAAAAAAATAGCTTTGATTTTTTCTTCTATAAAAAAACCCATAAAAAAAAATATAGGGTATTGAAGCCCTACGTCGTGGCAGTGCCCTATCCACAAAAATAAACTAGGTCGGATGATAACACCATAGTTCTAAATTTTTTTTGTCAAAACGCCACTCAAGAAAGCGACGAAAAACACAGACAAACCAACAAATATTTAATCGCCAAGAGACAATGCCCAACATGCACGATCAAGTCTCATGCAAGAGGAATAGAGAAACATAAAATGATTTTTTCTCACAAAATCATTGCAAAGCAAATGAAAAAACCAAATCGTAGGAAAACACCAACCAAAATTAGTGACACGACAAAAATGATCCGCAAACTCTCTGCAAAGCCATGAAACAAAATAAAAAGACGTCGCCAAAAAAAATCCATAGCAGCCAGTCGTGGGAGAAAAAAAGTTGCATCACATACCTTATAACCAATGCATGCGGAGAAAAGTCGACACGAAAAACGTGAGAACAGAGAAAAAAATGCGAAATAAACCATCGCCACCAAAATAAACCCTTCGCGTAGAAAAAGAAGGTACGCATTGTATAACCCCCATGCAGAAAATCGTGCCGCCGACGAGAAAACTAGAAAAAAAAAATCGTGCATCAAAAAAAACCCTACAAGAAAAAAAAAAAAAAAACTCCGCACAGGTTGAACACGATCCAAAACAAGGTCGCGGCTCCAAAAAAACCGATGAAGAAATCTCTCACAAAATGAACCGTTAATCTAAAACTTCAACATGAAGCTAAACTGCTTAAAACGCTAAATAAAGCTAAAAAACTAAACACTAAAAAGCAAACTATATGTTCTTATAAAAGAAAAAATAGTTGCACTTAAACGACTAAACAAACTAAAAAACTAAATAAATGGACAACTAAGATGACCATTAATAGAACCATTAAAAAGGTAACTGACTAAAAGAATTAATTATTTGAATAATTCAAGTTGTCACAAGATGCAAAATATCATGCTTAGATCGAAATATAGCTCGGCAAAATGGTTGAAGCGAATCAGAGGAAGAATTTAAAATGATGACATGCTTAATACTCCTTTATAGTTGAATAAACACCTATGTGAAAATTCACATTGTTTTCTTATCAAGCCAAGCCTTAAAGTTATTCTACCATATCATAGAGTAGGCAAGTATGTGTACAAATAAAACCTAAGTTGCCGATTCAGGTACAGTTGCGAGTACGAGATACGAACTGTGTTTATATATTCAAACATTAGAATTATTAAATATAACTATAACTGTATAACTATAGGAAGAGTGATACTCATAAATCCATAATTGCCAATAAATAAAATTTTCAAGTACCTCATAATATCATATTCATAATTTGCAAAAATGATAATATTTAAGTCTCCAAATGTTATTACACAATGAAAATTCAAATTACAATCCATATTTAATATCCGTATTCATCTTCATCAGATCAAGGTCAACATTTGGTTCAACTTCATTTGAACCACAATCCATTAAATTGTCACTCCCACTAGCTATGTCTATGTCAAGTGCAAAAGTTGCCTCATCTATATAGACTTGGGCAAGCTGTGCTACTGTAGCATCTAAATTAGCAACCTTCAAAACCAGCTAGAAGAAAAAAAAATGGTGAGAACAGAAGTTTCGTGTTGAAAAAATGAGGTGAAATGACAAAAAGAAGGAAAGGTAGGGCAAAATTAGAGTTTGGGGGGCATTTTTTTATTTTGAAATGGTTTCTTTTAAATTGTGGGGCCCTTTTTTGGACGCCCACGGCACTGGAAACGCCTGGGTTAACCCAAGGTGTGGCTCGGGCTCTGGATTTGAAACCATGGCTGAAACCACACCGAACCCGAACCCGAACCCATACCCAAACCCAACCCAACGAATCTGGTAACATAGAATAAAAATCTGGTAACATAGAATAAAAGACTTGCGAAAATAATCTGTCTGTTAATTTCTAATTAGTGACAACCAGATAACATAAGCAATAGAATTACAATTTAGTTAAAGAGGACAACAAGCATAATATATATGTTGCTACTTTTAACGTAACTAATTTTTATATATTAAATTCATTTCACAATAAAATACTATCAATGCACAGAAAAACAATACATCTCAGGCACATAGCCATGATAATCAAGTGAGATCGGGCACATGCTGAAGCTTTGTTACAATATTGTGCTCACATTTCCAAAACATTTGCAGTGATAAGCATATTATCTTTGCAGAGAAGGGTCAGAATACCTTTGGAAGTAGGCATCACAAAAACGTTAAAATTCCTGGTACTAAACAATGCTGTCAAAATTCAGGACGGAAATATACTATTCAAATGTTCTGGGACATAATAGTAGATTTGCCTGACCTGGTTGATTGTTGAGCGAAAGAGAGGCACTTTTTGTTTTGTATCTATTCTCAAACCTTCAAAAAAGATGGCAATGGATTATAAGTCTTCACCGTTCCAAATGAGTCAGTATTCTGTTGATCAAGACTTCTTTTTTTCCAGTAAGTGGCAAATTGTGAGCAGTCAGATAGTACTTCAATTCAACCACAGTCAGATTTTGTAGCTGCAAATAAACGCAAAATGTCAATATCAAGCCCTTTGTTAACTTGATTTTAAAACATAATGCTACAAAGAAATGGAAAAGAAGATTATTTCAAGAGAAATGACCTTCTGAGTTTCTGCAAGTTTACTCCAGTTATAGTTCCCTACTTCCTTTACTGCTACATCAGTTAAAGCTTTTCTCTTTTTAGAAGCTTCATCCCCTTTAGTGTTAGTGATTACTTCAAACTCATAATTTGAACCATATACAACATCTTTAAATTCCTGTACAGCCTTGGCAATCCCTGGTCTGGAAATTTAGGAACACATACTGAGCAATTAGAAATTAGAGCACAAGTTCTTGTGATTGTACAGCTGCTTCTGGATTTGATTGTGTGTATCTTTTTTGCATCAATGTTTCGGAATGATTGTGTGTATCTTTTTTGCATCAATGTTTTGGAAGCTTCTGGATTTGATTGTGTGTATCTTTTTTGCATCAATGTTTCGGAATGATTGTGTGCATCTTTTTTGCATCAATGATCCAAAATGTTGATGCAAAAAAGATACACACAATCAAATCCAGAAGCAGCTGTACATTCAGTTATGGATTGTGGAAATTTGATAAAATTAAAGTTCTTGTGATGTCAAACAGTTTATCTATAAGAGCTAGGATCACTTCAATTGATTGCTGAAATGTCATCCTTATTTGAATAAGATAATACCTTTGCATGCTCTCTTCATCTGGCATGGTCTCATCTTTCGTCTCTGGCAGATCTTCGTTCTCATCAAGGGCCAACACTTGCAATATGGCATAATGTCTTTGCAAAGCTGCAAACATGACAGGTATATTAGCATCCAAAAACTAAGACAACCAAGAAACAGAATTGCAAAGCACAACAGGGAAACAATTGGGAAATGATCAAAACACCTTATTATATAATTTATATACATGCGTTTAGGGGCATGAGATTTCCAGTCCATAATATTGAATTTTTCGAAAGTTTCTGCATTTGACTGCATGGACATTTTTTCATCAGCATTTTAGATCAGACTCCATGATCCCTCATTAAGATGTAGGAAGCCAGAAAATATATATATGAATCTGTGCAAATGATCATATTTCTCTTCTCTGGCTCCTAAATCCAGATGATGGACCATGGAGTATGATCCAAAACATTGATGAAAAAAATATATACATGCATTTTCATATAAGCTAGTAGAAATAAAATAGACAAACTGACACAGAAAATTTTCAAATCTTGGGGATAAAAGAAAAGCACTACACTTAACAAAAGCATTGAAACAGAAATTCAAATAACTTCAAATACAAGTCATCAGTCACCGCTCAGGGCTTGCAGTGACTGTTAAGACACTGTAATTCAACTCTTCATGATAGGAAAAATATGGGAAAAACTCAGATAGATCGACTTATTATTGTTACATGTTGTCTTTGCAAAGTAGAGCAAAGTCTTGCCAAATCTCACAACACACTACCTGGCTAATACACTGACTTTGGTGATCTTTGGCAAATCCTTGTACCATGGCCTGGCATGATGATCAAATCATATAATAGATAGAACTGCCATCTAGAAGTCGGCCACATCAATAATATTTAACGACAATCTTTTTTCAACTGCACTAAACTAAAATAGGCTAAGTTTCACTCAATCTAACATTTCTGACTGACTCAAGTCTCCCAAGTTAACCAAATACCTGACACAAACAGGGTAAAATTATTTCTGAAACGTTGATAATTACACAAGAATCTCTCTAATTTATGCGAATGTGATTAGAAACCATTTGTTTTCTACTTTGTTCATGTACATTGAAATTTTAACATGGGCGAAGAGCAACAATTCAGTCCTAATTTCCACATGTTCCAATATCCTCAACTGAAATATAGTAAGAATGAAAAGATTGTACTAATCACCTTGAATCATCATCTGCTGATAGCTGTCACAAGGAAGGAACATGATTTTTTTATGTTTATCCCTACATGCAAAATACTCTCCTATGTGCACCAAAAAGTTTCTGTATAAAACTGGGTTTAAGTTTTCCATCATTTTAGATCACTCTCTGATCCTCAGAGATACTTTCCTCAACCCAATGAAGGATCATGGAATGTGATCCAAAATGTTGATACAGAAAACCTGCACAGTTTTCTACCTGAAGCTTCCTAATGCACTGTAATGGACCGTGCAAATATCATGTTTGTAATATTCTCCTATGTATCTCTTTCCTATTGGATTTGATATTCTCTAGCCTAATTTTTTGCCAACAGAGAGTAATCCTCAAAACAACTAGAGTTCCTAAGGCAGGTAAGACACAATTTTTCCAAGTTACAATGAGATAATATTAATAACAATGCAAAACATGAAAGAAAGAATAAAAGAAAATAGATAAATACCCTCGGTTCTGTATGTCTAATAATACTTTTTAATATTTTTATAGGCATATTTAATTCAGCATTTTCTTAGAAGCTTTTCCACACTAAAAGTCTAAATGTCAATTGGAAAATCATGAGAAAATACATCAATATTTACTTCAGCATACCGGGATTTGAAATTTGGTAAACAGAAAACTCCCTCAGCTCCAATTTTTTTATCATAGCAGTGGCTTTGTCTATTTGCTCTTTAGATGCTCGAGGTACAGGACCATCCATGGACATGTGAAGCTGCATGTTTTCAAGATATGCAATGAACATAATAAACAATAGAAAAAAATAAACAAAAAGAACCCAATATGGGATGTAAAAGAATCACAGGTTATTATATAAGATGCATTGAAATTTCTAAGGAAGTCATGAAATCCCTGCCTTCTCACTACGTCGAATATCATCCGAATAAGGCAGATAAATCATATGCAGCCCTGGAGGATCAATTTGACCACTTGAACTTGTTACTTCTTCCTGTAATAAAGAAAATCAATCCTAGCAATGTTATTGCTTATAAATTCAGAAGAAAACAGGAGTAAAAGAAAGAAACCTATAGAGCATATTGGAGAAACCGGTTTGAGGCAGTTCTTATAAATAAACAACAAATATAATGCCGATATAGCATTATCAAGTTGTAACAATAATACATAACATGTAATAATAATATAGGCTAACAAAGGGAAGCTAACAACTGTAATTCAACTCTGCAAATTCAGTAAGATATCTTTTGGAGAATAATTTTAATTTTTTTGTATTTTTAAATGTTCAATAAATTTGTTGAGTTATTGCCACGTTTTTGCCAAGTCCAGAGTTCTTAAAATTTTTGGGACAGCCAAGTAATTGCCAAGTCTTACAAATATGGGATGAACCCAGAAGTTTATCCCGACTCCTATCATGACATTTTAATATTTTGAATCCTTCAGCTGTGTTTTTTATTGTTCAAGATCTTTGTTAAAACTTTCCACAATCAACAATGACTGCTAAAATTCACATACAAGTTGCATGCATTTCATGCTTGACCTCAAGAAAGATTCTAAGGTCTGATTTGGTTGCTTAAGTACAATATATATACTTTTGTCATAAAGCATAATCTATGGCACAATGTACAAGGAAATATAAAATATTAAAAAAAAACAAATCCCAGTTACTCTGGAAACTAATTGGTTCATTTCTTAGCCAAGAAAACTTATTAGAAATGCTTGTATTTCTATATGAATGTAATTTGTAACCTGTTTCACATTCTCCATAACAGTTGTTAATAGCTATTGTTCCTGTTGGCCTATCACCAAGTACAAGTAAGGAACACAGCTATATATTTGTAAATGGGAGCTTTGGCTACAAACGTGATTTGACCAAGAGAAACAAAAGTTCAATTGGATCAGGATAATTGATAAAAAACTTGCGAGGTGTAGCTACTTAAGGGAAAATTTTAGTTTAGTCGGTCCTGACAGGGTTCCCAAGGGAAATGTCTCTAATCTGGTGCTGCACCATCCAGCAGTCTGAGCAATTGTATGGTAGTTCAATGGTAATACTTACAGAACATTCATTCTAGTGTTTAAAGAATATTATAAACTGGTGCAACAATGGCTTTTCAGATTGTGAGAACTGTTAACAATTGTAGAAAGGAAATATCTACAAGTGCATGAAGTCCATGTGCATGCTGGGGTGCTCTATCATTGAGCTACCAGCCCACTTTGTGACTGAACCTTTTTGGCATGATCCTTACTACGTATCAGCTGCAGCTCATTTTTCCAACACCCTCCTCCCCTTGAGCCACACTTTGGTACTTGAAGCTCCACGTCTGGCTTTAATACCATGTCATTTCCATAGACCAAACCTAGGACCTCGCTTGTGCATGCTTGGATGCTCTGCCATTGAACTACTGGCACACTGTATACCAACAAGGTTATGAAGCAACACTAATAGAAGTAGGTTTATGTCCATTAGGTGGTTGTAATGCAGAAGCTTTATAAAAGAAGCAAGCCATGAAACTACAAAGCATGCAAACAGTGTGAAAAATATGTTGTCCTCCATTAATATTGTGAGAGTTAAATACGTGAAAATAATTACAAAGGCTATGGCAGGAAAGTATGTTCCCATGATCAAACAAGAAGAATGCATCCACTTAATTTGCTATGCATCTATAATGACACCTACAAAGTCGCAATATTTATCTTATTTTCTTTTGAAATCATACTAAACCATAATGAGGAAGGAGCTCAATCAATTAATCAAACAAATTCATTTTCAATTTCATAAAGTCATAAATACAATCATCCATCTTGAACATAGAAATAAGTAAGTTAGCCTACACATACAAGTATAAGTATTACCCACTTTTCACCAAAGTGCAAAAGACTTTCTCAAAGGAAAATCCCAAGTCTTAGGCCTACTTTTCCACCAAACACCATTGCAATAAGGTCCCTTGCCTCATGCAATATCAATGAGACGTTAGGTGGTAAGAGTAATTCAAGAGCATCAGCCAATGTGGGTTTTCTCACCAATCCAAGTGTAGTGAAAACAATGCCAATTTCTTGAGCTCAAGCAAGACTTTACTAGGTGCACACATGACATTCACACATGCACACATAAGACACACACCCAAACTCAAGTACACTCTAACAAGATGAAAGACCATGCTCATTGATGGGCCCAGCTCTCATGACCAAGGAAGCTTCTTGATGGTCAGAGCAAGGCACCCCCACCTTAAGACTTGTTTTTTGGCTAAATTGTAGATGACTTCACCTAGCTACACCATAAGTGATCATGGAGCTCCACTCTCCACCATGGTTGGCTAAATTGATGTTGCCAAGACCTCTTGATTGATCAATACCTTTAAGCAAGGAATATTCTTTATCATGGACTTCATGATTTGAAACATTTTAACAATGTCATGAGCTCAATACAAAATGACACCAAACTAATAAACATAGAAAACTCATTATCACAACTTAGCACACACAATTCATGTCATAGTCCTAACATTAAATTATTGGCCCATGCACAAACAAAACCAACCACACTAGACACAATGACCCTTCACAAAACTTAACCAGACTACACAAATTCAAGCATGCCACCAATCTCAAGAACATAACATATCTTGCTAGCATATCCTAGCAATTCCTCCCACAGAGTTATTTTTCCTTGCTCACTTTTAGAACAAAATATGGCATACAAATTTTCTTTCCTTTAGTAACCTTTAGTTCTTGTCTTTCTAGGCTTTCCTAAGGCCTCATGAACTCTATCTCTCCAAATTTCACTGGTTGATTGAGCGGCTTCTTGATTTTTAACCAAAATCATCTTTTTTCCTAGATTCTTTGGCCATGCAATTTCACAATTTATTATCCTCATCTAATTGGCTACATGCTCAGTAGTACACTTTAGTTAAGGCCCTCTAGATTTCCCATGCACCAACATTCCATTCATTCTCTAAGTTTATTTACTTTGTGCATTGTTCTCGGTTGTCCTTTAACTATTTTAGCTATGTTGCCTGGCTTGGTTATATGCATTTTTCCCTTCAACAGCCTTTAGTTCTTGTCTTTCTAGGCTTTTATAAGGCCTCGCAAACTATAAACCTCCTATTTTCATTGGTCAATTGAGCAACTTTCTTGATTTTCTCCAAAATCATATTTTTCCTCAACTCTTTGGCCATGCAATTTCTTGGCCTCATCTAACTAGCTACATGCTCAACGGTGCACTTAAGGCCCTTTTGATTTCCTACGCACCAATATTCCATTCATTCTCTAAGTTTATTTACTCTATATATTGTTCCCAATGTTCACATAACTATTTTAGCTACGTTATCACATTCAACTATGTGCCCCCCATATTGCCAAATTTTAATTTGAGATTTGATACAAACCCAAGATAGCCTTCGGTCCATCCAAGGTCTAGCTTGGGCACCCATGCTTTCTCGTGGGTTTGTCAAACTATATATGCACGAATCCCATGTTTTTCATGATAGTAAAGGGCAAAGGATATTTGTTTCATTGCACAATTTTACACGTTTCATCACAAATTAGAGTTTGAAGCTCCTATGATCTCCTCTTCATGATTAGAGTTGGCTTCATTGGAGAAAATTATGTATTTATATATGCTTTGTTTCTAAACACCCTACATAAAAGACTCAGAACATAATCTCTAGAAATATTGGAAACACTAAATTGCTAATATGTTTTTAATATTATTTATTATATTATATATTTATATATTATTTTTTATATTATGTTTTTATGTATTTTAATATTCTTTATATATAACATTATTTTTATTTATGTATACTAGTTATTTAATTTAATAAAAAGATTAAATTTGTAATGTAAAAATATAAATATTAGTTAATTCTTTTATTTATATTTATAACATATTATATTTTTATATTTTATATATCACATGAAATAATGAGCAATAAGTATTTTGGTTTTTTCTTTCAAATAGGAACATTTTTATATATTTGTATTATTAATAATTATTACATATGTATGTATATATATATTTGCAAATTATGTGTGTGTATACACACAAACCTATATGTACTTTAGGCATTTAAAAAATCATATAGACAAACTCGAAACGTGAACTCATACTCATTCTAGGACCAAGACCAACAACTTAATATTTTAGTTCTACAACCAAGTTTCACTTGCTAGCAACACCCTAGGCACTTGGCCTTTTCCAAAGCATTCCTTGCAACACATAGCATCCTGGCATAGTACACACAACATATGGCCTCTTCTTGGTCCTCTTCACTACCTAACTGAATATCGTCAATCGACAAATTCAACACCAATGGGAAATTATGAGGCAAGACAACCCAACCTTCGACATTGGGTGGACCAATCCATGTCACTCAATGCTTATACAATCAGATTATCGATCAGGACATTCCTAATCATGATATCCCATAAATTAATTGGCAGATAATCGGTCTTAACAATAATTCATGCATTACTAAATTTGGTTCTAGTAGCTGGCTCTTATGCCCATGCTTCCTGCACAGTTTTGACAAGTCGAACCATTTTTTTATGGCAAGAAGATAGCATTCAGATACCACTTTGGACACATTGAGTTTTTGGTGATGCCTTTTGGATTGACCAATGCAGCAGCTACTTTCTAGAATTGTTTGAATCAAGTATTCAAGAAACAACATCTTGAACAATGAGTCCCTATATTCTAAGGAGTCCAAATGTGATTTTGATATGACAAAGCTTCTCTATCTTGGTCACATTATAAGTGTAGAGGGAGTGAGAGTTGACCTTGAGAAGATCAAGGCAATAGCTGATTGGCCTACACCCACGAATCTCACTAAGCTTAAATGATTCTTTGGTTTGTGTGGTTTTTACAGGAGGTTTGTTAAGGATTTTTTCAAGACTGCAGCTCCACTTATAGAGTTGACAAAGAAGGGAACAATTGAGTGCTCTAATTTAGCACAAAAGTGTTATGAGCACTTTAAACAGGTGATGTCTGCATGCCCAGTGTTGGCAATACCAGATTTCTCCAAACCATTTGAGTTGGAGTGTGTTGCTTTAGGAAAGAGGACTAGTGTTGTTTTGATGTAGGAGAAGCACCCCATAGCATTTGAGAGAAGGAAGTTGCGGGGTGGAGAAGAGTTATTCCATTTATGACAGGGGATGTTGGCCATCATGCATGCCTTGGCCAAATTCAAACTATATCTAGTGGGGCTAAATTCATCGTCAAAACGAACCACAATAGCATCAAATATTTCATGAACCAAAAGGATCTTAATGGTGAGAAACATAAGTGGGTTAGTAGACTATAGGCATACGATTTTGACATTATATATGTTAAGGAAAAAAGAATGTAGTTACTGATGCACTTTTTAGGAGGCCTCATTGTGTTCACTGGTTGAGATCAATGCTTTTTGGAGAGAGTTGATTTCAGCAAAGCATGCTAAGGATTCTTGGGCAGTAGGAATCATTGATGGCACTATCCAGGATGACAAATACACAGTGCTCAATGATCTGATCACTGATAAGGAAATAATTTATTTGGTGCCTAATTCTCAGCTTAAGGTGAAGATATTGAGGACTTTTCATGATACACCTATGGCTGGTCTGCCAAGATTCTTCAAGACTTATAGGAACATCCAGAAGAGGTTCACATGGAAAGAACTTAAAAATGAAGTCCTTAAGTATATTAGAAAATGTCCTACCTGCCAACAAAATAAGAATGAGCACACTTATCTAAGCTGGATTGCTTCAACCTCTACCGATTCCTATCAGAAATGGGAATGTATCTCTATGGATTTCATCACTAGGCAACCTAAGGTTCAAGGAAAGGATTGTATATATGTTATATGAAGAAAACACACACACATGTACTGAGAGGGGGGGTGAATCAGTATAAGATCAACTTTCTCAATTTTAATTTTAGTAATCTCAAAGCAATGAGCAAAGCATTCGTACAATTAAGATCTAACACAAGAAGACAAGATGCAAACACGATTTTACATGGAAACCCTTGTGGAAGAAAACTACGGCAAAATATTGCTTTTTATATATATCTTCTTACAACTTCATAGGCACCAACCCACAAGAGACCAATCCCCTGCACTAAGCTCCAACATAGCAAGAGACTCAAATCTCTTGAATAAAGGGCTCCAACCTCGGATCTCGCCAAGTAGAAGGCTCCAACCTTCGTGATGAATCCGCCCTAAATCCTTAGAAGGTCTTCAACAAAAACCTGCCCTCAATTTGCCTTTGACTGCTCCTCTGAAAACTCCATTCAGATCTGAAATATGATCTCCAATATAAGCTCACAAATCTGATTTTTTGCTCCTATTTCTGCTCCCACAAATCTGCAATAATATCTTTTACTTCTGATCTCAAAAACATCAATAATATCTTCAAAATGAGCTCACAAATATCAAATTTATCTTCATAGAAATCTGCATTAAGTCTTCTCAAGAAATATGTCGGATTTCTACTTATAACTCTACTCTTTTCTGCTATAGATTAGCTCCTCCAAATGTCTGATTTTTCTTCACAAGTCTGCTACATTTTCTGCTCTATATCTTCTCTTGAAATAAGAAAGATATACAATGAATGGAGGCATAAATGACCTCCAAATAAAATGCCTCTTCACTTAGGTCGGCTAGCATAGATATTTTATTTTCATTTTGATTTAGAAACCCTTGCACAAAGGTCGGTAAGCAGCAAATCGCTATTTATTATTTTTTATTGATTTAAATTACCTTTTTAACTAGGTCGGCCAAGAGCAGGCTTAATAACAAATTTTAAATTTTAAATTGCCACAAAGGAGAGGGGGTTGGCCACACATTGACTTTGCATAATATTTAATATTTTCTCCAAAACTAGTTGGCCATGAATGTTGTTGCCTGTATAATGTTGTATTAATTTTAACCTCTCCTTATTTAAATCTGCTCCTTAAATATGTGGTTTTAATAAATATCTGTCCTTTGACATCAATGACAATATTGCAACATTGTAGTTTATAGATTGACAAAATTTGTGCACTTCTTTGCCATTTCTACAACATATACAATAGCACAGGTAGCTGATTTATTTTTTAGAGAGATCTTCAAATTACATGGGATGCCCAGGAGTCTAGTGACTGATAGGGACAGCAAGTTCCTAAGTCTCTTTTGGCGGGAACTTTTCAGATTGAGTGGGACTGAACTCACTCCTAGCATTAGCCACCAACTGCAGACAGATAGACACACAAAGATAGCAAACAAATGGGTGTAAGGGTATCTTAGGAACTACATTTCAGGACAGCGTAGATCATAAGTGAAATGGCTGCAGCTTGAACAGTATTGCTACAATTCTACCTACCACATGTCTATTTCGATGTCACCGTTCATGGCATTGTATGGGTATGAGGCACTCAACTTCATTGATTCGCTCTTTGGGGATAGTAGAGTGTCTAACGCAATAGATTTCTAGCAGAAAAGCCAAGATATCATGAAATCTTTAAAGGAGAACTTGCAACAAGCACGGAATCAGCAGAAGCTATATACTTATCAACATCAGATAGAGCGTGGTTTTGAGGTGGTTAACAGGGTATATTTGGGGCTCCAACCCTCTAGACAATCTACTCTCAAGAAGAGTGGAGTAGAGAAGCTAAAACCTAGGTTCTATGGTCCCTTCAAAGTTTCCAAGAGGGTTCGAGAGGTTGCCTTTGAGCTTGAATCCCGACTAGTAGCAGGGTGCATAATGTGTTTCATGTATCTAGACTCGAGAAGGCACTCAAGCATAATGTGGTTCCCTCATCAAATTTGCCACCATTGGATGAAGAGGGTAAGTTCATTGTGATCTTAGAGGCCATTCTAGATTACAAGGAGCACACTCTTTGGAAGAGAGTAATAAAAGAATACTTGGTCAAATCGAAGATCTTGTCAGAAGAGGATGCAACATGGGAGAATGAGCAAATTTTGCAGCATCTGGAGTTGGAATTGCTTCGAGATAAGCAATTTTGGGAAAGGCAAACTCCAGTGTCCCCTTCCTAAGCACTTCAGTTTAGTAGACTATTAGCCTATTTAGTGCATTCCCGTAGGCTAATGAGTTAAGGTTAGAAAACTCATCATGACAATTTGATCCAGCAATTTGGCAAGCACTAGTATTTCTTTGAGCTCGGGTGGTTGAAGTGTCCATGATGCCCTTTTTTGGAGTGGAGTTGGATGGTTTTCCCATACTATGTTATTAAATTCGTTTCGGGGTACCGGCAAGCCAATTGCCAGTATTATTATTTTTAGATTGGTCGGTGGATGCATTTAATGATGATATTTCAATATTTGATACAGTCTATGCTGTAAATTAAATAACAATGAATCATAAAGTTATAAATGTGGACTATAAGGGGGCCCAAATATTAAAGTTAAGTGTTTAAATTTAATAAAGGGGGCCTTTTTGGCGATGGCGCCACTTTTAGGGGGTGATAGCTCATAGTAGGAGATAATTTAGTGCCAATCAACCTAAACAACTCTTGGCAAAATATGCTAGAAACCTATTGTCTCAATCACTAACAATGTTTTTCGAGAGCCCATGTAATCTGAATACCTCTATAAAAAATAAGTCTAACACTTGAGGTGCCTCATAACCAGCAAAAATAGCAAAGTGGACATGTTCCGTTAACCTGTCAACCACTACGAATATGTGATCTCTATTCTGCACCCACGAATGACCTGTGATAAAATCCATTGATATATTCTCCCACTTTTGTTCAGCAATTGGCAATGGATTAAGTAACCCTATAGGAAAATTATATTCAAACTTGTTCTACTGCCAAGTCATACACTCTTTAACATACTGCAAAACATCACCCTTGAGACCCTTCCATGAGAATCTCTCCCTAACCTACTTGTAGGTTTTGTAAAAACCTATATGTCCTACCAATGGAGTGTCATGAACTGCTCTCAAGATCTTACTATTCATTTTTTATTTAGACACCAAAAATATCCTATTCTTTTAGTAGATCATATCATCGACAACCTTATACTTGTCATCCTGTAGTTTACCATCTATAAGTTTGAATCCCAATGTGTTCTTGTCATACTCAATCACAAGTTGAGCCTTCCAATCAGCTGAGATCTCTAACAAGGAGCAAAGTGTGGGTCTCTTGGATAAAGCATCGGCTACAACATTCTTTTTCCTTTTCACATATTCTATATCAAAGTCATATGATTGAATCTTACTTACCCACTTTTGCTAGCATTCATTCAAATCATTCTTCTCAAGAAAATATCTCAAACTATTGTGATTCGTCTTGACCACAAACTTTCCACCAACAAGATATTGTCTAAACTTTACCAATGCATGCATCATGGAAAGCATTTCCTTGTCATAGATAGAGTATAACCGCTCTACACCTCTCAACTTCCTACTCTTATAGGCAGTTGGATGTCGGCTTTGCATGAGTATAGCACCTATTTATTCGCTTGATGTGTCACCCTCCAATAGAAATGGTTGAGAGAAATCCAATAAAGCTAGTATTGGACAAGAACTCATTGCCTGCTTGAGTTCATCAAACATACTCTGAGCTTCATCCAACAATCTCAATGCACCCTTCTTAGTCAAATCTGCAAGTAGTGCTGCTAACTAGGAGAATCCCTTAACAAATCTCCTACAGTAGCTGCATAACCCAAGAAACCTCGTCAAATAAAAAATATTCTTTGGAGCTCAATCAAGTATGGCTTGTATCTTCTCCTAATGAACTTTCACACCTCATGCACCAATCACATGCCCCAAAGATAATTTTTTTGTCAAACAAAATTTGCATTTGGAGGCCTTTGCAAACAAAGATTGTGCCTCCATGATACCTAACACCTCATCAATGTATCATCCCATGTCGTACTGTACACTAAGATATCATCAATAAACACCAACACTGTTTTGCACAGCTACTTATTAAATATATGATTCATACACAATAGAAATGTTGCAAGTGCGTTACTAGGATTGAAGGGCATAACCAAAAATTTGTAATGTCCATAATGGCACCCGAATGTTGCATTATGCACATCTTTTGCACGTACTCTAATCTCGTGATACGCTAAGAGCAAATCATTTTTCAAAATAAGCTGCTCCATGAAGTTCATCCAACAACTCATATATCCGAAGTATAGGATATCTGTTATTTATAGTTTTCTTTTTCAAGGCACGACAATCAATACACATCATCATCATGCCATCCTTCTTCTTGACTAAGACCACCGAAGATGTAAAGAGATTGGAACTGGGCCTAACATGCCCCATGTTGAAAAGTTCCTTAATTATTTTTTCAATTTCATCTTTGAATCTTTTGGGGTGACGATACGAAGTGGTGATGACGAGCTTGGCACCCTCCAATTCAATCACATGCTCAAACCCACGATTTGGAGGTCTGGCTGGTGGAATATCTCCGAACACAACACTATGCTTATCTAGAACCTCCTATACATCCACCAGATAATGCCTATCATTAGTGGAAGAAGACTTGGAAGACACAAAATAATGGGCTGCCCATGCAACCTCCCCCTACTTAAATAAAACCTCCATCCACTTAGCTGAAACTACTTTTGGTGCACCATCTATCAATGCTCTCAACACTACCTTCTTCTCATTTGACATGAACTCAATTCCATTCTCTAAAAGTCCTAACTGTACCTACCAAGCGAATGTAACCACTGAACCCCTAGTATCACATCACTATCACTAATTTCCACCATGTAGAAATCATCTGTAACTGTATAATCCCCCATATGGATGATCATCTGTGAAATCTTCTTGGTGCAGTTAATCTTGAAACCATTCACTACCATAACACTCAAACCAAGAAAATCCTCAACCTATAATCCCCTCTTTGCTTCAAGACCCTCGTCAATGAAATTATGTGTGGCCTCACTGTCAACCAAACAAGTAACTCGCTATAACTGTAGAACTCCTCTAACTCTAAAAGGGTCGTACTTAGGAACTCCCAATAAGGTAGCAATAGTACCATGTGTAGCACCATGGTCATGCTCTATTGTTGTACCTCACGTTCACTCTCAAAACTATCTATTACCTCCTCCTCAATATCAAAAGTAACCTTGATATAATGTGCTTTGCCTTTGCCAAGGCATTTGTGCCCAAGTTCCCAAGGCTCATTGCAGGAGAAACATAATTTACTCCTACGCAATCATTCCTTGTTTCAAAGTCCATCTTATGGGGAATGGAATTGGGCAGATTAAAAGTCCTCTTGAATGGTTAATGTTCTTGAAACTCCTCCTTTGGGGCTGCAGACTAGGATGTGACGTCTCAAGGTGGAGTACCATTTGAATAGCATCGTGTAGAGTTTTAGGCTTGAAAGCCTTTACCAATCCTCTCAAAGTACAATTCAACCCTTCTGTGAACAACATTACCATTCTCCGCTCTAACATATCGAGAACCATAACTGCAACCTTCTAAAATCCATTGATGTAACTATCCACAAATTCATTGATGTAACTATCCACGTCCCCAAGCTGTTTGATCAAGGCCAACTCACGAAAAAACTCCTCTATATCTTTCCTGCCAAGATTGAGCAATCAGTTTTCTGATGAGCTCCTCATAGGCCTAAATTAGTGCATGATTTTGTGTCACCAATCCATGATGCCACCAATCATACGCTACACCCTCTGGATGTAGTGTTACAAACTCATTTGCTTTGATTTCCAGCATTGGTTTCAGATTTAGGAAAGTATCCAATTTATGTATCCAAGTTCAAGCTGTACCCTTAACACTACCATCAAAATTAGGAAGAGTGAGTTTTGCCAAAGCATATTGATAATTCCCTTTGCAGGCCACATGATCTATGTTCCCGTTGTGACCTCCTTCTATAGCTACATTGATTCATATATTGGTTATGTGTAATTTCAAATCTGATTGCGTAAATGAATTATATTCATCATAGACTTGGCTGTTCCACTCCAGGATGTAGCATTCCCCTTGCTCTCGAGGTATAAATGTGGGTTGGAAAGATCAACTAGAGCCCCCTGCATTGGCTCTTCTAGGAGTACCATTAACTGCATTGCTACCTTCCCCTGTAATGTTCTGGTTTACCCAGAGAGCATTCACATTCTAAGTCATTTGTCCAATAGCTGAAATTAATTGCTGTTGTGACTGCATAAAATGTTACATCAACTGTTGTCCCTGTGCTAAGTCATTTAACATATTCTGCATGCTATCTAGATCCATCCTCCTCTTAGTTCTAGGTGGTGAACTCTGTGAACCACTCATTGCTCCAACTTTCTGTACACCTTTACCTAGCTGCCTTGCTGCAAATGCAGCTGAAAATGTTTCCCCGTTACGATATGGATAAGGAAGCTGAGACTATTTTCTTTTGCTTTCTCTCTCTCCGTATCACTTTGCCCTGTCACTAGTGTACATACCCCTCCAGGCTGGCAGGCCTTATGGCTCTGACGCCAGTGTAAATATCTTCAATAATATTTTCCAAACCTTTACAGTATTTTGTCATACAATTTGCAGGCTCCTGTGTACAATGGGATGCTTATGTTTGCCATTTTGGAGTTTCATTTTGCATATATTCGAATCTATTGCTAGTTTGGCTTCAAGGATAATTGAATGCAAGATACATGCATGGAAAATAATAAAGACATATAACTGAACTAAAACTAAGCATCAATAGTTACTGTTATGATGCAGATGGACTAAATTATTAAACCTCCAGTGAAGTTTGTAGCTACAGTATTCACCTTACACTATTATGCAACTTCAGATTTATAGAGGAAAATGGATTAATTCTAACATAGAATTTCTGCAGATGGATGCCTACAATATGTTGTTCATACAATGATTGAAGTTGCACAGTTGCCAACTGCAAATACAATGATAGTTGCTCACAAATGCATCAACACCTGCTGTTCCACCTTCAAACACAGCTGAATACTATTTTACTCACCAATAATGTCTTTCATATCTACTCAGATGATAAATTGCCCAGCAGGATGCAAACTGCACATTTTGTTTTCCACTGATAGGAAGGAGTTTTAACGTCACCAGAATACACAACCTCAACTCTCCCTTCAGCTATTGATCATTAATGAGTTCCCAGATCATTCTTTCCTATGTGCAGCACTCCTCAAAGTATTCACTCAGTCATTAGTATTTGCTTTAGAACAAGAGTCTTCGCCAAATAGTATGCTGTGAATAATCTCCAATTAATCAGCCAATGCAAATACATGCAACCACATCACTCCTCCTTCCCAATTGCCAGTTTTTAAACCTTTCACTTAGCAATACTATCTCCGACGGTTGTCATTCTCACACACAGGAAGTCGAAACTGTGGTCAACAGGCTTACTTGTTCCGCCAACAGGTGTTACCCAACAGGACTCCACACATTCACACCCAAACTTAATGATTGTCAATTTAGTCGCAAAATACTTCACAGCACCTCACAAGGGAGCAGCTCCCAATAACCTCCTCAAATGATTAAGTCTTGCACCATGCATCATATTAGCGGCGCCATTTCACTCCATCAGCAATTTTATTAATATAAAATAATAATTATTTCCCTTTCAAATTTTACTCTCAATAATAAATCTGAAAATAATATGCATCTCTGGTACTTATCTATGAGATTTGTCTTCGAAGAAAACTTCACCAAACTTTCCTTCGTTATGCCCAACCCCACATCCTGAAGTGAATCAACCTGGCAAAGAGATTGGGTTTCCATCCAACTCTTTGAAAAATTTCGGCAGTTTTCATCCTAAGAACTCCTACTACCGAATATCTTCATTCACAAAAATTTACCAAATGAGTCCTCTTCTGTTCTCTGCCACCTTTTTATATTTCACCACCTTTCTCATAGTTTAATAAAAATATGTTCCATGGACCAGTGCTGCCCAAGTTGATCAAGGAGAAAAGCAATGGAATTATTAAGTGTGAAGTGTTGTCTTGTCAGAACGAAGTTCCTAAGTCTTCTACCTCGGAACTACGGAACCCCCAGGTTCTCAAGTTCTTTTTTTCTCAACCCCGGAACTCCGCAACCCCCAGGTTCCCAAGTTCCTTTTTCCTCAACCCCAGAACTCCGAAACCCCCAGGTTCCCAAGTTCCTTTTTCCTCAACCCCAGAAGTCCGGAACCCCCAAGTTCCCAATTTCCTAAGTCTTCTACCCCGGAACTCCAGAACCCCCAAGTTCCCAAGTTCCTTTTTCCTCAACCCCGGAACCCCTAGGTTCCCAAGTTCCTTTTTCCTCAACCCTAGAACCCCCAGCTTCCCAAGTTCCTAAGTCTTCAACTCCGAAACCCCCAGGTTCCCAAGTTCCCAAGTCTTCCCAACTTCGGTGACCCAAGTCTCCGAAGTCTTCCAAACTCCTTATGGCTTGCAACACTTTCGGATGGCGTGATTGGCACTCAAAGATTTAAATGCTCTGATGACTTTTGTGACTTGTGCACCTTCTTTTGTGGAGCCACAGAGGTGCATTAAATGTTTTTGGCAGGATTTCCATCAAGGGAGGTATGGGGCCATGCTTGTTGTAGTGACTTATGTCATGTCTGCATATTCTGACTTTGGAAGGCCGGTCAATACACCCTTGTCAAAATTGCCTTTTGTGGGTATGGCTAGGTTGCTTGCATGTACAAGTCAAGTGCATGCACTTCCCTACACTCCCAAATTGACATACAGGGGTCATGATCACTCTTGTAACCACTTTTCTATATAAAGGCTGTTAAGCCTCATTGTCAAGGGTTCTCTCCCTACTGGCTTGAGCTATTCCATGCTCTCCCACTTCTCTTGTATTTATCTTGCATTTGTGCAACTATAAGTTTGGCCATTGGCCTTCTAATTAATTGAAATCGCCATTCTTGCCTACTTCCAACTTATGTATGTTGTGTATGTTTCCTTACCTTCATCATAGATGTATGTTTTGTGGTTCTTCTCTCATATATGTTGTGTTAAATTTATTTCTGAGTGTGACATGTGGGAAACCTTCTCCCCTCTTGGCATTCAGTGAATTCTAACATTCATACATGCATTGGGGTCACTCATACAACTGAAGTTTGTGCATCTCCTAGGTGTTTCAGTTGATTTTTTGTGTCATTTTGGTAAGGAGAGGAACAATCTCTTCTTGGTGCATCACCTCATTTTATTTCAAGCATTCTCTCTTCCCTTTACCTCTACAATTTGTTAGGATAGGCTTAGGAGTTAGTTTTGAAGTGTTGGGTTGGTTCAACACCTGCACCTGGATTGAGAAGGAAGTCGGGTTTATCCGGAGATTCAACCCCCTTGCGCAAGGTCCCACACTTCGGGGTTGTCTCCATGTTTCACAAGGTTGTTGAGTTGATAGCTCAGCAAGGGTGGCAGCTTTTGTGATAACAGTTTTTGGTACGCCCGGTGGGACTTCATTCAATTTACATGGTAAGGATTCAGTGTTGTTCTTGGCATCTTAGCCTTTAGAGGCAGTTATCTTCAAGCACTTGGCGACTCTGCTCAAGGTCCAGTTCTTGTTCACACAAAGTCCATAACTCTGGGACCCCCGAACCCCCAGGTTCCCAAGTCACCGCAACTCTCACAACTTCGGAAGTCCAGAACCCCCATGTTCCGAAGTTCGCTACTCTGAAAGTCCGGAACCCCCAAGTTCCAAAGTGCTTAACCCCGAAACCCCGAGGTTCCGAAGTCTCTGCTCAGCAGGTCCACTGCTTGCTCATGACTTGTTGCAGCTCCGGATTTCATGCCCAAAATTCATATAAGGGCGTCTTCTAGTTTCCACAACCGCAAGCAACTCAAAGGCGATAGTTCCAATGCAAAATAACCTCGCCCAAGAGCAAGATTGGTGTCAACCATGCAATCAGCCACACAACCAAGGTGCATGCCAAAATGGAGGGTTTGTCCAAACCTTAGTGGCGCAGCATGAGCCAACCACTTATGGCCAGCAATATGACCCAAATCAGCCTAGTGTTGGCACTCAGGCTTACTTACAAGGGGATTCTACCTTTGTCAATTGGCAGGAGGCAAAATCCTGTGGTTTGAACCAAACAAATGGTGAGTCTATGCTGCAATATACAAGGTCAAAGAAGAGAGCCATGGAGGTTGCCTCACCTTCAACATCAGCCCAAGCTCCAACACCCAATATAGCCGCCAATGATACAAGCCAGAGTACCATGCAAGGGAGCAAGAGGCACGAGGAGGCCCAAGTTGTCCAAAGAGCAAACGCAAACCTTGTAGCCTCAAAGGGGCCTCTAAAGTCAGCTAGTGTTTCTTTCAACATAGATGATCAAATGAAGAAGGCCAACCTCAACGTCACTATGTGAGAGGCCCTTTCAATCCCATCTCAAAGGGATTTGCTTAAAGAGGCACTGAAGAACGCCAATCAATCAAGTGATGAGGCAATAGTCAACGTAAAGGCAGTCTCCACCAATTTGGTGCAACCCAAGGAGGAAGAGGATTCAAGCAAGGTTAGCAAGCCTCCCCCCTTCTATCTCTCCTTAATCATTAGAGATAACTTGGTTCACAACTGCATGATAGATTCAGGAGCTAGTAGCTCAGTGATGCCTAAGAAGGTAGCTGATCTTCTCGACATAGAATACGAACCTCTGACCGAAGGGGTGGTCCAATTAGATGGCACTTCTATTAAGACAATAGGGGTGGTAAAAAATTTGAAGTTAACCTTGCATGCATGCCCTAGGTGCACTGTCTTGCAAGACGTATCAATTATCGACCTCCCTGCCTTCTTTGCCATCTGCCTGTCTAGAGACTTCACCGCCAAGATAGGTGGGTACCAGTCTTCAGATTGGTCCCACATACTATTTCGAACAAGGTATGGTACCAAGCTCACCATAAGCACAAAGCCCATTGCCCAAAAGCACATTCAACCCTACACCCCCAACCCTATAAACATGAATTGCACTTTGCATGAAGAGGAGGAGTGTACTGTCCATGAGCTTGCCACTCTTTTGCAGGAGGTTCCTGATTGCTTGCTGGACAAATGGGCCAATGCTTCAGTTTGATCCATTAGCTGAGACTGAAGAGACTGGGCTTGGCACCTATTGTATCCATGAAGAGGATACTCCTATCCCTAACCTCATCAAGACACAAGGAGACTCAGAGGGGTTATGGAACATGTTTTTTGATGGTTCAAGAAACAAGAATGGTGCAAGTTTCGGTGTGATGCTTGTTTCTCCTAAGCAAGAGAAATATTTCTTCTCTTTTAGGATTCAATTTGGTTGCACCAACAATGTCGTTGAGTATGTGTTGTGTGTTGCACACACTCCCTGTCGCCGACAGGGTCCCCCTTCCTGTTTTTGAGCCTTTCCTTCTCGCCATGTTGAGTTTCGTGCAGAGTGTCTCGCGTCCTTCCAAGCGAGCCCGCGACTGGTCCGTGAAGTCATGATGTCAAAGAAAAGAGACGATGAATCCATTAGGCTAGTCTAAGCCCTCTGGCACGAATGCCAAGAGTTTGTTCAAAAAAGTGAAATCGCCTTGAATAGGCATAAGGTGATAGAAATTAGCGAAGCCCGCCAAGCAAGAACAGTGCGTCTAAAGGTCACACGAGGACCCAAAGTTGTCGTTTTCCGCACAAGAGCGATGAGATAGATTGCATAAGTTGTCTTTGCGATGTTTATGGGATTTGAATAAAGGATGATTTTCGCCTGCTGGTGAAGGAGCGACTTTCCTGGCCAAAATGCCAAGGTTGACAAACTTGCCCAAATGCCCAAGCTCGCACTTGTCGAAGAGAAAGTTTAAATCGCCAAAATCACTCTAGGAGTAAAATTTTGGACTTTCAGGCCAAATTGAGAGAAATTTTAAAATTTGTAGAATTTGGCGAAAACTGGTCAAAGGTCCGAAATTTCTCTTAAGTTGTCAAAATTGCCTTAAGGGCCGAATTTCGGACCTAGAGGCTAAAATTTTAAAAAACTTCAAAAGGTTAAAAGATTGCCAAAATCGCCCAAGGGGGCGAATTTCGGACCCTGGGGTAAAATTTCAAAATTTCAAAAAATTCCCAAAACTGCCTTAAGGTCTGAAAATGCCTTTCAAAGTTGCAAAAAACCCCCAAAGGTCCGAATTTCACTTAAGACACCTAATTTCGGACCTTGGGGCCGAAATTTAAAAAGTTTGTATAAATTCCCAAACATGCCAAAAGGGCCAAAATTTTGCAAAAGTTGCGAAATACGCCTTAAGGTCCGAATTTGTCTAAAAATTGCAAAACGTCTAAGCACTCCGAAATTTGCAAAAAACCCCTAGAGGTCTGAATTTCACTTAAGACACCTAATTTCGGACCCTGGGGCCGAAACTCGAAAATGTGATAAATTTGCAAAAGGGGGCTTAAGGTCTGAAATTCTTCTAAATTTGCAAAAATGGGCAAATGGTCCGAAAATACTCCAAATCGTGAAAAAGCATTAAAACTCCGAATTTGCAAAAATTGGGCCTAAGGTCCGAAATTCGTAGAGGTTGCAAAAAACGCCTTAAGCTCTGAAATTCACCAAAGGATCTAAAATCACGAAATTCCAAAGTATTAAATGGTCCGAAGTTTGTTATAAGTTTGCAAAAAGCGGTGAATGGTCCAAAAATCACAAAAAAGCGTTAAAAACCCCGAAATCCCAAAAGGTCGTAAGCAGTCCGAAGTTATTTAAAAATCGCAGAAGAGCTAGGGCTTTGAAATTCACCATAGAGCCAAAATCGCCAATTGAGGGAAGGACGCGAGGAAGCAAGGTTTAAGTTTGCAACACAACGCTTAAGCTCCGAAATTCGCCATAAAACCTCAAAACTACAACGCGTGGGACAAGGAAGGAATTCGAATTTGCAAAACCCCTCCATTCCTTCAAAGATTGCAGCACCATAGCTCCGAAGTTCACGATTTGGGAACGAGGTGTGAAGTTTAGAAATTGGCAAAACCCTTCCATACTGCCAAATTTCGCGTAAGGAAGGATCACGTTCGATTTTGAAGGGGAAGCCAGAGAGCATAAATTGCATTCAAGGTGAGACACTGCACAAACCATTCCAATCACTCAAGTTCAGATTACCAATTGCCCAAGGTAAAAATCGCTTAGTCTAAAATGATAAATTCCTTTCAAACAGCAACCGCAAAAATTCGAATTAAGGAGATAACCGTTAATCTTCGAAACTTTGCAGAGCTATCCATTCGTCTTTGCGTAGCAAGCCGGGCTATTTCTCGCCATCCATTTTCATTAGGTAAGTACGCTTTGTCTCTCTTGATCATCTGAAATGCTTATAAATCAAATAGACGTGTGCGAAATCTGATTAAAATGCTTAAATTTTCGAAATTCGCATCTCTTTCCCCTTGTAAAACGTTGTGCAAAGCCGTTAAAATTAGAATTTGCTCCTAAGATTTAACCAGAAATTGCATTTTCAAACTTAGGAGAATTTATCAAGCTTTGTCCCTGTTGAAAATTAATCCAAAAAGTGTTAAATGTAAATTCACGATCAAAAGCTTCATGAATACTTCGGATTAAATCAATCAAGCTTTTAGCTAGAAATGTCGCTCCATGTCCAATCTAAATTTTGAATTAATCCTTGAATGCTGGAGTATTCTCTATCTAACCCGCCTTACTTCTTTTATATCGCCTCATAATCCGCGTCTGGCTGTGCAGGATAAATGCCTAAATCGGCAATAGAATCATCAAAGACGCCCGCTACAGCCGAGACATCGCGAGCATCCAAAACAGATATCCCATGCAAAGTTGAAAGGATGAAGTACCAGTATCAAAGAGGGGGATTGAGGGAGTCAAAAGTTCAAAGCGTCTGGGACAATATCAGTGATACCGACCTAGGCCATATTGATATCCAGGACTTCAGGAATCAGATCTTCTCCCCTAACGCATATGGCAAGCCTAGACAGATGATGGAAAGTGGCATCGCCCAAGCGGCGGGATTTCCTCCAGCAGTACAGAACTACGAGTTAGTGGTAGAGGTTGCCCGACATTATCAACCAAATTCCAGATTGGTGCTCCTCAACAATATGACTCTTGCCAACTTCACCCCCGAGGCCCTTGGCGACGCATTCGACATTCCCTTCCCAAACAATCCCATGGCCACAACTATAGATGAAGCACAAGGGGCATATGATATGAATCCGGCCAGATGCAGAACACTGATCAACGAAGAGTGGTACAAGGAGAGAAGGCTTCCAAGCGCCAGAATTGGGAAAAAGACCCCAAGAAGTGATTTTCATAATGAGCATGGGGATATGGTCACATCACTCAGCCGGGTTATGGGACTTCCTAAATCCAACTACTTTGAAGAGTGGATGTTTTATTTCACAAAGCAAGTCTTCACTGGGAAGTCTACGTTCGACTGGGCCCCGATTATAAGCGACAACATCCACGCACAGCTAATTGAACTCGAGAGCAAAAAGCACTTCACTATGACCTATTACTTGGTCTACATGTTCACCAAGAACCAGCCGCTGCCAGGTTTGATAATGAAAGGTGAAATCGGGAATGGGCCTGGTCAGGTAAAGGTCTATGACTGTTACCCGCAGCTGCATTACCAAGATATAGCTCAGAGAGAAAAGAGCAAACCAGCTTATGCAGTTGGCCAATATGAGCGTGTCAATGACGCCTTCACAATGCGCCTGGTTAGGCTAATGCAAGGAGGATTACACATACGGCTCTCAGAGCAGCTACTATTCTAGTACAGAGATACGAGACCTGGTTCATCCAATTCCCAAGGTTCTCCTATATCCGATGTAATGTCCCCACTTTGAAATAGAATTTAATAATAAATGATAATAATAAAATTAAAACATTAAAAAGTAAATTAAAATATAAAATAATATAATTAAATATGATTAATTAAAAATTAATTAAGTTAATGAAAAGTCAAAAGACATGAAAGGAAAAGTTGTGACTCCCTCAACAATGAGATATAAAAGGGAGAAGAAAACCTCATTTGAGAGGGGGGGAGAGGGTGTTGGGGCGGGGGGGATAATTTGGAAATGAGAAGTGCAGATCTGATTATGAAAGGCTGTGTCCCTTTCAAACGGTAGAAATAATGAAGAGTTGCACTCTTTCAAAGGGTGCTAATGGTGAAAGGGTATGTCTCTTGCCAAAGGGCATACATGATGAAGAGGTGCGACCTCTCCCTCAAATTGAGAGATATAAAGGGAAGGAATCAAAAGCATCTAGTGACATCACCATTGATCACATCAGATCAGAATTGTTATCAAGTTACAGGCAGTAACATTTGTGTTCTTGGTGGTATGCATGGGGATGTGCTTAATATGTATGCTTAGTATATGAAGCCTGATAAAGTTGTTATGCAGAATCTAGTAATAATATTGTTATAAACTGCAATATGTATGACAGTCATACTTAATTTCATATATATTTATAATACATGAGAAGTTAGTGTACTTATAGTCTAAATCATGTTATTATTGTCAGTATTTAAGAAGATGAGGATGAGATGTTCCAAAGAGGGGCAGTCTAAATCCAAGCAATAGGTTAAGTCCCAAGATAGGGTGGGGATTAGCGACCCATAAGCCTTGAGGTAATAGACCCAAGATAGGTAAGGGCTTGGATCTCTAAACTTTGAGGTAACCTATTGTAGTTGGTCTCTAAGCGCTTTGGTAACATACGTAAACCCTTCTCCCTTAAAAATGAAGTAGTAACTAGGTCTGATATCTATATTAATAATGAAATTAATCATCTAATGAGAAAAATAGATAAGCACTTGTTAATAACTAATTGAAGAATATCAATCAATTTTAATATGTTGAAATAGATCAGGTAGGGGACATTACATCCAAATAGCGGGCTTTGATGGTGCCCCTCTCCGACTTCCACGGTACCCAACTGACAAAATAGTTCTTATGGAGGTCGCAAGGCAGTCACGTCCGGCTGGCATCTTACTCAGAGAAAGCAAGCAGGCTGGACTCGCGTTCCCCATGATTATAGGCAACCAGGATGTCCACCTGAAGACCCCCACCCTAGCAGAGGAATCCCTCACAGAGCTGGCCTCTTATGGCCTACAAGAGCATTTTCCGAGAAAATATTTCGATCACGACAATCTGGCAAAGAGAGCCCATGGCAGGAGGTACAGAGCAAAGGAATCAATTGAAGACTATTGGAAAAATTGCTCTGATGACTATGAGGTCCGGAGGCGTGAATATTCTAGGCTAAGTGTCCAACAAATGCGGCTCTTTGAATACCGCCGGGTCCCACATCAGCTCACAAATTCAGGAAATTGCCTCCAGGCTCGGGAATTTGAGGCAGTAAGACATCTTTTGCCAGGCGTTGATTGGTCCCAAGACCCGATCACTAATTTTGAGGCAGTCATGGCAGCCCCAGCCAGATATACAGACCAATGGTTACATCAACAAATTGAGAGGCTAATTCATGAAGGAGTCCAGTTCACCTACCACCTAATGGGCAGCCTTGATTCTCAGTCCTCCGAAGATGAGGGAACGTCCAGTGCACCCAGAGAAGAAATCGAGAAACCTGAAAAGAGAAAGAAGGCTTAGGCTTGCAGAGGGACTCGGACGTCCAAGAGAACAAGAAGGGAGAAGATTCCTATAAGGAGACTAGAGGTCACTTCATCGTCAAAGGACCCCAGTTCATCCGACGATGTAGTAGAATTAGATTATATACCTACTCCGCCTTCCAAGAGTGACATCAATTCGTTTGAAACTGATGATCCTCCTACGCCCGACATGCTAGAAGCTAAGCTAAGAGCCATTGAATCAACCGAACCAGGTAACCAAATAGAAGAAGGAGAGATTCCATCCATTCAGGGGATAGAGGTGCATGAACCCACTCAACAGAGCCGCCATGAGTTGCTGCTCCACAATACGACTAAAGATGACTCTACTGTCGAAGGAGAGCAAAGGACAGAATGCAAACTTAACCATATCATCAGCCCAGGCAGTACCTCAAGAATGGTTGATTGCCAGAGCCCAGCGCAAAGCCGCCACCAAACCACCTATTGATCTAGAAGACATCTTCTCGTGCATAGACCAAGCTAAAGCTAAGGGGAAGAAAAAGCCCAAGGCATATTCTAGAATGACTAAGGATGATCAAAGGAACCGCACTCTTCACATCGCCACCCCACCTGTAGACAAGTCAGCAGATCAGATTACACTGGCGGATTATAGCATCACAACTGTCCCCATTGGATGAGCCACTAAGGAACAAGGAAAAGAAGAATTCAAAGATTCAGTGCAAAATATACTTAGGCAGCTTGAAAAAATAACAACTAAAAAGAACATGTATCGAGCTCGTGCCGAACAGGCCGAAGGGTACATCGATCAACTCCTGAGACCATTACACAATGCTTCTGAATCCCATATTCCCCCGATGGCATTGGCACAAAGGACCACTACAGAATTTGAAGGAGTACGGGATACTGCGAAAGCCGTCAAAGAATGGATACAAGGCATCAAAGGGAGAGGAGAGCAAATCCTCGAGGAAGTAAAAGAGATGGCTCACCATCGAGAGACCACCCTGGTCAAGCTATTAGAGGTAAAGAGGGAATCCCTCCAAATGCACGAAGTGGCTGCCACAACTCTCCCCATCATGAGGGCTCTTTTCTGGACCCATGCGCACATCCCTACATTGTCCGCCATCCTAGATCCTCATAACATCAGCACTCTTAAGGAATGGTACTAGACTATCACCATGAAAAATGACACCAGAGAAATCATTGACAAAGAAAATGACGCATGCGAGGCAATTCTGGGAAACATGCAAGAACTAGGTAAGACAGTCCTCCGATCAATGGTTTAAGGATGGAAAAATGACTTGTCCGATGATGCAATTCAGTCGGACTGGGAAGAGAGACTGGGGACGGATAGGATCACCTATTCCACTAGGGACCTGAGTTTTGCTGGTCAATTCCATTCAAACATGTTATACTTTGAGCGTAATCGTTCCAGCTAGAAGGACGGTTTAAAGCACGTAGACCAGTACCTCGAAGGCATGCAATATAAAATTCGTCATCCTCCTATGCCTCCATTCAGTTTGCTATTCCAATTATGCATCAGGTTCCAGGACTATGTTCGTGATGAACGTATGGCAAGTCGTGATCTGTGGTGGGAATATTTGCATGCTGAAGATGAATTTCTAGAAAAGGAGTGTGAGGCTGAAATAGAAAAAGTGATTTCTTAAAAGTGTTTTTTTCTCTCTAAATCTTAAAAGTGCACTTTTGCACCAAAAGGTGATATTTGACTTCTAAGTCAACAAAAAATGTAAAACTTTATTAATGCACCTTTTTGGATTATTTCTGAAATTGCTAAAATTATCTTTTTGGGTAGTTATTGCTCCTTTTGGGGTGGTTGTTGATATTTGCCTCCCATTTATGGGTATGGGCAGCAATGTTTTATGGATGAATCTGGGCCACTTGTTTAGATTAGATCTGGGCCATTCATCCTTTTTGGAGCCTATTTAAGGGACTGGTTTTCCCTCATTTTGTAAGAAGTTCATGGATTGTTGTTGAAGCTCTAGCGAAATTTACACAGGATTAATGCAAAGTTAAGGCTGTTTTCTTTTCATTGTGAGTGCATGGTCTCCTTCATCAAAATTTAAATTATTTTGTTATGTCTTTCATTTTTCTATAGCATTTTCAAACAAACATCTGACAGAATCCTCGCAGTTCACATCATTGGGGAATGGCTGATTGCCTTTCTCTCTGCATGGTTAATCTGAACCTTTTATATGCTTAAGTTCGATTATTGAACACTCACTATGAATGTAAAAGTTCTAATGTTGTACTTGATAACATGAAAATCCTATTTTCCTTTGAAGATTGCACTAGATTTATGTAAACGTTGTGCTCAAGAAGCTAGTCATGCTTAGTCTAGTTATTCAGAGGTGTCTATCTGTTTGTTGAATCTGCTATCTTAGTTAGAATTTATATTTCATGTATCTCTCTCTCCCTATCCTTCCCTCCTTTTTCCCCTTTTTTATCAGAGAGAATCTGCAGGCCCATTGAAAACAGTATCAACTCAACTGAAATCATTTGATAAGAAAGATCATAAAGATTCCAAGGAACTCATCTATCAATCGCCTATCTCACCGTAAGTCCCCCTTGTGTTTCCAGCATAAACACATCAAACCACTGAGAAATCCCGCAGTCAAGACCTGACAAACGAAACCTTGAGGTTATCCCCTTTGATCAAACATAGAGCAACTGAATGTAATTCTGAGTAATTCTGGTAGGGCAGCTAGGATTGGAGAATCCGATTCCTGTCTTGAATGTAATTTCTTACATCCAAGCCCTCCAAAAAATTGGAGCTTAATTCGATTCCTGTCTTGGGTGTAATTTCTTACACCCAAGCCATCCAACGAAGACCCTATGTCTATTCCTTGCCTTGGGTGATGCATCCCATCATCCAAGTCCTCAGAGTGGACCGACCAGATCTGCCTCTTCTTGGTTGAACTTAGTCAACCAAGCCATACATATGCATATAGATATTCAGTATATACTACCCTAGAGATTATCATAATCCCTCCCTTAGACTAGGGGAGTTTCCTCCCTATAGCCTCCATCATGTGAATACACTTACATTATATTTTTGCTTCCTTATTAATATTTCCCTATTCCATAACCCATATGTACATAGTCCTAAATTCACATGTATCATTTACATATACTTATAAAATGTTCATTACCATCATCCATATGTATTTCTACTATCCTGATATGTCTTCGCTATTTATGTACATAAACATTCCTTAACATTTAAGCACCCTTCCTTACATATGCCTACAGTAAGTTCCTATTTAACTCTACTAAATTATTCCTATATTCATCAATATATATACTACATGTCATTGCCTATTTTTATACATTTATATTTGTTTATACATTAATCCATCCCTATACCCATTGATATATTTATATGAACTACCATTGCCTATTTATACATTTATATTCATTAATATACATGTGTTAATCCATTCCTATATTCCTTATTTACATATTAATTATTATTACCTATTCTAATACATATTCCGCAGACCTCTTACCTGTTTGTCTACATTGCCTCCGTCCTTTTCTTCTTCTTCGTATCTTACCTCCCTTTTCCCCGCCTCCCTTCCCCCTACTGCGTGCTGCTACTTCCCCTTTAAACCCCGCGAAGGGATGTGCCCCTCCACGGGTCCCCTTCCGCATGAAGGGGTGCGAGGGTAACTGCAACCGAAGCTGCGATTACCGTCCCATCTCTTTGTGTGGAGGTAATCGTGGGGGTGGGGGGGGAGGAGGGGGTTAATAGTTTTAATATATGTTAATATTATATTGTGTGGGGGGGGGGGGGGGGGCGCAGTGGGGAACTTTATTATATTTTAAATATTTGATGTTTTTAAATATATTAACTATTATATTGACATTGTAAATGTATTAAATATTAAATAATGCTTTCTTATTATATATTAAATATATTTCCTTTATTATTTTTTATATTGACATTTAATAATATTTTTCTTTATTAATTTATATATTAAATACATTAATATTTTAATCATTTATTTATATTTAAATTAACAATATTTAATGATTTATTTCCTCTTTAGGATATTAACATTATTTAATAATTTGTATCAAGTGATATCATGGGGGTTATCACAGGAACCCCCAGATTCCCAAGTTCCTAAGTCTTCAACCCCGGAACTCTGGAACCCCCAAGTTCCCAAGTTCCTTTTTCCTCGAACCCGGAACCCCCATGTTCCCAAGTTCCTTTTTCCTCAACCTCGGAACTTCGAAACCCCCAAGTTCCCAAGTTCCTTTTTCCTCAACCCTAGAACTCCGGAACCCCCAAGTTCCCAAGTTCTTAAGTCTTCTACCTCGAAACTCTGGAACCCTCAGGTTACCAAGTTCCTTTGTCCTCAACCTCGGTACTCTGGAACCCCCAAGTTCCCAAGTTCCTTTTTCCTCAACTCCGGAACCCCCAAGTTCCCAAGTCTTCCCAACTTCGGTGACCGAGGTCTTTGAAGTCTTCCAAACTCCTTCTGGCTTGCAACACTTCTGGGTAGCGTGATTGACACTCAAAGATTTAAATGCTCCGACAACTTTTGTGACTTGTGCACCTTCTTTTCTGGAGCCACAGGGACGCATTTAATGTTTTTGACATGATTTCCAACAAGGGAGGTACGGGGCAATGCTTGTTGTAGTGACTTATGTCATGTCTGCATATTCTGACTTTGGAAGGTCAGTCAATCCACCCTTCTCAGAATTGCCTTTTGTGGGTATGGCTAGGTTGCTTGCATGTACAAGTCAAGTGCATGCACTTCCCTGCACTCCCAGACTGACATACAGGGGTCATGATCACTCTTCTAACCATTTTTCTTAAAGGTTGTTCAGCTTCATTGTAAAGGGTTCTCTCCCTACTGGCTTGAGCTATTCCATGCTCTCCCACTTCTCTTGTACTTATCTTGCATTTGTGCAACTGTAAGTTTGGCCATTGGCCTTATAACTAATTAAAATCACCATTCTTGCCTACTTTCAGCTTATGTATGTTGTGTATGTTTCCTTACCTTCATCATAGGTGTATGTTTTGTGGTTCTTCTCTCATATATGCTATGTTAAATTTATTTCTGAGTGACTTGTGGGAAACCTTCTCCCCTCTTGGCATTCAATGAATTCTAACCTTCATACGTGCATTGGGGTCACTCATACAATTGAAGTTTGTGCATCTCCTGGGTGTTTCAGTTGATTTTTTGTCATTTCGGTAAGGAGAGGAACAATCTCTTCTTGGTGCATCACCTCCTTTTATTTCAAGCATTCTCTCTTCCCTTTACCTCAGCAATTTGTGAGGATAGGCTTAAGAGTTAGTTTTGAAGTGTTGAGTTGGTTCAACACCTGCACCTGGATTGAGAAGGAAACCGGCCTTCTCCAGAGATTCAACCCCCTTGCACAAGGTCCCACACTCCGGGGTTGTCTCCATGTTTCACAAGGTTGCTGAGTTGATAGCTCAGCAAGGGTGCAAGCTTTTGTGATAACAATGTCCAAAAAGAATATCAAGGCAATTTAATATTTAATTAATTATTTCAATTAATCCCAAGATGGACTATAGGAAAAGTGGGGACATTACACATCGCTAGGATTATCAACCCACTAGTTTATGGATCACCAGAGGCTTTCTCCATTGTATCTATGCATTCAACAAATCATGTTGCCAAAACCCTTGGTAGCAATACAAAGCTCAACAAACCGAAGATCCACAAGTTTTCAAAACTGACTTTGCAATATGGAATAACCACCATGTTGTGAAAGTCTTGGCCCTTCCAAACAATCTTGCTTCAACAGATTTGCTTCAGCCATATCTTGCACTATCATTGCGAAACTCATGGCCAAATTCTAGCCGAAGACCTCTTACAAAAACCTAACAACCATTCAAATCCCAACAAAAGTTACCACTCGTACTTTTGCAGCACACATTCAAATGTAGAATCTACAACTTTAGAAGAAAAATCTTTTGCATTCACACATACAAATATTGTAGATGAATTTAAATGGCTTTTTAGGGATTGGAACAGTAGTCATCAGATTTCAAAATGTTTAGATGATATACAGTGAACTTTGTGGCATAGAATGTATTTACTAAAGGCAGCAACTTGCTCAGATAGAAACCAAGAAGAATTCTTATAAGATCCACAAAAATAGGGCCAAATGCCCCATTGTAGTCATCAGTGCTAGGAAAACTGGCGTATTCATCATCTGGAATGAATTAATGGAAAAACCCATGGATCCTGTGAGGGTATGTTCTAGGTGGTGTGTTTGCAGCCCAGAGTTGCCTAGGTACATCCGTATACATGTACATGGACAAATCTGTGTGGTGTACCTGTTTGAATCCGGGCTGCAATTGCAAGATCCTGTCCAAACCCACTACAAACCAAACCCAAACCCAAATCCAAAGGAGATTATACCCGAATTGAGAGCTGCACGGGTGAAAACTAGTAAGAGAGACGGATCCTAAAGCCTTGAATAGAACATTAGCAAATTGTAGCATTGAAAGGGAACTGGTCCCTAATATTCAAAATCTCAGATTTACATATCCCTAAATCATAACCTTTGTCAGAATAGTGATATTTTTCTGTTGGTTTAGAATATTTGTTGTACGTGTACGTCTCACCATTCTCTTGTGGCAAGTTTAACATATACATTTTCTTTAGAGCAATATGGATGTTGAATAATTATTTTTGAGTTAGCTGTATGATAAACAATAACAAATTGAAAAGAAATTCAACCTGTGGAAGCAAAGCAACAAGTTGTGGTGACCGTGTATTTCCGTAAAAGGCAACTCCATACCTACAAATGATGGCATGCTCAAATGTGTCATTCATAATAAGCAAAAGCATTATAAACATAAGAGTGGATCATCAGAATTCTATAAAACTACCAAACAGAAAATGTTTTTATCATTTATATAGTCTCACAGCTACAGTCCAAGTTCCAAGCCTTAATAAGTTTAATGCAACTCCTTTAGACCTTCACCAAACATATTATGCTTCTCAGCTGATGGATCAAAAAGCTCACTTGAAGTTAAAAGGAAATCAAAGTACATTGAGGATTAACTCAAATCTACATGAATTTGTAAGAGTAAGAGCAACGAAAAAAAAACATTCAAAATAGAAGGTTCTTCATATGGAGTATTTTCAAGGGTCGGTCACAAATAAAAGGGAAGGAAGTCATTGATTTCACACTTGAACTCGAAGCGAAACATGGGATTTTCAAGAGTAATTAAGCATCATGATGAAAACACAATAAAAAATAACATTTGAGGGGATGTTGTTTAGGGCCAAAGACTCTCTCAAACATCACCTTAGAGGGATTCAGAGAATCAAATGAAAGATTTCAAGATTCATAACCTGCAAATACTAATTCTTTGTATTAAGGTGACTGTAAAATACACTGTGTAGCTTTTCTGGGTCAAAGATTATCTTTACAATTGACTTAAAGAACATATTTCTCTGGAAGCTAGATGGTAATCAGTCCAAAGTTTGGAATACTTGGTAATGTTATGCCAGTCTTGTTAATTTTCAAATGTGTTTCAAGCACTTCTCGCATTAATAAACTGCATTGCTTCAACACCATCATCAGGCAATGCAAGGATGTGCAAAGATGTCTTCTCTTCCTACATAGGCAAGGTCCTCCATGAGGCATGGATCTGGCATAGTCACACTTAAATATTGTTTTCAATTTTTTAGCTACCTGTCATGCATGTTAGCCATTGTCATCCACACCAGTATTCTACTTTCTTGCACAAATGAGATGAACCAAAATTATTAGGAAAACTCATCAGCTTCTCATGCATCTTGGTGGGAAGAATGACAAGATTAACTAAAGAAAGATAACCATGCAGAGTGCAAAAGGCTTTCCAAGAGTCACCTAAAGCATTTCAAAAATTATTCTTTGCATTATATCCATCTGAAATTGGACTTAAGCCTAGTTTGTTTAGGTCAAAAGATCACACCTGAAGCAGATTCAAGGGCTATAATTTGCTTGAAGATGATCGATAATCATCCACAAGTCTAGTGAAACTGGCAATGTTGTTCATCTTGTTAATATCCAAATGTTTTCTACACACTTTTGGCATTGATTCAACTATGTTGCTTCAACCCCGCCATCAATAAATGCAAGAATGTGCAAAGATTTCAAAGATTTCTCTTCCTAGATAGGCATGCTGCTTCATGAGCACAAGTCCAACATAGTCATACTTTCCTATTGTTTCACAGGTTTTATGTCCTTGCCAAGCTTATGTTACCCATAATCATGCAACAGTGGTGATTCCAACTTCTCGCACCAACTAGATAACCAAGAAATATAAGAAAACATGTAGATGCTATGGTGTTTGATAAAGAAACTTCATCAACTTCTCATGTAACGTGATGCAAATAATGAAAAAAAAATGTTAATAGGAGGATAGGCATGCAGAGAACAGTAGGCATTATCATGAGGAATGTTGACAATATGTGTTGTCATTGATGTCAACCTAATGTCTGACAATATATGTTGTCCTCGATTACTGACAGTTATTCTGTTGTCATCGATGATATGTTCGATATGATGATTATCAATGTAAGAGGACATTGTTGGTAGTTGTCATCACTAATTGTCAGTTGTTGTCATTGATATATAGAACAAATGGATATTGGTTGCAGATGCTCTACGTTGTGGATGTCCACCTTCTTGGTGTCCGATGTCAACACTTCGTATGATGTGTTGATTTAGATGATGATGTTAATAATGTGCTTGATGGCAAAAGATGGTATGTTGATGATATCATATCAAGATAAGGATTAGATGCATTTAGAAACATTAGATGAGGATTAGAAGCATAGCAATAGAATGGAGATGTCTATGTTGATCTTATGTATGCTACAAAATGGTGGTTATATTTCTTGTTTGTTCCTATGTGAGAAAATGATGTTTCCGAGACATTTTGGTCCTTGGAAGATTGATGAAGAAAGTTGTTGTAGGAATGTATGCTAAAAACAGTTTGAAAAAATGCTCCACATTCATTCGCATTTGATGATATGATCTTACAAACTTGAACATAAAGTTCATGCTTTGTGGGCATTGCACTTCTATCTTTTTTGGTCCCTTCTGTTACAGCTGATATGTTTGGCAATTGCAGTTTGCTGACAGTCTGGCTGTCTGCTAGAATTGGTTAGGGAAATGCTCTGCATTTCTTTGCATTGATGTTTCAAGTGTTGCGGCTTGGAGGAAATGTTCCTTACGTTTGTGTTGTGTCTCAATTCAAGTTTCAAATGCTAGTATTTTCTACTAAAGTTGACATTGATGACCTGTTCATAACTACTTTTCTTGACCCTCCGTAATGAAGCGTTCTATATCAGTTGTGTTGTGCTAATATGTTTTTGATATGACAAAGGGAAAGAAGTATTTGGGAATGTTGTTAGATGTTTAAGGAACATCCTTGCATGCTCCGCTTGATACTAGATGATCTATTTGTTGGTGCATTGTGTCTGGCATCTGTGGTTCAAGGTAACTACTCTGGTTTGGCAGACAGAAGTTGCTCTCTTGCTTATGATGTATCCCTGGGCAACTCTACTTGCATTGAAGATTGCGTTACATTGTATTTGGGTCCCACCTTGGCGTGTGAGGATTTGCATTGGAAATATCCATCTAGAAGATATGTTTTTGGGCCAACTAGTAATGTGCTTCATGGCTTATCAACATGTTACCCTATTGCCCACTTTCGAGGATGTGTGATAGCATGTGAATTGGTTGTGACAACTGAGAAAGAAGTAATATGATGCCTTTAGGTCTTTTCTATCTCCTAGACTGAACCATTTTCACCACAATTGGGTTTTGGTGGCCGACTTGATAAGACCTATGTCTGTCCCCTACTCTAGCCAACCTAATTAATATTTGCAATGAAGAAAATGATAACATATAGAAGATCGAATCAATGTTGATGGTGTGGATGAGTGTGTGGATCAATGGATGTGTTGCGCTTACATGATTATACCATTTGCAGAGTTAGAGATGCGAAGTTGTGGCAATGTGTGGTGATTGTTTAGAATTTGGTTACTTGAGACAAAGATTCAAGGGTAGCTTCATACTTGGAGATTGCTAGAAGCAGTGTTGCTAAAGACCTATTCATCTTGATTCATATGTTCATGTAACTTGCTTAGAGATAGTAAGTCTCCCTAAAAAGTTTTGTATCATGCCCTGAGGTAGTGAGTCCTAGCCTGCAAGTCTCTTGCATCTTGCCCTAGGGTAGTGCACCTCAACCTGCAAGTGCTTTAGGAAGCAGTGAACCTAAAACATTATTGTAAATCTTATTCATATATTGTGAGTTGACTCTCACAGTGGTTTTTCCCAGTTTTGGTTTACCTCGTAAATCTGGTGTTCTCTTGTGCATGGGTTCCATTGTTTTTTCTTTCATTACTGCTGATAAGATTAAGGATAAATTGACACTGATTTGTAAAATAAACTTTAAGTGCTTGATCAAGACTGATTCACCCCTGCCCCCACCCCGCCCGCCTGCTCGCTCTCAATCTTGGGGTGTTTAACAAGAAATAGTCTGAAGTAACTTATTAGTTGGCAACCATCAATCCATCAAAAGCCAGCATCATGCCCATTATATTGATGAAGACACATTCAAAAAAAAAATATTATAGTAATTGTCAATTATTAATGAAAGAAAAAGAACGATCAAGGCAGCCCTCTTTAAATGATTGACATCTAAATCAATACACTTTCTTCCTTTGCACTGGTCAAAGCCTCACCGAAGCACTACCACTATGACATTGATGATTTGCATCCTCTCTAAAATTGCCTCCCCAATGATAGTCTATTTTTTATTCATCAATCAATTATTTGAAGAAGCATTCAATGCAGAAGTGTGTTTAAAGGCAGCTTTTCACCAAAACATCACTGCGTTAACAGTGCACTAGTGACCCTTTTGTGGGGCAGCCATCAACCTATCCAGCAAAGTAAAGATATAAAATGACTAGTCACTCAATGAAAAAACATTGGAGTTCACCATGGAAATTTATTGACCATTAATTGCCATTGAAATAGCCAATCGAGTGACCAGCATGCCACAACGAATGTCACTCTAACTAGTCTTCATCAATAGCAACCCTTGAAATGTCTACAATAGATACTGAAGACTAGCTTAAGTAGGTTATAAGTATTGCTTGCAAGTGAATGGTGTGTCCACCATCAAGTAATGGTCAAGGATTCTATAAGATCAAATGCATTATCTCTAGCAACCAAGTTTTATACATTGACAAGTAAATATGAAAATAGCCAAGGGATTCATGACAAAAGCCAAGTCCAAAGATTTTGCACAAAACAGTTCATGATTTCTACAAGAAAAGAGAACATGTTGCATGGTGTGTAGAGAATTTAAGTGTTAAAATATAAGGATGTAGGGGATAAATTTCCAATAAAAATAGAGAGAGTAAACAAACTATAAAAAAGAATTAATTTTAAAAACTTAAAAATTTGGTTACTATGGTATGGCTATGCCCGCAACAATGGAGGTCAATAGGCGAGAGCAAATTTCAAAGCATTTACTATGCAATAATTTCATCAGTGTTGTACAGATACATACAATCATCTGGACCATATGGATTTCAAGTTGTGTGCCCCCAAAAAAACTCAAAAAAAAACCCATCACCAAACCACAATATGTTTGTTACCCCTAGTTTTAAATTTTCGATCATCTCTATAAAACCTGACTTTTGGTTTAGTCCCTTTACCAATTTTCAAAATTGTCGGCTAAGTCGCGGATTTTAAGACCAAATTAAAATGGTTCCAAGGTGTTAAAAAATCACCGACCCCTCGACTTTCCTCTAAGCCGAAGCAGGTATCGCCTGTCTTAAATAGTGCCAAGGTCCATATAGTCAAGCAGTCATGGTGCTTCTAGATTTTAGCACTTGTTCTAAAGTTCTAGAAATCTCCAACTAGCCGATCGTCCTCTCAAGCTCACATTTTTATACTAGTTGCCTTGAAGCGTTTCTTTTGCCAATCACCCAATCGCATTTAATGTGTCTTGTGACCCAAGATAACATCCCCTAGGTTGGCGGCTCTTTGAATACCCTACACAAATCGACAACCTTTACATTCACCCGACTACATGAATTCTTTCCATTTTTTGAGACGCAATCTACTAAAAGATCTGGGAAGTATGTCTCCTTAATGGTAGATTAGGTGGCTAAAGCATGTAGAGTTGTTGATGTGACTTTTGAGGAGGAATGGTATTATTTCTCGCTATTGAAAATTAATTAGTTGATGGCCCTGTCCATAAATAAAAGGTGGTGATAATCAGAATTCACTTTTTCTTCGAGGATTAGCCAAAGAAACGGAGAACTGACCAACTAGCATGTTTGTTGGAGGAGTAGGAACTAAAGAATTTTAATTATTTCCGTTTCATGATTTCTCTAGTCAATGTTCAATATGGGTAATTTCCCGTTTTGAAACAATATGGTACTTCCCCATGAAGATCAATTTCCCATAGCTCACCCTGATTTGAATTGGATCCAAAAGGACCAAGAAGACATAGTTGCTCAATTGAACAGAATTGCGTGAAGAGAGAAAACTAATTAGGCTTAGTACAGGAGGATAACTTCCATTTTGGAGCAAGAGGAGAGACAAGCTGAAGTTCACAATCTTCTTTCACAAAGGGAAATTACTGCAGTTAGAAATCTCGAGTCTGAAGCGAATTAATCCGGTGTACATCAAAAGTCTACAACGAAATAAGTGCATAAATAATTATTGACCCAAGTAGATGCAGAGCAAAATGATTCTCATAGGAGAAGGTGTCGCCCCCATAGTTCAGCCCGGCCCGTTATTAGTTGAAGACCGTGTTGTGCGTTGCACACACTCCCTGTCGCCGACAAGGTCCCCCTTCCTATTTTTGAGCCTTTCGTTCTCGCCTTGTTTCGCGCAGAGTGTCTCGTGTCCTTCCAAGCGAACCCGCAACTCGTCCGTGAAGTAATGATGTCAATGAAAAGAGCCGATGAATCCATCAGGCCATTCTAGCCCTCAGGCACGAATGCCAAGAGTTTGTTCAAAATTGTGAAATCGCCTTGAATAGGCATAAGGTGATAGAAAATGGCGAAGCCCACCAAGCAAAGAGCAGTGCGTCTGAAGGTCGCACAAGGACCCAAAGTTGTCGTTTTTCGCACAAGAGCGATGAGATAGATTGCATAAGGTTTGTCCTTGCGATGTTTATGGGATTTGAATAAAGGATGATTTTCACCTTCTGGTGAAGCAGCGAATTTCTTGACCAAAATGCCAAGGTTGCAAAACTTGCCCAAGTGCCCAAGCTCGCGTTTCTTGAGAAGAAAGTCTAAATCGCCAACATCGCTCTAGGAGTAAAATTTTGGACTTTCAGGCCAAATTGAGAGAAAACTCCAAAATTTGCAAAACTGGGCCTAAGGTCCGAAAATGCCTTAAAAACTGTGAAAACTGGCAAAGGGTCCGAAATTTTAAAAAGTTGCCAAAATTGCCTAAGTCACCGAATTTCGGACCCAGAGGCTAAAATTGTAAAACTTCAAAAGGTTAAAACATTGCCAAAATCACCCAAGGGGCCGAACTTGGGACCCTAGGGTTAAATTCTCAAAAAAATCGAAAAATCCCCAAAACTGGCAAAAGGTCCGAAATTACCTTCAGTTTGCAAAACACCCTAAATGGTCCGAAATTCACTTAAGTCACCTAATTTCGGACCCTGGGGCCGAAATTCGAAAATATGATAAAGTTGCAAAAACATCTAAACGCTCCAAAATTTGCAAAAAACGGCTTAGGGTCTGAAGTTTTTTAAAAGTTTGCAAAATTGGGCCAAAGGTTCGAAATTTGTGAAATTTGCAAAAAAGGGCTTAGGGTCCGAAGTTTTTTAAAAGTTTACAAAATTGGGCCAAAGGTCTGAAATTCGTGGAATTTGCAAGAACAGGCAAAAGGTCCGAAGTTTTTTTAAAGTTGCAAAAGTGTGCTAAAACTCTGAAAAATCTTCAAACTCGCAAAAGGCGCCTTAAGTAAGAAATTCGCCAAAAGGCGTTGAGCTCCGAAAATCTTCAAAATTGTGAAGGACGCCTTAAGGATCCGAAGTATGTATAACTTGCAAAACGCCATGCATGGTCCGAAAATGCCTCCAGTTCGCCAAAACGTGGAAAGCTCCTAAAATTCCAAAAACATCTAAAAACTCCGAAATCGCAAAGGCGTTAAAACTCCAAAATACTCCAGTCCGCCCAAAGGCGTGAAAGCTCCGAAAATGCGAAGGGCGTTAAGAGTCCGAAATTTGAAGAAGTTTGCAAAGGGCATCGAAATCTTCGAAGTTTGCAGAACCTCTCCAAGGTCCGAAATACGCCATAAAGCCCAAAGCCGCAACGCGTAGGCCAAGTATAAGGAATTAGAAGTTAATAAAATCCTCCATTCCCCTCGAAAGCAATGGTCTAAAGTTCGCCCGTAGGGTTTAGGAAACACAGTTTAAGTTTATAGACAACCAAGATGTCCACCTGAAGACCCCCACCCTAGCAAACGAATCCCTCACAGAGCTGGCCTCTTATGGCCTACAAGAGCATTTTCCGAGAAAATATTTCGCTCACGACAATCTGGCAAAGAGAGCCTATGGCAGGCGGTATAGAGCAAAGGAATCAGTTGAAGACTATTGGAAAAATAGCTCTGATGACTACGAGGTCCGGAGACGTGAATATTCCAGGCCGAGTGTGCAGCAAATGCGGCTCTTTGAATACCGTCGGGTCCCAGATTAACTCACAGATTCAAGAAATTGCCTCCAGGTCCGGGAATTTGTGGCAGTAAGGCATCTTTTGCCAGGCGTTGATTGGTCCCAAGACTCGATCACCGATTTCGAGGCAGTCATGGCAGCCCCAGTCAGATATACAGACCAATGGTTACATCAACAGATTGAGAGGCTAATTCACGAAGGAGTCCAGTTCACCTACCACCTAATGGGTAGCCTTGATTCTCAGTCCTCCGAAGATAAGGGAACGTCCAGTGCACCTAGAGAAGAAATCGAGAAACCTGAAAAGAGAAAGAAGGCTAAGGCTTGCAGAGGGACTCGGACGTCCAAGAGAACAAGAAGGGAGAAGATTCCTATAAGGAGACCAGAGGTCACTTCATCGTCAAAGGACCCCACTTCGTCCAACGATGTAGTAGAATTAAATTATATACCTGCTCCGCCTTCCCAAAGTGATGTTGATGCGTAACCAAATAAATGAGGGAGAGATTCCATCCATTCAAGGGATCGAGGTGCATGAACCCACTCAACAAAGCCGACATGAGCTGCTGTTCCACAATACGACCAAAGATGAGTCTACCGTCGAAGGACAGCAAAGGACAGAGGAGACTCGCGAGCTCGAAAGGACCGAAGAACAACCATCACGTGAAGATACCAAACAATTGTTTAGTGAAGTGGGAGAAAATTCAGCTGCAAGCAAAGAGCTCGGCACCTCTTCCACCCCTCCGGTAGCAGAACAGCTGCAAATTTGTGATGAGTCGGCTGAAAACATCAAAGAACAGAATGCAGACTTAACCATATCATCAGCCCAAACAGTGCCTCAAGACTGGTTGATTGCCAGAGCCCAGCGCAAAGCCGCCACCAAACCACCTATTGATCTGGAGGACATCTTCTCGCGCATAGACCAAGCTAAAGCTAAGGGGAAGGAAAAGCCCAAGGCGTATTCTAGAGTTACCAAAGACGAGCACAGAAACCGCACTCTTCACATTGCCACTCCACCTATAGACAAGCCAGCAGATCAGATTACACTGGCGGATTATAGCATCACGACTGTCCCCATTGGACGAGCCACTAAGGAGCAAGAAAAAGAAGAATTCAAAGATTCAACGCAGAATATACTCAGGCAGCTTGAAGAGATAACAGTTGAAAAGAACATATATCGGGCTCGTGCTGAGCAGGCCGAGGGATACATCAATCAGCTCCTGAGACCATTACAGAATGCTTATGAATCCCATATTCCCCCGACGGCATTGGCGCAGAGGACCACAACAGAATTTGAAGGAGTGTGGGATACTGCAAAGGCTGTTAGGGAATGGATGCAGGGCATTAAAGAAAGAGGGGAGTGAATCTTCAAGGATCTGCGCAAAATGGCCCTCCACAGGGAAGCTATTGTTATCAAAATGTGTAAACTGAAGAAAGAATGCTATAATATTCATGAGGCGATGGCAAAGACTTTGCCCCTTGTTCGGGCTTTATTCTGGACCTGTTCTCAAATCCCTGTTGCTGATGCTATTTTGAATCCTTATAGTATCAATACCTTCAAAGATTGGTACTGGACTCTCAGCATGAAGGACGACATGAGGGATAGTATAGACAAAATGCATGATAAGTGCGATGACACTATATCAAACGTAGAAGACTTTGGTGAGAGGATCCTCAAGTCCATGGTTCCGGGTTGGAAAAACAGTATGGAGGATAGTAAGGTACAGCCGCAATGGGAGCACCGACTCATTCCCAAAATCACATACTCCATAGGGGATCTAGATTTTGCTTATGAGCTTCAAGCAAACATCATATTTTGAAAATCACAAGTCGTACTGGAGAGAGGAACTGGAGAATTTGGATGACCTCCTACAAGGTATCAATTACAAAATGTTTAATCCACCTATGCCGCCAACAACCGAATTATTCAAGTTATGCATGAGATTTCTGGACTACGTTCGGGTAGAACGTACAGCTGATCGGATATCTGGGGAGAATATTTGCACGACGAAGTCGAGTTCGTCACTGAAGAATCTAGAGCTGGAAAAGAGAATGTGATTTCCTAAAAAGTGCTTTTTTCTCTCTAAATCTTAAAAGTGCACTTTTGCACCAAAAGGTGATATTTGACTTCTAAGTCAACAAAAAATGTAAAACTTTATGTGTGCACCTTTTTGGATTATTTTTGGATATGTTGTGATTACATTTTTTGCTAGTTATTGCTCCCTTTGGGGTGGTTGTTGATATTTGCCTCCCATTTATGGGTATGGGCAGCCATGTTTTATGGATGAATCTGGGCCATTTGTTTAGATTAAATCTGGGCCATTCATCCTTTTTGGAGCCTATTTAAGGGACTGGTTTTCCCTCATTTTGTAAGAAGTTCATGGATTGTTGCTGAAGCTCTGGCGAAATTTACACAAGATTAATGCAAAGTTAAAGTTGTTTTCTTTTCATTGTGAGTGCATGGTCTCCATCTTCACCATTTAAATTATTTTGTTATGTCTTTCATTTTTCTATAGCATTTTCAAACAAACATCCGACAGAATCCTCGCAGTTCACATCATTGGGGAATGGCTGATTGCCTTTGAAAGATCCCTGATGGATCTCTTTTACTAATCTGTTGTAATTTTTATTATTTTAAATTGATTTTTCCTGCTTATTAATATTTTCTTTCAGAAATAGACAGAAGTTGCAGAAGGGTTGAATTTTTTTTGTATTTTGATGATTTTTCAACAAGTAAATAATGAAGTACAAGTACATGAACAAAGTACTGAAAATGAAGTTCATATACAGCCAAAACAAATTCAATTCAAGGCAGATTTTTGAATATAAAATCAAATATTTGACCAGATGAAGATTTCCAATAATTTCAGGAAGATTACAATCAGGAATAATTCCAACCTGGATGCTGAAAGAGTAACATAACTAGGAATGAAGTTGTGGCAAGATTCCAGCCCTCCAAGTGCTGCACGTGGGAAGGAAAGTGGCTGCCAGGTACAGCCGTACAGCTGCCAAGTACACCCAACTGGTTAGAAACCCCAAACCCCACGCTGAACTCTGTCAGAATTGCTGAACCTCCAGAAAGAATGCCGTACAATCTCCAAGATGCTAATAGCTGCAAACAAATCCAAACCACTGTATTGGGGGCTACGTCCCAAACAGGCAAGGCATTGGGGTTGGCGTCCCAGATGCTGAAAAGCTCTTCCAGAGCCAAATCTCAAATCCAAGATGTAAAATGTGTAAAAGATAATAAGAATTAGGTCTCAACTTCCTTATAACACCTTCCCACTAAGCTCAAACCCTAAAAGTGACTCAATGGGGCGTTTAGGGTTAAAATGTTATATTTCTCATTTTAAGTTGTCAAGTGCATAGAAAATGACCTTTTTTCAAATATAAAGAAATCCGTTCACCGAAAGGATCTGAGTCAAAAGAGAAATATTTAGAAAAGTCCAAGACCTTTCCAACGAGCTATCACACCAAGGGATACGCATCCAGATGAGGCCAAAAACCCCTTATCACTCCAAAATGGCTATAAACATAGCCTTATTTAAATAATTAAACGCTAACTTAAGAAATATTTAAATATATTAAAAATATATCCCAAATAGCTGTAGAAGGCTCAAATGACTCCAAAAACCTGAAACGGAATTTGCCACCTGTCTGTGACTGAAGTCGGAAATCATGGATCAACTGGCAGTCTCATCCCTAAAATCTAGGGATGCTCCTAGAAACTAGGAAACACACCCAAATCTCCTGAAACTAAAACCATCTAAAAGGTCATGAATAACCTCACGACTGGCAACTGTCACGACCTCCTAAAATTTAGGGATACCCCCTAAAATCTAGGAACTGCTCCAAACTGGCTCCAAACTGCCTGTAAAGCCAAAATCCAATCACTATATGCACCGAATGAGTCCCAATCAACCTCTGCTAGCCTACGAGACTCCAATGATAGGCCAACTCCTCCGTCTCCGATGTCCACTCTAGAAAGGGGACATGACAGTCTTTCTCTCTGCATGGTTAATCTGAACCTTTTCTATGCTTAAGTTCGGTTATTGAATACTCACTATGAATGTAAAAGTTCTAATGTTGTACTTGACAACATGAAAATCTTATTTTCCTTTGAAGATTGCACTAGATTTATGTAAACATTGTGCTCAAGTAGCTGGTGATGCTTAGTCTAGTTATTTGGAGGTGTCTGTCTGTTTGTTGAATCTGCTATCTTAGTTAGAATTTACATTTCATGTATCTCTCTCTCCCTATCCTTCCCTCCTTTTTCCCTTTTTTTATCAAGAGAATCCGCAGTCCCATTGAAAACAGTATCAACTCAACTGAAACCATTTGATAAGAAAGATCATCAAGATTCTAGGGGACTCATCTATCAATCGCCTATCTCACCGTAAGTCCCCCTTGTGTTTCCAGCATAAACACATCAAACCACTAAGAAATCCCGCAATCAAGACCTGACAAACGAAACCTTGAGGTTATCCCCTTTGATCAAACGTAGAAAACAGCACTAGGGATTTCCTTATCTCAAGAGAGGATAGGATACTCAGCTGGTTTATTCTATTCTGCGTTGGCCATATGGAGTCTGCAGCAATGCAATTTCAGACACGTCAACAGACCGGCAAGAGGATATTCTTTCTAGATTAACGGCTTTGGCCTGCAAATGCAAAGGCAATTTTGCAGAATATATGAGAGTCATCTTAGTGTTGGAAGAAGAAGAAGAAGAAAAGGCCGAAATGCATGATGCGCAACTCCAACTCGCAATCATAGCAAGAAGAAAACCTATTCCCCTTGTTAATTAACAATGCTGCCAGGTGATATAGGGTCAGGCTCTCATAAGCCATTTATGTTTTATTTTGAATAACTATTAAGTTCTTTTCTTGAAATGGTCGCTCTCAAAGACCATATTTTAAAAAGACGGTTACCAATTGTAGTCTATATATATATGTCAAATGGGAGTCAAGGAAGATAATGTTTTTCTTTTATAGTTTATGATGGATATTTTACAAAAAAGAAATCTAAATGCATGTCATGGATCATGAACTATGAATTATGGTAGATGAATCATGTTATTCTTCTTATGTTGAAATACTATGCACTTGGGTTATCTTTCTTTTATCTATGGGATAAAAACTAAAATTTGCATGTGTTCATCACTGTGTATATTTAGCTTTGAACGAATGAAGCAATAGTGTTTTATTGCTACAAATCTTGTGTTTTAGGGTAGAATCTTTCTATTCTATTTGACTATGTTTCTATCGAAACACCTTTACTTTTACAGTTTTTTGGTTAAAAGCTCTACCTTCCTACTTTCCGGTAAAAAGCACAACTCAAAAAAAAGAATTAAATTACATCATAAGCGGGAGTTGTACCTCTAAAATTCAGAGGAAAATTGCTAATTCAATAACAATTTCGCCAACTGTTAATTTCCATTTGTCTCTCGTTTTGGGCATTTACGAGTCATTTTTGAGTTAATTTAGAGGGACAAATCCATTAACCAACAATGTTATATATGGTTTTATAGAACTTTGGGCCTTCGAAACACAATGGTGAGCTTCATGTTTCTCCGATGCACCTCCTATAAAAATTCACAGCCCAACCTACTATCTCTTGGCGTTTAAACGATGAAAAGAGAAAAATAAGTGTGGTCCTAGGTGTCAACCTCTGCATCCAAGCCCTTTACCATTTGTAGGGGCTAGATCTAGATACCCCCAATCTTTATATCGACTTCCCATACATGTTGGTCCACTCTCATTAGGGTTTGGGAGTGAGAAGGGGATGGGGGTGACTAGACTAGAGTGGCATTAACTGAGCCCTGATGCTCAAGAAAAATGGTTGACCAAGACAAGGATTATTCAAGAATTCCAACCCACAGATCACACCATCATATCATTAACAGCCCCATCTTTAGGAACGAATTTTGACCATTCAAACCTAAGTCCCAACCCAAGGTGTGACAAGTGAATGGAGAAACCAAAAAGTACAACAATCTATCAACAAAGCCAAAAAAATTTCTACCAAAGAGTTTTACAATGAAGAATTATTATATTGTCATTGACCAAATAAATTATCCTATATTACGATACAATGAAATGACCTCATCACATAGGCAAGGATTAAAGCTTAAAACATACTAAGATAACGACATATGTCAAAATACTATGAAATGAAACAATAAAAAAACCTAGACTTAAGAGACAAGGTGAAAGATCCCAAATGGATCCTTTTGTTGTTGCTGCTGTAAACTCCTAATTAAACATACTATATTTTTGTAATTTTCCGGTGATCTTATAGAATAGCCAAAAGTTGCAGAAAGGGATTGTTTATTTTTGGGTTTTGATGTTATAAGTAAAGTAATTGATAAATAGCAACAACTGTGAAATAAAACAGTAAACAATGTTCATATGTAAGAACACTTAAGCAATCTGAAAATACTGCTAATCATACCAGGCAAATAACCTAGTTTTGTATTCAGCAAGAATCCATACATTTATTTGGAGTTGTTCTCAATCTGGATTGATGCCAGATGGAGGAATATTACTGGCAACGAACAAGGAAGACCAAATAAGCTGAATACAACCCTTCAAGCCAACATACAAACAAGGCATGGTTGCAAAGAAGGCGTGGAAGCTGCTGCAAATCACGTGCCAGCTGAAATAGACCAGCCACCCTGTTGAAACCCCCAATATGCACGCTGAATCTTCAAGCCAAGAAGATGTGTCTTCTACCTCTGACAATCTTTGTTCAATCCAGGATAAATCCACTATCAACTCCTGCTGAGGGCTACGTCCCAACAAGCTCAAACCTGGGGTTTGCGTCCCAAACCAAAATCACTCTTCCAGAGCAATTCCCAAATTCGCAAGTTTCAAAATGATCAAAGATGCTATCAATTAGGTTTTCATCTCTTTATAAATCCTCTCCCTTTGCAAGTCGAACCCTAAAGAATAATAAAGCTTGCGCTTTATAATTAAAGTGACACTTTCCCAATTATGGCGTCAAACTATAGAAAAATATCACTTTATTGCGAATAAATAGCTTCAAGCATCCAAAAAGACTCTGGGAGGTGAGAATCATGTAGCAAAGTTCAAGACCTTTCCAACGAGCTATAACACATAGGCATATCAAACCAAATGAAGCCAAAAAACCCTTATTACTCTGTAATGGCTATATACATAGTCCGGCTTGAGTGATGTCCTGATCTTGAAATTTGGCTAAGTCTGAAAGTCCTGATCCTGAAATTTGGCTAAGTCTGGAATGTCCTGATCCTGAATTTGACTAAGTCTGGAAACTGAAAAACCTCAAAAAACTAGATTTTGCTATATAACTCCTGGAGGTCTGAAACCACTCTCAAACATCCTGAAAGTATATATGGAATATAACTTAAAGTATAAGTCTTTCTTATACTTAAATGTTATATTCCATTAAAATTGTCCTGATAGAGAGTTCGAAAAGTCAAATTTCGCTCCTGTCCTTCACTGAGGATCCAGAGCGAATTTCGCTCCTGTCCCTCCCAGGAGGACCAAGGCGAAGCGCTCCTGTCCCTCACCAAGGGACCAGGGCGATAATGCTTATTTGAGCCATTCCTGACCTTGTTTGGACGAATTGAGACATCAAAGGCATGGTGAAGGACAAAATGAACATGATAGAGCATCCAAACTTGATCAAAGACAATGAAATGATGAAGTTTTTGCCTAGAAGGTCAAATTCGCTCCTGTCCCTCAGGCAGGGACCAGAGCGATTTTTGCCTTAGGTCAATTTCTTGCCAAGTTTGAATGATTTCCAAGCCAAAGATGAATAAAATGGGGCACAATAAGACCATTGAAGATAATTTTTGAAGGTGGCCAAGTGTAGTTGAGCTTGAAACATCAAATTCGCTCCTGTCCCTCAGTCAGGGACCAAGGCGATTTGCACATGATCATTCATTTTCCTTCAAAATCAAGACAAGGCAAGGATAGGCAAGATCAAGGACGCCATTTGGAAAGCGATGAACAAGAAGCAAAGATTGGAAGTTTGCAAATTTGAGCCAGGACACTAGGATCGCTCCTGTCCCTCTCCAAAGGACCAGGGCGATATTTGCCAAAGCACTTATTTTCCTTCGAAGATCATGACAAAACAAACTTGCAAAGGGTTCAAAGCGTTGTTTGAAAGAAAATAAAGGAGAAGTTGATATCAAGAACGGAGAATTTCAAGTGAAAACATGAAGATCGCTCCTGTCCCTCTCCAAGGGACCAGGGCGATAATGGTTATAAGAGACATTTGTTCACACAAGCAAGACACTCAAGTTCGAAAATCCTAGCGAAAATGGCAAATTCAACATGGAGATGAAGATTTTGGACGTAAAAAATGCAAGGATCAAGACCAAGTTGATGGATCGCTCCTGTCCCTCAGTCAGGGACCAGGGCGATGAGGTTTGTACTCTTCCCAATTCTCCAATTTTGGCGCTCAAACACATTTTTGAATTTATTTAAATGCTAGAAAATTCGATAAGTTTGAAAATCCAATTAAAATGGCATTTAAAATTTGCGCTTGGTATTAATTAATTATTTTGTCTTGTAAGAAAATCGAATTTATTAATTTATAAACAAAGGCATTTAATAATTAATTATTAATTTAATAAAAAATCAAAGGGAGCGCTTGGTATTTTATTGTTTTATGAAGGTCGGCCCTTGTTATTTATTTAAAAAATCATTTAAATTGTCTTATTTTATAAAAGTCGGCCTAAGTGAATTGGTGGTGTAAGCGCTTATAAAGGGTGGTGAAGATTGTTATTTTCACATTACCATTTTATCATTCAAGTGCGATTTGAAGAAGACAAAGGAGTAGCGCGAATTGTGTGTTAGAGGAGCGAATTTCATTCCAAGCAAGGGAGTACGAACTTGAAGTTTCAAGTTAGGCGAACTTGCCAAGGACATTGAAGATCACGTGGAAAAGGCTTCAAACATTAATTTTGCCTAGGCAAATTCCTTGTTTTGCATTCTAGAGTTAGCTCTCAAGTGAGGTATGGCGATATGGATTTATTGTTTTGATTTTGATTGTTGATCGTCATAGCCTTCAAATTTTGAATTTTGCATTTTGAATTGTAATAGCTCAATCGTTTTTTAGGAAATAATAACTCAAGGACTTATTATGAAGTTTCCTAAATTTAATCTCTAATCTAGTTATTCATTGCAAAATCATGTTTCTAATTTTGAAATGTTGTGTAGGCATCAAATGGAGATCTCATCAAGGAAAATCAAGCCGAATCAAGGACGATCTTCGCCGGGACGATCAAGCCAGGACAGGGGCGACCTCTTTCAATCCAGCGTTCTAAGGCGAGGTACATCATCATCCTGCACATCAAGGACAAAAGGAGTTAGGACAAGAGTTAATTAAAGATAGCCTCTCAACGACATCAAATTGAATATCTAGCAAGCTACAAGTGTCAGATGAGGTGGCATCCTAGTCATCACTCCTCCAGTCAGTGAGGTCCACCTCGGCATGTCCAGATTCAATGTACTTAACTCATGGAAGGTGGCACAAACTCCGATGTACCTACTCCAGCTATCCATTGGTCGATTTTTCTAGAGGGGACATGTGTCCAAGCAATACAATTTTATCATTGGTCAAGCATTAAATGTTATGTAATGGTTGTAACAAACCCTAATTAGGGTTTTCATTGTTGAATCTTGGCCATTGATCTTGAATTGATCTAAGCCATCAAATTGTATTGTGGGCACTATATAAGCCCAGGCATTTCATTTGTAAAGGCTAATTTTAGCAATAGATTAGAAATAGTTGAAAGCAGTTAGTAGATAGAGAGTAGTTAGAAGTTGATAGAATAGCAATTAGAGTAGAATAGGAGGACAAGGCAAGAAATTGTTGCCATTGATTGTAAACAAACTCCATTTTCATTGAAGTAATGGTGAAGTGTGTCGTTTCTTGCAATTTGCATGGTTTCTTGTTGAGTCTTCAATCCTAGATGGTAGATGATTAGATGAATGGAGGAAATGTGATTGATTAATGGTGGAAATTCGTATATCCATACTACTAGCAGTTTGTTGATTGCAGACTTGCCTTGTGTAGTCAACTGGAATCATTCAGCTTAAGCTCAATTTCAATTTGTCGCTTCTTCATTGATATGCATCAACTTGATGGTGTCTATGCCGGCGGTGATGATTTGAACATCATAAAGCTTCCCTTAGAAGATCGCACTAGCCTTGTGGAGATGGTCCATTGATGTCAAAACAAGACCTAGTTAGAGTTTCATCAAAAATCAATCATTGCTCCTACATTCTTAGTATTAGGATTAGATCCTCTCTTCGCCCTTATCCTTTTTCCATTTTTTCAAATCTAAGTTCGTCAGAGCCTGTGTCCCAGCAAAGCAGATCGGAAGTTCAATCATCAAGTGTAAGTCCCCTTGTGATTCCAGCAAATCACATCACACCACGAAGAGCTTATCCACACGTAGAGACCCTACCAAAAGAACATTGGAGTCATCCTAACTGATCCTTCATGCGAATCTTCAGCAGTTAGAGACTTTATTCAAGAGAGGATAAGATGCCTTTGGGTATTTTATTCTGTGTATGATCGTGTACAAAATACACGTCAACACAGTCCCATCCCTAAAATTTAGGGATGCTCCTAGAAACTAGGAAACACACCCAATCTTCCTGAAACTAAAACCATGGTATGGTCCCGTGGAACCTCAAATATGGAAACTGCCACAACCTCCTAAAAAGTAGGGACCTCTCTCCAAACACCTGTAACTACTCAAAAAGGATCCTGCTCTACTCCTTGCTCCCCCAGGTGGTCATTCAGTCAACTGCCAGTTCTCCCTAAAAAAAAGGAGACCTCCCTAAAAAGTAGGAACTGTCGTCTGAAGGTCCAAAATGGCTCACAGAGCCCCTGCAAAGCTCCATGACCCTCAAAATGAGTCCCCTAACCATGTCATTGACCTACGGGAACTCGAATGGTAGGTCAACCCCTGCTCATCTCATGTCACCTAGAAAAGGGGACATTACACAAGGTGTGAATAGGTCCTCAAGACCAACTAACTAGATAAAGTACCTCATTCACACAAACAATTCTAACATAAGATGCCTCAATCAGCAACTTAACAAAATTAAGAAGTGGTTGCAACCTATAGAGAACAACAATATGATCATCCATATGAAGAAATTAGAGAAAAAGGTCAAGGAATAAGTTACATTTAAGTATTTTAAAAGGCAAAATCCATGCAAATTGTACAACATATATGCAAAATGGAAAAGAGATAATTAAGGAGAAAAAAGTGTTTTGACTCTAGACAACTATCACTTCCACTACTACGACCTTTATGAACAGTAGAAAAAACATGTTTGAAAAGGGTGAAAATAACTATAAATTCAACTCAAATATGGGTTTGCAAAAGAGAAGAGGAATTTCTCCAGGTTTAGGTCAATACTGTTAAACATATTTTGAGTTCAGTTGGTTTCAAAGAAGCTCACTGTAGAGTTGAATCAACATGTAATTGTATAACCACCACTATCACAATTACTATTATGTCTATGTCTCAGCATTTGAGTTTTAAAGCTATAGTGATGAGCTATGTTACTGAGATCAATTGCAGTATGATTGTAACATCATCTTATATCCATTTCAGTAGTTGAAAGTGATCTAGATCTGTCAACGATATGTTTCTAAAGTCTATTTTCTCGACAATGTGTTTACACTCGCAACTTGTTATGTTCTACATTCTACAACAGTTGAGAGCTATGACGTGTGCATTGAAAGGAGAGTAAAGATACTTATGAAGCTACATATTCTAGAATTAAGTTGTTAAGGTTCAGTACACAGAAAGTTAGTAATGCCAGAGTGACCACTATGCTATGTTGGTTGACTAAGTTGATGTTCTAGTTCGATACACCAGAGGTTTGTAACGTGTGCTCACCAGAGATAGCATGTTGATGACTATTGGGACCAGATATGTCTCATTGGGTAATGCTTAGCGTGCTCCTCCTTTTGTATAACATGTGGGCTTTTGGACCTAGCCTATTACAAGTTTGGTATAGGTTTATGATAGTGGCTGACTTGCAAATTTATTAATCTTATTCTAGGTCAACATGTCAATGTACTAGTCATTGTAACTCATATGTATAATTGATCTAGGTTCATTCCAAGGGTGTCCGTTAATGAAATGTCCATAAGGTGTGATTGATGTGCGAGAATATGGGTGATGCCATGTGAGTTTCATCTCAATCATTATGTTGTTTCAATTGAAGATCTTATGCACTGTGTGCGAAGGTTTTGAAGTGTGTTCAGATCAAAAGCAAGTTGTGTAATCAATCTTGGAGATCCACATTCTATACCTATTGTATTCCAATGGGATTTGCCTCTCACATGTTGAGTTGGTGCTCAGACCTTGGAGTAGGGGATTGGTGTCTCTTGTAGGTCAGTGCCTAAAAATGTAATTCAAGACTGGTGTCTCCAATAGGTTGGTGCCTACTTCATATTGTAAATTCCTTATTATATTATTGCTTTGTGAGGTTGTATTTAGACAATAGATCCAAACAGCTATTCTCACAATGGTTTTTCCCTTCTAGGTTTCCATGTAAATATGGTGTTCATATGTGTGAATGTGTGCTTATTTTCTTTACTTGATGAGTTCTTAGTAGATGCTTTACATGATAAATTCTGGATGTGATGATTGAAGAAGTTATAAATGATAATTAATGTTCAATCAAGTTAAAATTTGCATTAACTAATTCACCCGCCCCCCGCCCCCAAGTATATAGTGTTCCTTTCAATTGGTATTAGAGTGAAGTTCCATGGAAGAAGCTTAATAGCTTGACATAGATCCCGGATGGCACACTCAATTGCTCAAGAAGGTTTGTCTTCAAACAAGGCACCACTTTTCGATGGATCCAACTATGCATTTTGGAGTGTAAGGATGGAAGTATATATGATGGCCCTAGGGTTTGATGTTTGGCAATTAGTTGTCGATGGTTATGAAATACCTGATAGTCCCCCAAGAGATCGAGCTGAAAAGAAGGGATGTGAGAATAATGCCAATTTGAAAATATTTGCAAGAATCGGATGATGCATTCAAGAACAGAACATATTGCAATCAAGCATCATTTTTTAAGAGAGGTTTCAAACAAAGAGGTAAAGCTAGATAATGTTGAGACTAAGGAGCAAATTGCAAACATTTTCACCAAACCTCTTCTAGAGGAGACTTTTGAGCATCTCAGGCAGAAGTTGGGAGTGGTTGCTCCCTCTTCCTAAATCAAGAGGAAGTACAGGTTGAGATGGATTGTTGACTCCCTGTCGCAAATAGACTTGGCGGGCTTGCTAAGTGTTTTATGCATAATTTGGGCGGAACAAAAAGAGAAGACGAGCTAACGAAGTTTGGAACCCAAGATGAAATGGGGAGAATATTCGAGAGAAAGTGATCCCAAAAGGAAGGAACCCAAAATTGTTATTTCCTTTAGATCAATCTTGTCCTTTTCCATTGATGTCAAGGGAGGAAAAGGGACCCAAAATTCTCACAAACTTCATACTACACTAGTTGTATCACACAGGAGGTGAGTTTCACACAGGTTTGGTTTGTGTTGGTGTGATAATAGGATTTTGTTGTTTGCCATCAATGACAAAGCGAAAGATTGTTGAACATGTGTTGTAATTAATGTCAAAGGTATGTAAAATGAGTTCAATTCGTCTCAAAGAACTTCATTGTGGAATTGATTCAGCATGTAATTGTCTAGCCACAAGTACCACAATTATTGTCATGTCTATGGCCGAGCATTTGAGTTCCAAAAGTACAATGATAAGCTATGTTAGTGAGATCACTTGTAATATGACTGAAACATAATCTTGTATCCATTTCAGTAGTTGAAAGTGATCCAGATGTGTTAGTAGTATGTTGCAAGTATTAGAAATATGGGCAGAGAGATAGAAGCTGCAATAATTAAAACTAGATGTACGCGCTACTCCATATTATCCAATAGGCATTACATATATATAGGATTTTGATACCCTATTTTGCAAGTAAATCCATAAACAACTTTCCTAAATATGTTGAGATATTTTAACAACTCAATATATTCGTACCGCTAATCTAATAACAACTACAACAACCTTTCTAAATATTATTTTATGCATTCATGTGAACACTAACAATATATTTCCCAACATTCCCCCCCTTAGTGTGAACATGGTAAGAACTCACACTCCACCTACAGTAAGCCCAACTATTCAGGCTCATGATCTTGATTCAAATGAAAGGCAACTCCCACCAACCTTGCATGGTTGTCACACAGGTTTACCACAAACCTGGATATGAACAAGAACCCACCACCTTTCCACCTTGTGTGGTTTTCTGGATCCACCCACAAACCCTTTCAAGATCCATGAACTGCATTACACTAGTGCTTTTGTTCATTACAATATTTTACACTAGGGAAGTTATATAGGAATCAACATAGATATCATAAATGGGAATGGAACATTGGTTATATTCCCCCCCACAATGTGAAATTCCACTTATTCACACAACCAAGAACACTGAAAAAACAAATCATATCATGTTCCATACTAGAAAATAAAAAGCCACCAAAGCTAATAAGCGGCCCCGTTGTTGGTGACTAACGAGAGGATGTTGATTGTCCTGCTTCCACCATTGCCTCCTGCCTCCAATCTTTAATTTATCTAAAGCATGTATTCTTTATTGCTGGGACATAATAGCTCTTCATCATTGGCATGGTTTTCACAATCAATTTCCTCAACTAAGGAACCATGATGATCCAATTTATAATCTAATAGATCTTGTGCCCTCTTCTTGCAATTCAAAATTACATGTCCCATTTCATTACAATAGAAACAATTGATTCTTCCTTTAATATTCTTAGATTTGTACTTTTTGCTTTGTTATGTACAAATAAGACCTCTTCAGATTTTGTGTCTTCATTGTGATCAAGTAGAGTAGATAGTACTCCTTCAAGACTAATGGTTACCTTGCTTAGTGTAAACACCATCCCAGACATACTTCTAGGCAAACTATTCAGAAGAATTGCTTTGGCATCATCATCTTTTACCTTCTCATTAATCCCAGCTAGCTGATTTAGGAGAGAGTGAAACTTACTGATATGATCTGCCATTTTTGTACCTTTTTTCCATCTTCAATCCTTACAATCTTTTGCTTCAATGTTGTCTTCGCACTTTCTACTTCAAATCCGAAGAGCTTGTTTAATGACTCCCAAATCTCTTTTGCTGATTTTGCAAAATCCACAAGGTGTAAATATGCTTTTGATAAGCTGAGACCAATGGTTCCCAAAGCTTTCTGATCTTTGATATTCCACTTTGCAAGTTCATTCGCATCAGTTGATCTGACTGAATTTGGTTTGACAACATCCCAAAGATCTTTTTTCAATCAAGTGTAACTACATTTGTATCTGCAAGTATGAAAGTCTTTTCCTTCAAATTTCTCAATGAAAGTTAATTGTTGAAATGTAGCTAGGTCGAATCCCTAGCGTAATTAATTTTAATGTGGCTCTTAGCCTTAAAATTAATTGTATTGATATAATTGATTAATGTTTAGGGTTGAGACCCAATGTGGACCACTCGTAATTGGGTTGTGCCCAAATAGATATCAATGTAACTTGTGAACCTTAAGGGCAGGCCCTATTTGAGCGATGATTCATATGTAACTTGTATTTAACCTAGACCTATTCTTCTTGGCGGGAATATTGACAAGGCCGACCTAAGGCAATTTGGAGGGCTAGTGTCACATATATATGTAATGTAAACTTCATTGTTCTAACACACATTCAGCGAATATCCTCTATCTTCATCAAGTAGCGAATTGCCTTCTGTAATCAGCGAATTATCTTCAGTGATCAGCGAATCTCATTTAGAAGACAGCGACCATATCTAAAGGACAGCGAATCTCATTTAGAAGACGGTGATATTGATTGGAAGATCAGCGAATATAACCTAAAGACAGCAAACTTGATTGATGGCACAGCGAACTTGATTAGATGCACAGTGATCACCCTTGAAGTACTGCAATCTGATCCAAAGAGGCAGCGAATATCATCACTGTGACAGTGAACCAAACTTCAGTCGGTCATCCTTTGTGGGACAGCAACATCAGTACTTCAGATAAGTTTATCATTGTTTTATGTTCTAGGTTACTGTGCTGTTAGGTTCAAGAGTGAAGCTCATTATAAATTCAATTGGTTATTACCTAATCAAGATCTGAGAATTGTTGCTGGGTTTTTCACCTCCAAGAGGGAGATTTTCCCAGGGTATCTTGGTGTTCTTGTGTATGCGTATTTACTTATTTCTGAGTCATGTCAATTCTGATCACTAAAATCAACATTAATTTGTCCATGATTACTCTTTTAATCAAAGGGGTTGGATTCAACGGAAAATGCACCTTGACTATAACATTTTGACACAAGACAATTGATGTTAAGGAACATTTTAATATGCTTGACATCTGAGATGTAGTCAAACATACGATGGATGCAAGGTTCAAAGTCTTAATCAGCTTGCATGCTCCTACCGCCAATCTCAATGATGCCTTTGAGCCCGATGTGATTCCAAAAGAATGCACCCGCCGGATATATGGCCTGAGCATAAAATCTATGCCACCATAGTCCAAAAACAAGGTGGTGCAAGTTAGACGGGATAAGGAAGTATAGAAGCAACGGATTACTCATATTGGGCTTCCTAACTTTGCGGTCACTCAGAACTTCTCCGCAGCTCATCTAGAGTGGAAACATGTCATTGCCACAAAACAGAACCAGCCTAGAGGTTCCGCATCACATCACCAACCCTAATCGTGCCAGCAGATATCGGCCTCTTGTTTAGTTTCTTTGGATATTTTCTAGAATAGTTTTAGTTATGCAAAAACTGAATTTTACTTTAGGGTAGGGTTAAGTTACTCTGTGTTTCAAAGAGAGTTAACCTATGTTGGCTATATATATGCTTTAAAATGACTTTGAAAAGGTCCGAGAATTTTCTATTGTAAGTAGGGAAGAGAGGAATGTAATTTCTGTTTTTGGGCATAATCATGATACAAGAATAAAGATATTTTGCATTCTAAGGAAGGAAGAAATATATTTCAGATCTGTGTGTTTGTGTGTATTTCTTTTGATTGTAATTTGACCTTTGAGTCATTCCAGTTATTCTCACGATGTTTCCTAGCTCATTCCAATTATGCGTGCGTTTGTTGTAGAAACTTTGATTTCTCATTCATTCATACATCTGAAAGAAAATTATTTAATCTTTTCCCTCTTTGTTGTGGGTACTTGGAAAAAGAACTTTGTGTCATTTATCCGGTTTCACATTGGTATCACAGCAATATTCATACATCAGGTTGTGCAGTCTGATATGATGTCCTATATTTTCAAACATGAAAATAATGTTAGATAATCTGCATTTTTATCAGTTACGTGTCAAGATAGTATATGACTTTAAAAAGCTACAGATAATTCTATTATATTGATGTCATACCAACATTACACGGCTTGTGACAGGTAGTATAGTTCGAGTTTCTGAAGAATGATCTTTTGCTTCGATTTGAGCATTGAATTATTATTCAATGTCTATTGGAATGATAGAAAGCTTTAACGCAAACATATTGTTTGTGAATGATAAAAGAAGTTAGACTTTATATTGGTAACATCAGTTTAAAATCAATTATAACTTCTTGATCATTTCTCGTTTGTATTTTGAAAAGCAAATATTAGTGAGGCTGTTAAACTTTGAACTAAAGGAAGTTTTGGTTGGTTAGAAAACAGTTGTAATCTTCTCTCAACCAATTAACAAGTTCTAACCAAGATGTGGATTTCCCATACAAGTTTACTTGCTTCCCAGCCTTCATTTTCTACTTCCTTCCTTACTTCTAGAACTATAGACACCATGTGCAAGTTGGCAACTCTTGCAAATTGCATGGCAACCTCTAATTCCCACATCCTTTCCTATTTGTAAAACATTGAATTTTCCATGCAACTTTGCAACTCTTGCAAATTAGATATTGAACTCATCGTCTTGCAACCTTTACTACTAGTTGTACTTAAAAGTTTCCATGCAAATTTGCAAATCTTACAAATTTTAGCATGCAAAAATTTGATTGCAAGAGCTTCATTCAATGGATTTTTCACCCACTCTTACATACATGCATACTTGTTTCCTCGTTCCAACGTTCTACCATACATATGCCCATGGAGTTTTCGCCCTTCATTGCAATTGCATGTTGCATGCGAAGTTCCAATTTCTAACAACTAGACTAGCCAAACTTTTCAGCCCTTTGTGCATAATTGAAACTACAAATCTAGAACTATAAGTCGAGGTGTTCCTAACAAAAATGGGCATGGTTTTCTCATTTTGCATGCTATTTAAAATGGCTTAGCCAAGAACTTGAGCATGTGTAATCTTGTTATTGGTAAAACAAGAGTCCCAAAGGCCTCATAAGAATAAAAAACAAATGTCTCCTTTCACATACAAGCATGGGTCTGCTCATTTAAAGGAAATGACAAGCATGCAAGGTGAAACAACTCATTAAATTAACATTTCAACCTCCAATTACAATACCCATTCTTATAAAAATAAATAATTTAAAGTTCTAACTATGCACTGAGAATTTCAACCAAACATGAAAATTTTACTACAAAATGCCATGCACATTTGACTTCAAAGTCAAGTAATACCAAAATAAATGATGGAGCTCATGGCACATATGTGAGTAAATTACAATCCAATCCATAAATATCTTTAATCAAACTTGAATATTTACTTACAAGGACTCCGACATGCCAAATTATATAGATTTTCAACAAAAGACACCAAGTGAAATTTTGATACATCTACAAGGTCCAAAAACCCTTGCATGGTCTCCAAGCTTCTCCAAAAGATTCATGAGCCCCAACAGTGATTCAACACCACCCAACCAAGTGGAGCCCTTATGCCCACCTATAGTGTCCGCCTTCTCGGTTTATCTTGCTTTGCAATTGATGCTAACTTTATGGGCTTTTATCAACATGTTCAAAGGGATAATTTGATGATATAAATGAGCTTATTGGAGTCGTATGATGGTTTGTAATGTTATTTTTGGCTTCCGGTTTGCACTCTAATATTCTTGGAGGGAGTGTCTATTTTTAGTAAGTCACCCAATCGTGTTTGTTTGTCATCTTTCATCATCGGGATCACTCCTACACAATCAATTTTCAATTCCAATGCTTTTCAACCATTTCTACTAATTAGGTGTAATATTGAGCTATATTTAATTAATTTCACTAAGGTCACCATTTTAATTAAATTTATTTATTGGACACCTCAATGTTATAGCTCGTTGGAAAGAGAATGAAAAGTTTTAAATGATGGGACTCTTAAAAGTGACTTTCTTTGAGTGTCTGATATGTTTAAAAGTAAAATAAATGAGTTTTTAGAATTAAAAGATTTAATAAATTGATAAAGTGATTTTGAAACGGAGTTTTCAAAACTTCCCTAAAACGATTATAAAAAGGGAGATTGAGAGCTCATTTGGTATGTGGAGTTATTCTATTTGCCTAATTGAAAACCTTGTTGTTCTAGAGTTTGGACATCTTCCATCTCAGCCTCTAGAGGGCAAAAATCCTATTGAGAAAATTAGTTTTGGTGGTGAAATATTCCCACCTAGCGGGTGATTTGGCGAAGTCACTCAAATTTCCCATCTAGACTTTATGAAGTTTTTGAAAGATAAATTTCAAGTTTTATTGTTGTCATTGAAGCTTTGCAAAGAAAGACAAGGATGCCAATGTTTGAATAGAAATCCAGGCATTTGGCCAATTTATTCTAGGAGCTAGGCGCATTTGATATTATGGTTAAGGTGTGGGCATTCTTATCGTGTAAAGTGGATACTTCTTGTTGAGAGCAAACTTTTTGTTTGGGTTGGATGCCAATGTTTGAATAGAAAACCAGGTGTTTGGCAAATTCAGTCTTGGAGTTGGGCACATTTGACATTATGGTTAGGGCATGGGCATTCTTATAGCGTGGAGTGGATACTTCTCTCCGAGCGCAAAGTTTCTATTTGGATTGGATTTTGACCTAGGCACCAAGGTAAAGATCAATGGGATGGCTTGACATTGTGTAAGCAAGTATTCAAGAATACATTATTTCAGAGCTATTTAATCTTCTCTTTCCTAAGCACTTGCTTCTTGGCTAGACATGAGACTCATTTCTGAGTTGGGCAATCAAGTATTGAATGAAAGATCAGGTTCCCACTGGATGTGAAGGTTTATGCTTACCTTTTGGCACATGGGTTATGTATGAGATAAGTTTATTGTTGCCATTAAACATAGACATAGGCATAGACATAGGCATAGACATAGACATACTCCCAACACCCCAGTCTAGCTAAATATTCTCTTGATTTGGATCCGCTCAAAAATATGGTGTCTTCTTCCCTATTTAAAGGAAATCTTTCTTTTATCCAATTCTGACTTCAACACCTCCTTAATATTGTGGGGTATTAGTACTATGTCTGTTGGCATTATGTGAACCGGCATGAGCATTATGTGAACCGGCATGAGCCTTGTGTAAACTGGCATGAAGACATAATGATATTGCATGTTGTCATTGATGTCAATATGAGACATAGTGTGAACCGGCACATGAGATAAGTGAAGAAAGAGGTACCGGCATATGTGTGAACCGATATATGCCAAAGTGAAGCGGCACATTTGTTCAAAGTGAACTGGCATGCAGTTATGGGAACCGGCACATGGAAGCACTGTATGACTACCGGTTGGTAAGGCAGCTTCCACTTCGGGGTTTCCGGTTGGAGTATCTCATGTCTATGTGACTCAATCGGTGATCTTTGTGTGATGAGTTAGCAGTATGATGGAGGACTGATTGTGTTGCCACGTAAGCTCTGTGCGCATGAAGGATCTTGCATAAAGAAGACTATTCCTATCTACCTCGAGAATGTGCGAAGTCTGTCAAATGGTGATAACGCGTGATGGGTTATCAGCTCCCATGAAAACGGTGGATAATGGATGATGGAGAATGTCTTGAGATCGACTCAAGACTGGTGCATTTAATGCAGTATGTTTCAACGGTCAGGATCGAACCGTTTGAATTGCTCAACCTAACAGGTTTAGGGTTTAAGGTTTTTGCTACCAACCTATATGTTCCCTATAAGATCGATGTTAGGTTTCTGTCTGAAGTTGCTAGCAAAAGTTGTGAGTGTGTATCCAACGAAAGTGATACAAGATTCTTGCCAGACCATAGGAGAGAAGAGATACCTGCAAAGTGTATGTGCAGAAGGAAAAGAGGAGCCTAAACGGATCTGTATTAGTATTAAGTGTTGTTAACAGATCATTGTAATACCTATTGATCTCTAACCACTTCAACAGTTGTAAAATCCCCTAGCAGGGTAGCCTTAATTGGCTTGATTCAAAATCCCTTAAATCGGGTGGTCTTAACCGGCTTGCTGTAAATCCCTTAACCGGGTAACTCGAAGCTAATGAGTTCTGAGAAGCTGGAGAAGCTTAGGAGATCCTTTCAGCTATTGAGTTCTTAAAATCCTCTAACAAGGTGACCCTACCGGGTTTAACCCTTAACCGGGTGATCCCTAACAGGATCAGTTCCTACCAGAACCTATTGTAATGTTCTTAACCGGACAAGGCTCCTAACAGAGCGGACTTCTAAAGAGTTTAAAAAACAGCTTGTGGGTATTCATCCCCACCGTGGTTTTTCCCACTTGGGTTTCCACGTGAAAAATATGTGTGTCATGTGAAATGCTTTTGTCTTGTGATGGTTTGTTTTATCTATTATGCACATGAAAGTTTCTATGTTTTATGTTTGTCTATAAAACATAATGAACTCACTGTTGTGAAGATTTGATGGTAAAGTCTACTAGTTCATGCATGTGAATATTATGATAATGTGGTATTGAGCTAAGAGAAAAGCTTAGTGAGTGACCGGTTCATGACTGATTGAGCTATACTGGATGCTGTCGGTTGCACTCTGTTTTACCGGTATCTCTGTTTATCAGTCATTGTGAGTGTTTGCTGTCAAACCGGTTTTTGACTGTACTGATTCACCCCCCCCTCTCAGTACCGTTTTGGTACTAGTGGTTCATCATTGAGTTATCAATGTCTATGTCTAGCTCAACATTCCAAATTTTATACATTACATAGTCGCTAACTCTTGTGCCTACTAGTTGCTTTATTCTTTCGCACCAACCATCCAAAGAGGGGCATGTATATAATGGTGGATGTCCTTCCCAAGATTAAATCCAAAAATCTGCACTTTTATCGTTATTTACTTTCCATGATATGTGCTTGGTGATCAAGGGCCTGCACTCCCATATTAATTTCCACACTATCGATCCACCTATGGAGTTTCCAATAGTCAAGGGCCTAAATTTTTATTAGTTAGTCTAAAACAAGACATCACATATGTGGCAATGGCATATAATACCGATTTTATCATAGGCATTTTGCCTACCAATGTCAACAATTTAGTTTTCCAAGAAGAAGCTTTGTTTTTGCATTTAGAAATTAATTCCTCCCATAATTTTGATTCCTACTTTAAAATGTGGGGGCACTAAGAAGTTTGGATGGCAATTCCGCTATTTGGAATGCCAAGTATTGTGCAATTCTCCTTCTAAGTGTTTGCTTGATATTAAAGAATGTGATAACTGATTTATCTTTAATCATTAGTTTCCCTGAGAATCTAGAATAATCTTTTGATTTTTCCTTTACCATTGCTACTCTCATTGTAGGCAATGTACCATCTACAAATTGTATGTGTTAAGTTTTCCACATTTTCTGCCACCTAAATGCCCATCCATCTTCTTTCAATGTGTCTATTTTTAATTGTTTGGCTCATTGCCTCTGTCATTATAACAAATACACCAAGTGCTCGTGGTTCCCCTTGGCGAAGACCATTTGTTGCCTCAAAAAACCCACATAAAGAACCATCGACCGCCACTAAAAATCTTATTGATGAGATGCATTCCACAATCATTTGAATCCATTTCTCATTAAATCCGAATTTTTTCAGAACTAGGGGTAAAATTCACCACTTTACTTTTTCGTATGCCTTGCTTACATTGAGCTTAATGAACATGCTTTTCAATCTTCTTCTTGTGATTGAGTGGATTGCTTCATTGGATATGATTATACCATTTTTTATTTCCCTTTCGGGTGTAAAGCCATTTTGTTCTTCAAAGATCACAAGTGGTAAGACTTTTTTGAGATAATTAACAAGCACCTTTGCCAAAATTTTGTAAATTGTATTGCATAACAAAATTGGGCAATAGTTTGCAAAGGAGGTACATGCTTCTTTCTTTAGAATTAGGGCAATAAATATATTGTTTATGTCCTTTATAAATTTCTTTTTCTTTCTGAATTTTTTCAACCAGTTCCCATAAATCTCTTTCTATAAAATGCCAACATTTTTGATAAAGGCCATGAAACCGTCTAGTTCGGATGATTTATTTGGGGCCAAATCAAAGGTCGCTCTTTTTAGTTCTTCAATAGTAATCGGCTCCATCAACATTTTATTTTCTGCATTTTAAGTTCATTGTGGAATTAAAATCAAATAATCATGTAGTACAAGTTCATTTGCTGATCCATTTAGGGATAAAAGAGATTTGAAGAAATTCATTGCTTCAGCTTCTATTTCCTCTTTTCCAATAGCTATGTATCCATTACCACAATCCACCGCGACAATTCTATTGTAGCTTGTTTTTGCATTAGTTGTTGAATGAAAAAAGTCTCATGTTTGCATCTCCAACCTTTAGCAACCTCTCACTGGCTTTGTCCCTCCAAAACAACTCTTCCCTTGCAACAATTTTGGTATACTCTTCCATTAATTTCTTCTACAATTCAAAATCTAGCTGAAACATCCCATTTGATATTAGATTTTCATTTAGATCCACCATTTCTTTCTCCACTCTCTCCTTTTCTTTAGAGATATCCTTAAATTTTTCTTTGTTCCGTTCTTTTAATTTAGCTTTGATGAATTTATGTTGCTTAAAGAATTTATAACTTTCTATTCCATTCTCTATTGGTGCTTCTATCCACCACTTCTCAATTTCTTTGACTAACTCTGTGTCTCGTAGCCACATACTTTCAAACTCAAAGTATCCATTTGAAGGACCTTTGGATGGCATTAATGCTAAAGATACTGGAAAATGGTCAGAAGCTGATATAGGTAAGATAAGTCTTTCTGAAATTGATGCGAATCCCATCCTCCAATTCGACCAGGTAAATTTGCCATTTTTTGGAGGACAATCTATTAATATCACATCTTCCAAAAATACTTGGAAGTCTATCATTACATTTGAAATTCTTCTCAGGCCACCATTCTTTTCATGTATATATAATATGGCATTAAAGTTGCCACTAAGAATGCATTTTGCGTTCCCCAATCTTTAAATTTTCTCTGTCATTTCTATCCATAATAGAATTTTCTCATCTGATTTAGTCAGCCCATAAACATTAAATAGGAAGAACAAATTTCCTGTATCATACATGATGACATCATAAAGCATCCAACCCATTACCATCTCTATATCCCTAGTCTTTAACTTGTGTGCATTCCATAGAATTCCTAAGCCAGTTGCTGAACCTATGGCCTCTTGAAACAAACATCCCTATATTTTACAGTATCAAGTGAATTTATATACCTCCACCAAGCTTAATTTTGTTTCCTATAGCATTACCATGTCCGACTTCATTGCCTCTAGTTGGTGCTTTATTATGCACCTTTTGTCAGGGGTATTTAAGCCCCTGACATTCCATGTAGAGATCTTCATTGTTCTTCATGTAAGGGGCCTCCTCCCATGGATCTTGTCATATATTTCTTTATGTTTGTCAATCCTTACTCATTTGCTTCCTCCTCACGCTTTTGCCTATTTGTTTTCCTTCCCAATATTTTAACAGTTTTGGCCGAGTTACCCAGCTTTGTATTGTCTATCTGATTGATAGATCTACGCTCTATAATTCCTAGTTTGTCGATTGCAAGGTGTTTTGTATCTAATCCTTGTTCTTGTAGATTGCTTTAGTTAGATTTACAAGTATTTCTTCCTTTGATTCATCCACATTATTCCCTGTGAAGGTCGTATTTACAATTACTAATTCTCCTCTGTTTATTGCTTCTCCATCATACAATACCAATGCTTTAGATTCCTCCAAGGCTGATGGTAAGTTTGTCATACTTATTTGTCGAAACATTAGAGCAAATTGCTTTCTCTTCCTTTGATGTCGTGATCTGACCTGTTTGCACCTCTTGCCTCTTGTCTGCCTCATTTCTACAAGCCATACTTTCTCTAGAGTAGATAGAAGGTTCTCCTTCTTTCCCTTCTTCTTGCTCCTAGACAGGTTCCCTTATCTCAATATCCATGCTTTTCTTTTCCTTTGCCAAACTAATTCTTCTATTCCCATTGCCTTCCTGTATTTGCTTTTTTATTCAATTCTTAGATGGGGGTATATGACAATTTGCCTCAAGATGGTCTATGCTGCCACATTTTATGGTGTAAAATTTTCTACTTTCAATCTCTATTGGCTGATCCCAAATCCCTTTACTGGTTTTTAGTTTAATGGATTTAGGAACCTGATTTATTGATATGAATTTTATCCTTACATATAGAGAATAATCTCTTTCCCCCATGTCTCAACACCATCCTAATTTTTTCTCCGATTAATCTAAGGCATTCCATTGACCAATATTCATAGGGTAGATTATAAAGCCAAATAAGGCTCCTTCACTCGGACTCATTGCTAGGGGATTGGAAATTTTTATCCATTTCTGTACAAAGACCAATGATTGCCTACACCACCATAGCGATTTATTTAATATTTCATCCCTTTCATCCTCCGATTCAAATTCTATTATGAAGAATTGTTTTGGCAGGAAGCTAATGGTGGCTTCCTCTGACCAATTCTTCTTCAACATTTCTCTGATTTCCTCTCTATTCGCTCTTCTCCCAATAACCCTTCCAATGAGGGTTCTTTTTATGAAAACCCTTATAGATTCATCAACTGCTGCTGCTACATCAATTTCCAAGGTTCCATTTGGCCTTTCAAGTGATCTCTTTCCTTGCTTTAATCGGCGACATTAGCATTTTTACATCATTTTTTATTCGTTTTATTAGCGACATTTGTACTCATATTTGATCTTTTATTTTATCGACAATATTTGCATTCGCATATGCTCTACCTTTTGTTTTGTTGATTGTTGCTGCCTTTGAACTGCTTTTCCATTTTTTATTTGGTCATATCAAAATGATATTTGCACTAATTAAAACTATTTTTGAGTGTGCTATTGTGTAATGTCCCCGTTTTAGAAAACATGGATTTTTCGATGACTAGCCTACTATTCTATCCCTCATAGGCTAATGAGCAAGGTCTTTTGAGGTTTGTATCATCTCCAATGTTTAGTGGTTAGCAGTTTTGTCTTTCGTTTGAGGTCTCCAAGACTCTGAATACATTAATTACTATTTATAGTAAGCCAGAGTTACATAGAGGGGCGCCCTTTCTATTTTTAGTAAGGTAGTTGCACGTACAGAGGATAAAATGGTTAACTCCCAGGTGCAAACAAAATTGAGAAATAATGATTATTTGGGGAGTTATGATTAATTAAATATTAATAAAGTGAACACTTTCTTAATAATTAAATAATTAATTAAAATAAGGCATTTAATGTAATATTATAAAGTTATTAATATTTCATAAAGAAGGGGTCAATGCATCATTAAAAAGGGGCCAATTGATTATTTAAGTGAGGTGCCTAGGCCAAGGGGGTGAAATTAAGTTATGTAAATGATATTCAAATTTATGTTCAAGTCTGAAGTTATATATATTATTATTCTCTTTACTGATATTTTTTGTTTCTTATGTCACAGGTTGCTGAAGATACATTAATAATTTTGATGTCACTTCAGCACTTCATTTGCATATACTTATAGTCTATGCTTCACCGATCAAGGCATGCCTTGATCGGACATGCCTTGATCGGACATGTCTTTTAGACATGCCCAATCAAGACATGTCTTGATCGGTGCATAAACACCGCTTCAGTTTAATGTAAACACATTACCATGTGTTGTGTTGATAACCATCGGTCACGTCTTTTCTGTTTATCGTGTGTTACACCGATAACTATCGGTCACGCCAATTAACATTTTATGTCGATAGTTATTAATAATCAGGGCAACGTATAGTTACCCGATAAGTGATCAGGATAAATCAAACATAATCAATGAATTAAATGATTCGGTATTAACATGTGTTTTAGAATGATAACTATTATAGTTATCATATGATAGCATCAATCGATGTTATCATATGATAGCTATGGTAGTTATAATTCTGGTCTAATCACAGCATGAAAAATATTATCGATTATGCATATAAGATGATTATAACAAGTTCATTTATTTAATCGTGAGGTCTATAATTATATTGTAGTTATATCGATACGGTAGATGATTGAATGAGAGATAAATGAAGTCTTTCATTCAATCATTTATCTTACCGAAGCTACTAAGTTTCAACACTCCCTCTTAGCTAGGGAAGATAACTATAGACCTATGAAAATAAGCATCATATTTCTCATAATAAAATGTATTATACGACTACATAATACAAAGGATCATATCACATATGCTCGTGACATGAAACATCATATAATGAGTGACACAGGAATATATCACATCATCTCATGATATAGATATCACATAACATGCGATATCAATATCACATAACACGTGATACCTTGGATATAAAATACTTAAGAATGTTGAATTCCCTTATATCCAGGTTATGGCATGTGCACTGACATTACGTCACATAATGTCTACCATACCACATCATGGCACATCCATGAGTCAGAGTGATATCAAGTCAGCATGATATCAACATTACAAGATCATCACCTCATAATGTTTAATACAAGTGTTCATAGTCTAAAAGATCGTCACTTTTAGAATTGTACACAAGGGTGGAGCCTATAAAGTCATAACACGACAAAAGAAGTTTACACATTAAACATCTCATATATTAGTACAGATTACAAAAACTGATTATAACTCAATCATACCAAGACCTTTTCTGAAGTGTTCAACTTTTACTCTGGCAAGAGGTTTGGTAAGTATGTTTGTTGTCTGGTCTCCTGTACTGATATACCATAACTGAATCACATTCCTGTCCACCATATCTCTCACATAGTGATAAGGGATCTCCATGTGTTTGGATCGATCATGAAATACAGGGTTCACGAAGAGTTTTATACAACTTTGATTGTCACAATGAATTATAGTAAGGCTTCATTGGTTCTCCGAATAATCCCACAAGTAACTTCCGTAGCCATACAACTTCTCGTGCAACCATGGAAGCTGCGATATATTCAGCTTTTGTAGAGCTCTAAGCTACTGAAGATTGTTTCCTGATAATCCAAGATATCATGGCTGAACCCAAGCTGAAGCAGCACCCTGAGGTGCTTTTCCTATCAGTCACACTTCCAACCCAATCTGAATTAGTGAACCCATGAATATTCAAATCAATATTCTCATACTTGAGTCCATAGTTGAGAGTGCCTTGAAGGTATCTCATTATATGTTTTACTGCCATAAGATGAATCTCCTTAGGTTCACACATGAATTGACTCCAGGCATTTACTGGATAACAGATATCAGGTCTAGTATTGACTAGATACATTAATGAACCAATCATCTGTCTGTAGAGCGTAGGATCTACCAATGGGGAATCTGATGCTGCCTCCTTTAGTTTGTGAAGATTAGTTTCCATGGGAGAAGTCATCGGTCTGCAATTCATCATGCCAAATCTCTTCGATATGTCTAAGGTGTACTTCCCTTGATTAAGCACAATATTGTCAGAGTTTTGCCAAACTTCCAATCAAAGGAAGTAATGTAGAAGGCCTAAGTCCTTCATATCAAACTCCTTCTCAAGGTCTTTCTTACATTGATCAATAAGGTGATCTTCTCATGTAATCAAAAGATCATCAACATACAAGATCAATATCAACATATCACCTTTGATTCGTTTGAAGTATAGATTTGGATCTGCATCATTCTTTGAGAATCCCAATCCCATGAGGTAGCTGTCAATTCTTTCATACCAAGCCCTAGGGGCTTGTTTCAGTCCATATAAAGCTTTCTTTAATCTGCACACGTGATTCTGCATTGTGGATCTCAAACCCTTCTAGTTGCTCTAAGTAGACTTCCTCCTCAATTTTCCCATTCAAGAAAGCAGTCTTTACATCCATCTGATGGACTTTCCATCCTTTGGCTGCTGCAATGGCTAGTACTGCTCTGACTGAGGTGTATCTAGCAACTGGAGCGAAAGTCTCATCATAGTCTATTCCCTCTTTCTGTGAGAACCCTCTGGCTACAAATTTGGCTTTATGTTCCTCTATGCTACCATCTGCAACATGTTTGATTTTGAATAGCCACTTGGATGAAACAATGGATTTTCCTTTTGGTCTAGGAAGAATTTCCCAAACGTCATTGTTTAAGATGGATTGATATTCCTCTGACATGGCATCTTTCCATACTTGATGTTTAAGTGCTTCTGATACATTAGAAGGTTCTGATTAGGAGAGATCATTCATTAAGGCTACATAGCTAGTGAATCTTTGGGGCCTCTTACATTCTCTAAAGGTCCCTGAAGGAGCTACAAAGTTCCTTGAATCTTCCACTGTTTTGTGAACCCATAGTGGTTTTTTCTTAAGGTTTTCCTAGTGTGGAATCTGAACTTCATTCTCATTCTCTTATGAATACTCCCTCTGAACCTCAAGAACGGGATCCTTTTCTAGGTCTGTAGATGGAGCATAAGTTTCTGACTCAATAGAGTATCTAGCCCTATTGAAAGCTATGTCTTCTTCAAATATTACATCTCTACTAAGTTCAATATTACTATGTCCAGGTACAAATACCCTATAGGCTTTAGAAGTTTCACTATACCCGACAAAGATTCTTTTTCTTCCAGAAGGTTCTAGTTTTGTTCTTTTCTCTTTAGGTATATGAATATAAACAGGGCATTCGAATATCCTAAACTGAGTGACATCAAGTTTTATACCTGTGAAAACTTCTTCACGAGTTTTATCTTCAATGTGGGAGTGAGGGCATCTATTTTCTATGTATACAGTAGTGTTGGAGGCTTCTGCCCAAAGATGAGTTTCTAAGTTTTGGTCAAGAAGCATGGCTTTGGCTGCTTCTAGAATGGTTCTATTTTTTCTCTCAGCAACCCCATTTTGTTGGGGGTTGTAGGGGACAGTGAACTCCCTCTTAATCCCATCATCTTTACAAAATTCTCTAAAAATGTCTAAGGTGTATTCCCTCCCATTATCAACCCTTAAGGTTTTTATTTTCCTTTCAGAAGAGTTTTCAAAGAGAGATTTGAATTCCTTAAATCTCTTGAGAATCTCTTCCGATTCTTTACGTTTAAGAAAATAGATCCAGGTCTTCCTGGAGAAGTCATCAATGAATATTACATAGTAAAGGAACCCCCCTAATGATGGTACAAACATTGGCCCACATAGGTCAGAGTGAACTAGCTCTAAAACATTGTTTGTTTACCTAGAACTATTCTGAAAGGAACTCTTAGTATTTTTGCCAAGGGCACACCCCTTACATGTACCAAAATGGTATTGTTTTAATTTAGGCAAACCAATTACTAGTTTTTCCATTTTAACACAAAGCACGAAAGTTTAAATGACCTAATCTTCTATGCCAGATTTCATTTGAATCTGTAATCTCATGAAGTAGGGCTAGGTTAAATTCAGTACATACCTTGTATAAATAGCCTTTTCTATATCCTAGGGTTGTAGCCTTCTTGATGGAAGAGTTTTGTGGCCATACTAGAACTTTACCATTCATGAATGTTATTTTGTACCCATCATCTTCAAGTGCAGATATGGATATTAAGTTTCTCTTGATGCCAGGAACGTATAGGACTCCAGTGAGTTGAAGAGACATGTCTGTCTTCAGCTTAATGGTGCAGGTGCCGACACCTTTCACTGGATGTGCAGAGTCATCACTAATGGTTACTTCTTCATCGGTTTCTTCTACCATGGAATCTAGCAATTCTCTATACCCAATGATGTGTCTTGAAGACCCACTGTCAATGATCCAGGTGTTAGATTTATTGGATACTTGACTGGAGAGAGCAAAGTAGAATACATGCTTCTCGAAGTCATATTCTTCCCTTTTAACTTTTGCAAATGTAGCTTGTTGTTTGATTCTATCTGGACATCTTGCTGCATAGTGTCCATATTGATCACACCTAAAGCACTGAATGTGAGAGTTGTCTCTTTTAGATGACTTTTTGTCGTATCGGTTCTTTCTCTTCTTGAAGTGTTTCTTCTTGCTTTTCTTGTTGGAGTTGGTATTTAAAACATGGAGATCTTCATCTATCTTCTTTTGTTTGATCCCCTTCTTATTTAGCCTTGACTCTTCTTGAAGACAATCTGCTCTTAGCCTATCAAATTTTGGAAAATTATCTCTTGCACTGATGCCTTGGATGAATGTCTCCCATGTACTAGGTAACCCATCTAGAGCAATGAGCGTTAGCTCTTTGCTCTGGATCTCATATCCAAGCGTTCCCAGTTCATCCCTTAGGGCTGATATCCGCATAAAGTATGCATTGATTGACTCCCCTTTGTTCATACTTATATGATTTATTTCTCCTTTTAGAGCCAGGGTTCTACTTGCATTATTTATCTCAAATGCACTTTCGAGTGATTTGAACATATGATAGGCAGTTTCATGTTTTGTTATTATTGGCATGATGTGATTTCTTACTCCATCTACTATGATTTTCATAGCTTTTTCATTTCCCTCGATCCATGTTGATTTGTTAGGTTCATCCTCTGGTTCTTTAGATTCAAATTTAATAAATGATTCGACCTTGTTTTCTTTTACAATCATTTTAATCCTAAACTTCCATGCTGAGAAATTGTTGCCTCCTTCAAGTCCGTCCTCAAATCTGATAGCGTTAGCCATGGGAAATATGATGTTTATATCTTCGGTTTGAGCTTCTCGAATTTGAATGCCTCAGGTTCGATCAGCGTGGCTCTGATACCATGTAAATGATATTCAAATTTATGTTCTAGTCTGAAGTTATATATATTATTATTCTCTTTATTGATATTTTTTGTTTCTTATGTCATAGGTTGCTGAAGATAACATTAATAATTTCGATGTCACTTTAGCACTTCATTTGCATATACTTATAGCCTATGCTTCACCGATCAAGGCATGCCTTGATCGGACATGTCTTTTAGACATGCCCGATCAAGACATGTCTTGATCGATGCATAGACACCGCTTCAGTTTAATGTAAACACGTTACCATGTGTTGTGCTGATAAACATCGGTCACATCTTTTCTATTTATCGTGTGTTACACTGATAACTATCGGTCACGCCAATTAACATTTTATGCCGATAGTTATTAATAATCAGGGCAACGTATAGTTACCCGGTAAATGATCGGGATAAATCAAACATAATCAATCAATTAAATGATTCGGTATTAAAATGTGTTTTAGAATGATAACTACTATAGTTATCATATGATAGCATCAATCATATGATAGCTATGGTAGTTATAATTCTGGTATGATCACAGCATGAGTAATATTATCGATTATGCATATAAGATGATTATAACAAGTTCATTTATTTAATCATGAGATCTATATTTATATTGTAGTTATATCGATAAGGTAGATGATTGAATGGGAGATAAATGAAGTCTCTCATTCAATCATTTATCTTACCGAAGCTACTAAGTTTCAACAAGTTATTATGCCAACATTAAAGATGTTTAATGAGTTAAAATTGTGCTTTTTAGGAGATATTTGACCCCCTTCATAGAGAATATATAAATTGCTTGAGAAATCGAACTAAGGCATTATTATTGTATTTTGTCTTCATGAATTTCTCTCTGCAAGCGAAAGCCAGGGTTTTCAGCGTGCAAGCAGCCATTGGAGAACAGATAATCTTCAGTGTGCGACCATTTGAGGGAGTGAAATATCTTCTGAATTTTGTCTACAGGAGGGCTTCACACAGGAGCTCTAATTGTGCTTCAAATCTGCAAGTAATTCATCAGTTTTCAGTAGATTAGAAGAGGGGAAGGTTCTTAATAGATAACAGCATACAGGCGCCCAAGATTGTGGACATTGGCAGCTGCATTTTGGCTGTACAATCTTCTTTGCCCAGCCATACAACCTACACAGCCCTGCTACTTAGAGCTGGTGCAAATTTGCTATGGGAGGTGTGACTCTTCATTGAGTGGATCTCAGAATTGTTGGACAGTGCTGATCAGGTCTGCCATTCATCTGCAATTCATATATGCACTTCATACCAGGTTTTAATGCATATTCCTTAGTGCGTTGATCATATGTCTTCATTAGGGAATTGCTGTTGTAGATGTCTTTTTAATATCAGACCTAACATTGTAATTGATTCATGGACGTAAATGTAATGTCCCCGATATAATTAAATAATATTAATTATTGTATGGCCCTAAATTTAATAATAAAATCTCTCGGGCCCCCTTTTTATTTTATTAGTTAAGTTATGTTTGTGTCGGCCCGTTTGTAACCCTTCGGGAAGTTTCCCGGAGCCCATATTTATGGCCGGCTCTGTCATAGTTGTAGGGATGCGAATTTTGATATTTTTCTCTCTTGTGCGAATTCCTGCTGGAGTTCTGGTTTCCGTCATTTCGGAGGTGAAAGACCCTCCCTATTTGGTATCCGCAGTTTCGGTGGGACTCATCCCTCACCCTATTCTGCTATGTTCTTAGTTCAACGTTATTGAAATCTGAAGTATTATCATTATTAATCTTAAGTGTTATCTTGCCCTGGTTACTTTTTTTGTTCATCATTTCTTCTCGACGCAACACACCATCTATGTGACCTTGAACTATATTACTTCTGGCAATTATATTATCGACGAAGGCAAATACGCAGCAAAAAGGGGTGCAAGTGTAAGGCACGTGGAAGAAGGAGAGAAGCCACCATACGGGAGACCCTAGTCACTGTACGAGTGATCCCAATCACCGTACGGGTGACACTAGTCACCGTACGGCTACCAAGCCATCGTACAGGTGACCCTAGTCACCGTACGACCCCAAGACACGGGTGACTCCTAGCCACCGTACGGTAGATCAGCCTTTTGGCAACATACAGGTCCGGAATATTACAGTGAACATATAGACTTGGCAACTACATGTTCTATTGTATTTGATGATTGCATATGATAAAGGAGGAATTAGTTGCAGGCCAGTTATTTGATAATATGTCCATATTCAAGGTGATAGTAGTTTGCATGAAGTGTTTGTGAAAACGACAGTTGGCTGTAGGTGCACATTTACATGTAGAATTCCTTATATATGCATTTGAAAAGACCAAAAGAAGTTACATTTGCATCTAGCTCTTTGCTTAGACATTGTAGCGATAATTTACAAGAATTTGAACATCATTTGAAACCATTTCAAGGAAGCAAAATCAATCTGAAAACAAATGACAGCGAATTAGAGGTTTCATGACAAGTGTTTCACGATATTCCTTGAGCATTTAAATCAGAAATTTTCAATCAGATTTAGCAAGGGATATCTCATATTGTCTGAGTCGTGTTTCTAGGTTTTCCTTTCGTGAATTCTTTATATTTTCCTGCTCCGCCGCGCAAAGCAGACCAATTATCGCACTTCATTTTTATGTATATAAATTTGAGTAGTACACAACATTTTTACCCAAGCCAATTGTCTCCAATTAAATCATCATTGAGGAAACTAGCACCTACACACTAAAATAAAACATCAAACATATATGCACAATACAAGATAGCTAAAGCATAGTAAATAACCAACAAGATAATATATAAAAGTCTACATCTAGTTGAATCATCTAGCACTATTATGAATCAAATATAAAGATGCATGACAACAGTCACAATGTTGAACTCGATCAAAGCATAATCACATATCTTAGTAAAAACAATGAAGCTGACACGCTACAAAGCTCAAACATATAAAAATCCACACATGAATCCAAATTACATAATCCATACACTTCGATGGTAATTCAAAAAGAACATCATCAGAAAGTATGATATTAGCATCAAAGTTCCAAACTTAAGCAACAAAATGGGGCATATAGCCTGGAGCCTTACATCAATCATCAAGGACAAATGTATAAGCGATGACACTATCTTTAGTTAGTTTTGAGGCCATGGCCAACTTTGCCCAAGTCTCATTTGATCCAAATATTAAAATAAATTGTTTAATGCATGATGGATGCTTAGATAATTTCCTTCATGCAAGTGTACTTGAGGTCTACTCTTTTCACTTTCCAAGGAGCCATTTACTAACAATCAGATACTGTTGCCATGTAGTCACCTATTTCTACTATAGTAGTCCCTTCACCCCATCTTTGGACTGAGATGGTGGAAACACCATGTAGATGATAATAAGATTTGCTAATAACATGGTTTAGACAAATTAGAAGAATTCCATTCCCACTTAAACAAAATTACAAAAAGCATTAAGTTCACTAAAGAACTTGAACAAGATAACAAACATCCCCTCAACATTCTTCTCCTTTGAAAGTTGGATGGTTCTTGGCCTACCAAGTCTATAGACAAGCCACACATGGACCTTTATCTACGCATGTCTTTCCAACACCCTGCCCAAAAAATAGGTGTCCTCAAAACTCTCACGACCAAAGTGTTCTAAATTTTTTATGATTTACACATTAATCAAGAAATTGCACATGCAACCGAAGTATTTAACAGGAATGTGTACAAGTCTAAATGCTTTACTATAGCAATTAAACAAGCTAAAACTCATAGTATTACTCCTAAAAACAATGAAGACTTTTACGATATCCCAAGTGCTACCCTCCCTTATGTTGAAGGCATATGCAGCAAAATTGCCAAAATCCTTTCAAAATGGCCTTAAATGTTCCTTCAAACCACATGCATTATGAGAATTCTCATCCCTTCCACAAAAAATCTTTCAAAAACTCCATAGCTTGGGGATTTATAAGACCGAATGCTCATGTGGAACTCCTTACATTGGAAAAAAGGGTTGCTCCATCAACACAAGGGCTAAAGTGCATCATGCTAACATTAAACATGAGTGCATTGGATATTCTGCCCTTGTTGAGAATTTGTCCACCACATAACACCAATTAAACTTAAAGGTCACTCAAGTCTTAGCTAATGAAGATTTTTTTAAGATAAAGTTGAAGGATGCAATAGAAATCAACAAATAATCACATAACTTGACCAAGATAATGATTCAAGTTTGAGCTTCCAATGTAAGCCTATGTTTATCACTCTAAAAAAACAGCCAAATCAACCCTTCTTGACCCCTCCTTCCATCTTGTACCTTTCCTATTATTGCCTAGTTCTCACCTTCCTATATTTTCCATCATTTTCTCCCTTGCCAATGTCCCCTTCTCCCCTTCCTTTTTTTCATCTTCCTCTTTGTACCATCACTCCACCAGTTTCCAAGTTTTATCATTGTACTCTTCGTTGTTTCATTCTTTTTTCTTCAACTTTTCCCTTCATACCGTAACTATTATTTTTATAATCTAAACTCATCTTCCTTAGTTTACTTTAATTTATTTGAATTGTAATACCTATTTTTCTTTGTTATTTATCTTTTTTTTTCTCTCGACTCTTTTGTTTGACTTTTGCATCCACCTTATATATATTTTTGTCACAGGGTTATTTATCATTAGTTCTTTATATTATTGAGTTTTTATTGTTCCTTTTTCATGATAATGCTAGCATATTATTCATCTAATACTATTAATACCATATGTTGATAATAACTATGTTAGTATTTTAGTATTAGTACTATCAATATTATATTACTGTTAATAATAGTAAAACTTATAGTTCACCAACTTGGACTTGACAAATACCTGGTAGATCCAAAATAATTAACTCAACAATACTCAACACCTTAAGAAATCTAAATTTCTTAAAAATAATCATATATTTTTGTAGTTGAAGGAAAAAATTTAAAGGCAAATGAAATATTTTGTAGTTGAGGGCACATTTTTTAGTCTACACTTATGTTCTTCATCACAACAAAAACTAGGGCACACAACAAGGACAACACGAATTCTAGTAGCTATTTACATAGTTTAAGTCAAAAGATTTTGTAGTGTTTTCTCACATTTTTTCAACATTTTTCCCATAATTGGGCAAGAAGCAAGTTCTGACTTGAGCTACTTGTTCAACGATTTAACCTATGAGTACACGTTAGCCATGTATACTATTGTAATACTAATACAAATATTAGTAATATTTATACCACTATCAACATTACTAACATTTCTAATATTTAAAACATTATCAATATTACTGATTTTTTTAACTCATTTATTAATATTATATTATGGACATTTTTGTTTTGCTGAGGGAAGTGGGTCATTCTCCCATTATATTAAAATTGATAAAAAGTTCCTACATACCATTCAAATAGAAAATGCATGCAAAAAAACTAAACAAGGCATTCAAACTAGATAATCAACTACCCAAATTTTCAAAAAAATACAAATGAAGCAATGGAAAGATAACATCATCCCCACAAAGGACAAAATAGGTGTGTTGGGGGGGGGAACAATATATAACTAGATAGTAATCATCAATAGTGACAAAATTCATGCCATCAAACCCGTTAGAAGCTCCAATGCCACCACATGGACCCTCCACATAGAATGGTGAGAGAATTAGATAAAATTCAGCTAGATGTAGTAGAGCTCTAGATGTTTTATAGAAGTAAGCACAATCAACCAAAATTCTTTTTAGTCCTTCCCACCAATCCACAATCTATTACTTTGGAATTTAATTTATTTGCTGCCAGAAAACACAAAAGGGAACAACAGATATGGTGCAATCATTCTTCAGATTGTAAGAGGAAGCTCTCTAAGATCTAAAATAAACTTGAGCTAAAATAGACAAAATTTACAGATATGCACACTATACAAGATTCAAAGAGCTTTCCATAAACACATATTACGTATGACTAATTCAGTTTTCCATTTGACCAAAAAATAAATCTCATCATGCATGCTCAATCCAGGTTGATGGTTTATCAACATTCACAAAATACTAAACTTTGATACCACAGTTTTAAATTGCCTAATAATATACATTAATCATGTAATTCTTGAGATGCAAAACATTCATTTTAATGAGCTACATCCAATAGGGTTTAGCTTGTGAGATCACATTTGAGTATGTTTTTCCCAACATAATTTTTAAAATGTATTCTATAAAAATATTCACATTTCTGTTTTTTGCACGTAAATAGGATGCTATCTACTAATCAAATGAATTTGCATGTCAACACACAAACATTTAAGCCTAATCAATAAGATGGTATCTACTATTTAGATAGCACCAATCATTGGAATTTTACAGAAAGTGGGGAAATAGGAGCCATAGTCATAAACATATTGCTTACTTTTGAAAGCGCAACATAGCCCTGTATAGAGCAATAAAAGCACAGGTACTTCCACTTATCTCCTGCATCAAATATAAAGATACACAAGAATAAACAATTTTGCAATATGTTCAAATATCAAAAAATTACAATAGGATAAAAATCAGAACAGAAGAATCTCTGTAATACACAATGACAACATCCAAAACCATCTATTTAGAAGCAATTAAGAAATGAATCACAAATATTGCCGAAAAAAAAAAAAAAAAGAGTAAAAATAAACAGTGCAATAATTCATGTCAAATCCAACCAGTGGAAGTAAAATAATACTGCATTCGTTAAGAAAACTCAATAGTAAGATCAGACGGTGCTAAAATTTGACAGAACACTAGATGGTCGGCAAGACCTTCAAGATTTTAGAAATAAAGGTGTATGTTTTGTAATACCATTTATTGTGAATGAAATATCAGGAAGATGAAATGCAGCTGAATCCAGATATACTACTGAAAATCTTTAAAAGTAAAAAATTTCGAAACTTAAAATTATAGTTTATTCATTGCATGATAAATCTTTTTCAAATATTATTGAAACAGATAAATGTTCAAATATATGAAACTATATGGAAGAATAATACTTTTCAGAGACACAACACAATAGTTTATACATAACTAAAAACCTGTCTACTATTTTAAGGCATGAATTATCAAGATAATATATAAGCATACATGGGGATGCATCATGTGGCTTTTCAAGGTTGTCACTGTTCTAATACGGTTTCGAATATGCAGGGACAACTAGGAAATATCCCATAGACATCATAGAAAATTCAAATTTTGGGGAAACATTCCCAGAATGCCTTATTCAAAAGCCAGCCCATAAAGGAGATAGTTTTCTTACATATAATTTGTTCAAATTACCTAGGAAGGGAGATATAATAAATATGCTTTGTCAACTGATTGCTGAAAAGTAAAATATTCTTCCAAATGCGTCATTCACAAAAAGCATAAGCATGCTTCATTCACTCTCTCTTCAGAGTCAATGGGAGCATAAATTGGTCTTATTTTGTACAATATTTTTCAATTTGTTGTAAGTAGACACCACCATAATGGAGCCTTCTCTAGTCAAGGATTTGCACTGGTTTTGCCATCTAGAGGCTCATATGTATTTTATATGCATTATGATAATGATGGATAAAATTTAGTTTCCACTCGCATATGGTCTCATGTGATTCAGAGATCATATTTATTTCAATAACATGTTACTGTGTTACCTATCATTTTGAAAAATCACACTTACTTCACAGTTCAGTATTAGAAAAGTTTGTTGTTACCCAGATGACAATTTCTGTCTGCTTTGTAAGAGGATTTAATATTAAAACCAATAAACCACCTATCAGGAGAACAACTGCTATTGATATTTTGGAATATTACAAAATAAGGTCTACATCTATTACAGCTTGTACCTCCTCTCGCATAAGGAAATTAACAAGGGGAGATAAAGAATTGGGATACAGCCCTTGAGTGTACTAAATTGAATGCATCTATTTTAGAGCTCGTTAGAAATATTATAGATGACAACAAGGCTCCTACACATGAAACTCTTTTACCACATGGGAGATTCTGTATGGTCCAAAAGATGTTGAAACAAGTCATGACTTAGATTATTTCAATCGAGAGCAAAATACAAATTTTTTATTATATTTACAGTTTCCAATATTAATGATTTGATATATAGATATATGATATAACATTGACCTATCAAATACTTTTTTAGTTCACAAAATGAAATGTAAATATATGATATTTGCATATTCTAAACTACATAGATGTAAACTCACAAAAAACTTGCAAAACTCATGAGCACTCAGAAATCAAAACTTGCAGCGAGAAAATCAATGGCACTTTTTTTTAAAACAACAATTTTTGATAAAAAGTCAATAATAAATTACAAAAAACTTGCCTAAATGACTATAAATTCGTTTGATTACCTAATATTAAAAACTTTATATAATTTTAACATTTCAAGCACACAATTCATGACAATTGGCAGCAATTTAGGGCATACAACTAGCAATTTAGGGCACACAAACCTAGTGCAGCCCAAAGAAAAAAAATCATTTTTCAAAAACATTTTTATAAACAAAAAAGTGCAAAATACCTAAATTCAACCTTAAGTGACGAAATTGTCAAAATGATGTGCATCATGAAGGTTCATGTAGTTTCAAAAGCCTTAGTTTCGGCTTGGTAGCAAGGGCATTGCCCCTCAACCTTACTAGGGGCATTGCCCCTTTAACTCCACTGAGGCATTGCCTTCAAACCCACACAAGGAGCATTCACCCTCAACTCTACCAAGGATTTTGCCTCCAAACCCTCATGAAGGGTGCTATCTCTCAAACCCATTAAAATATCCACCCCTAGACCTTCACTAGTTATTGGGATTTCTTGTAACATAAGAGAGTTGATTATTATGAGGGAGTCACAATAAATTGGGATATAACTTCAATGTACTAACGTAGACATTGTTATCGCACAACTTGCCAAAAAATCTCTTTAGATGAAGCAACTTCTAAATATGAAATGGCTAGTTGAAGTGGCATTGTAACTAATTCAGAGATTGAACTCATTTTTTGGTCTTATATCTATTGAACTCTATTTTCTTTTATATATGATGGAAATCAATAATATGTTCTACAAATTTAGTAATATATGTTCTTGACGGTTGTTTAGTCCTCATGGGGAGGTTAGTAAACTCACGGATAAACAGAGATATCCCACACGTACCAACAATTCATGTAATAGAACATTAATATATATCAAAGCATAAATAACCATAACAGAACAGCTATGACAGAATAATGATATCTGTATTGAATTCTCAAATATGCCAGTACAATACCATCCTTGCCCAGGTTCCATCCATACCATATATAGACTTGACGGTTGGCCAAGTTGCCAACCGTCACTAACTACCAACTACCCCACGAGAACCTTTCAGCGACTCAAATATAACAAAACATAAACACCCGACCCCACTATAAACTAACATGTGTTATTGACCCCTAACATCAGCCCCCCAAAAAAAGTAGTCTTCCAGACAACCAAGACAGCAGGAGCTAGAATAACAACAAAAGACTAAGACTGAGAAGGGGGAGGAGGCATCCTTGTCATGGTCGAAGAAGAAGGTTGTCGCCTTGTGTGGAGTCTGAGGTTCTTCTCTGCTATCAGTTGTCGCTCCCGTGCCTTCTTGACCAAGTGTGCCGCCTCCACTAGTCTTTTGTCCTTCTGCTCCATCTATAGAGTAAGCTCAGCCACTTGTGCTGCCAATACCTGTACCTCCTTCTTCTGCATCCTGCAACGAGCCTCATAAGTAGTCACCTTCGTTTCTAGCTCAATCCTAAGGTTCTTCTCCACTGCAGCTAACTTTGCATGCTTCTCCCCTTCCTTCTCCAGTTTTGCTGCGTACAGCCACTGGATTTGCTGCTCTATCTGACTCTGTCGCATTTGCAAGTAGACATTTCGGAAGGATCCTTCCATACTACTCAAGGTGGCGCCCAATGTGCTCACTCCCTCCACCAGTCGCATGTGCATCCACTCTTGTACCATCTCCGACATACTATTGTCTAGCCACCCCTGCTACTCATAGTGGCGTGCAAACTCGTCCCGAATCCGAAAGTCATGAAGTGGCACAACTTCTCAAAGTCAGCAGAGTTGCCGCCATCCACCTGTCCACTCAATTGTTCCATTCCACGTGCTATATCTGAAATCCCCTGTAGCTCCCCAAAGAACCACTGGAGCGAGTCTGCTGGATCGCTAGGGTCTGGCGGAGTGAGGTGAAGACCTACCAGTAGTCCTCCGAACCCGCTCTCCTCAACATCAATGATCTTCCAGCCATGTCCACCACTTCCAGTTGCTCTATTCTGCTCCTCTGTAGACATATTCTCATCCTAATCTGTGATAAGGGTGGTCCTATGCTATGTTTGGCTCCGTCCAACTGCCATGGCGTGTGGTGACGACGAGGTGGGAGGGTTAGGTGTGAGTGCAAACTGTCCCAGCCACCCATCCAGAGACGCATCTATATCCTCGTACGTCAGTGTGTCTAGTACCGCCAACTCCTCCAGACCATCTCCTCCTGCCATCGGTACATCCCCGGACTCATCTCCCCCTACTGGTACCGTACTAGTATCTGTCGTACTATTATCCGGCGTACTAGTACTCGTCGTAGCAGTACCTATCTCTTGTATGACTACTTCTTGTACTATTGTCTTCTCAACTTCCTCTGGTACGGTTGTCTCTTGAACTACTCCATCCAGGCTATGTTGTACGGCCTCCTCTGCCACCGTATGGTCTACCACTCTCCCACCGCCTAGGTCACTACCCGTACGGTCAGGCCTACTGGTACGCTCTGTTGCTAGTACAACTTGTGACTCGAGTACAACCAGACTGATCTGCAGTAGTGACACTCGTCGTTGTGCCAGTGGTTCTCCTTCATCAATTCTCCTAAACAACACCCCTACTGGTCTTACTTCGCCTACGGGGCTAGCCACTATAAGTGCTTCCTGTGGTACCAAGTGTGCTGAAAGGGACAATTTGGGGGGTGTAAATTTCACCCACGTGCTTTTCCATTGTGCTCGTAGTCCTCCATGCTGCTCTTCCTCCTCCTCCCCTTCCTGTTGTTGTGATTCCGCTTCCCCTTCATCCTCTCCTACTGTGTGTGGTGCCATACGGAATCCTTCATCTCCACTCTCCTGCTCCTCGGTTTCTTCGACCTCCTCCTCAAAATCCTAAGTACTGCTGTCATCTTCAACTTCAATGGACACGTCCAACTTCCTCCTCCTCTTTGTCGGCTACGTGGTGTCACCAAGAGTGTCCAGATGGGCATAATAGTACATGGACGATTTATTAGGTTCCACCCTTTCGCGTGGTTCGAAAGTACCCCACATTTCTGGAGGTACTTGCAAACGTACGGCATCTAGGAATAGACTGATGGCATGGTGGCACATATAAAATGTCTTGTGTTCCAAATTGAGGAAATCATGAATCCTCTCAGCTAAAAGATGCCCCCAATTGTAAACTTTGCCACACTTGTTCATTCATCAACCCTATCATCCAGATGGCTATATCGGATGCACGGCTGGCCCCTGTGAGTCGAGATTTTACCAAGTCCATCAGCATCCTCCATTCTCCTAGTACGATAAAAGCACGCTTCAATCCCCTACTGTCAGACCAGGCGCTCTTCCATTGCTCTTCTATCAAGTCATCTCTGCATACTAGGTCCAACAGCCACTTCTTTTTCTCTTTGGTGAGCTTCTTGGTCGGTTTCGTTGCAGATGCTCCCTTCTCGGGTATACCAAATACCTTACTGAAGTCTTCAACCTTGAAGGAAACCCATACCATGCAGCCCTAGAACTGAATGATGGAAGCCCTTTCCTAGCGGTTGTATCCAGACACCATGGTCCGCAACACCGGCTCAAAATCCTTGATGTTGAATGTCGGCATCTGAATGGCATGGTCCACCTGTACTTTCCTGAGAGAGTCCTTTATCACATGGTCGGGAGGGGTTTCCTCCCACCAAGCATGGCATTCACTGCCAGTCACGCTCTCAAAGGCCACATTCTTGGTAGTGATTCCCTCTGGATCCTTCTGCACTTTTGGCCTGATTTTGGCCTTATTACTGCTGCTAGTTGGGTCTGTAGCAATCATGGTTGCCCTGTAACGGACCATTGTACCAACTGTTGCCTCGAAACTGTATGGATTGGTTCGTACACTTCCCTTCCTTGATCGTGTGGCCTCTTCAACCTGCACAAACTCTACACGCAGGGCTATACGAATGGCAAAAAAATTTATGCTGATACCTTCGAATATTTTATGCAACTCTTCCCTCCATGTACGGACACCCGGAGATTTATTTCCTTCAGTAGTTGATATTCGTGCAAGATCGTACGGTTTACTGACCCCTTTACACATTGTTGCGTCTTTCCCTGTGTCGTACGGTATGACCCCTGTACCACTTGCTTGCCCCACGCGTTGTTTGACGTACAGTATGGGCTTACGGTCTTTTTGTCCCTCTTGTCGTACAGTATGGCTATACTGTTTGCCCCTTGCTTTGTCTGTCATACGGTATGGTCGTACGGTTCCCTGGTCCAACCGTTGCAGGTCGTACGACGTTTAGACCCTTCCACCCCTTGGTCGTACTCCATACGGATTCAGCTTCCCTATTTGGCCTCCATCGTACAGCGTACGGACTGCTTCGCCTATTGACCGTACTCTGTATGGACTTGTTTCCTCCTCTTGCCTTCGTCGTACGACGTACAGATTTCTTCGGCTCTTGAACATACTCCATACAGACTTGTTTCCTCCTCTTGGCCTCCGTCGTACGACATACGGATTTCGTCTTTGCTCTTCAAATTTCCTCCTTCGCCGATTTTGCTTTCACTGTCTTGCTTTTGCCTGTGTCTTGTGTACAAATGACCTCTATGGGGCTTTATATAATCATTTGATCTTTTCAAGGTTAGGGTTAGGCTTAAATATTTCATTAGCTTTTTATAAAACAATTGCCTCCTTACTAATTGTATTTTTCCCTTACTTATTTCCATCACTTTTGCCTTACACTTTAATTTTTTGATGCTTATCAACCCTGGCCTTTTTATTTCTTCCACGTACTTTTCATTTCTGACTTTTAGTACCCATTTTCTTAACAATTGTTTTAAACTTTTTTCTTGACAACATTTTTTAAATGCAACTCTTCGTACCTTCAATTTACCCAGGTGTCCTTGGGTTAGGTTACGTCATTCAGATGGCCCTTTGTGATCCACAGGGTAGCTTATTGCTTCTACGAACACTGCTAAATGATATTTTCGCCCCTTAGTTTCCTCCTTGTTGTACGAGTACGATATTTTTTTCTTGTTCCTCCCTTGCCACTCGTCCTGATTTCCTTCCACCTTTTATTTGATCCTTGGTCAGCGTTCTCATTTTTTGTGTTCCTTTTCACTCCTGAGGGGTCATCCTGAGTCAATCTTATCTCTGAATCGTGCAACCACATACATACGTGTGGCATCCTCCTATAGCATTCTTGTGCACAACACATCCCCACCTACTCTAGGTCCCATATCTTATCAACTAACGCAACGGGTCCCACCTGCTTATACCGCCCGTCAATGTAGCCACCTCTGTACTATTGGTACCATTTTACTTTTTCTCCGTCAACCTCCAGAGGCCCTACAGGGTTAGGGATCACCCAGTATAATGAATTTGGTCCGGCTTCCAATTCGCCTGGCTGGGAGGCGATGATGAATAGGTCTTCCGTTTTCAGCACCATCTTTAAACAGGGACCCAAAGTTGCCCCATACTCCTCTATGTCAAGTTCTTCCCCCAAGTCTACAGGTTCCTCCTCTTTATTTGCATTCTTGGCTTTCCTTCTGGCTTCGGCCTCTTCATCGATATCGTATGCTACATACCCTTCTCGAAGACCCTCGTATGGGGCCCGCTTCTTCCAATGTCCTGAAATCCGTACCCATACAGCTGGGTCCCCAAAATACGCGTTTGTCAAGTGTTTATGGATCCTAGGAACCGCAACACCTTCCACCCGCTTCAGCATCAGCCATTCTTCCATGGCTGCAAGAGGCTTCACCCAATCTTCATCTCTCCAGTAGGGCTCTACTTTCACCACCAGGTCTTCATCGGCTTCCCTGCTCTGGCCAATGGTCCAATTCCCTTTTGTAGCGTATCCCAGCATGTTGATCTCGATCACAGGTTTGTTTCGTTCTTTGTAGACTTCCAGTTTCGAAGCATTCACTGGGTCCCTGATTGGATTGTTATCCAAGGTAGATAGCTTCACCGCCCCGTCTCTAAACTTCCTCGGTCAGAGTTCATTCCGACCCTTATACTTCAAAACCAACTGCCCCGATCGGAAGTTGACCCACTGTAGGTGCTTGTCATGCCAGCACTTCTGTCATCCCTGCACTACCTCTGTTGCCCATTGTGCCATCACCCTCCGTTCGTCCAGTTTCACCAAGCTGTCAAGCCTTGCACTCAAGCTTTCTTCATCACCGAGTCTATTATCCACCGCCACCCGTAGGCTTGGTATGGTGTACTCGACAGGTACCACTACCTCCTGTCCATACATGAGCTAGAACGAGGTATGCCCAGTAGTGACCTTGTAAGTTGTGCGATAAGCCCACAGTACGGCTAGTAGCCTTTCCTCCCAATCCTCCTGCTCCACCCCACACAACTTATAAATTATTAACACCAACACCTTGTTGGTTGCTTTTGCTTGTCTGTTAGCTCGGGGGTAGTACGGACTAGAGAGATTGTGAAAGATTTTGAACTCTACAGTCATGGTACGGATTACTTGGTTGAAAAAGTGTAGTCCTCGGTCACTGGTGATTTCAAGGGGTATCCCGTGCCTAGTGATGATCTGTTCATACAAGAACCATGTCGTACTTAGAGTCGTGTTATCTGGCAAGGCTCTAGCTTCTGCCCACTTAGTGAGGTATTCAGTAGCCACTACAATATATTTGCACCTATGCATGCTACTCGACTTCAAGGGTCCTACAAAGTCCAGACCCCACCGTTCAAATAGCTCCTGTGGCTGAGAGGGAAAGAGGGGCATGAAATCCTGCTTGAGTGGCTTTCTTGAACGTTGGCAAGTGTCACACCCGACCACCCACTCTCGGGCGTCAGTGTGTAGAGTTGGCCACCAAAGACCGACCAGGAGTACTTTCCTCGCAGTTGCATCCGTCCCCATGTGTCCCCCTGTTAACCCGTCATGCGCTTCCTTCAAGACACTGGGGATTTCCTCCTCCATAACACATCTTCTCAAGATTTGATCGAGGCCCATTTTATACAACAGGCCATTGATCAATTGGAAAGTCTTACTCTTCAGTGCCAGCTTTCGTCGTTCCCCCGAGGCAATCTCCTTTAGGAATGTGGAAGTAGAGAGGTACTGGTCGATCTTCTCGTACCACGATGGTAGTACTGCAATCTGGAACAAGTGTGCATCTAGGAAGTCCTCGTTCACCCCTTCGACCGGTTCTCCTAACGTGATCATTGATAGTTGGTCGCCTATCACATGGGACTTCCTTGGCCGCACAATAATGGTCAAGGTGAATTCTTGCAAGAGTAGTAGCCATCTACTTACCCGACCTTAGATAATTGGTTTATTTACCAAGTACATTAGTGCCTTGTTTAGTCCTAAATGTATAGTTGGTGAATAATCAGATAACACGGTATTTCCTGCACGTACCAAGTATTCATGGAACAGAACAATTGTACATCATAACATAAATGACAAATGATAATAATTAGACCAGAAAGTTATATCTTTAATCCAATGTCCAGAATTGTCCATACATAATCCCCCTATCGAGGTTCCAACCAAACAATATATAGACCCGATGGTTGGCTAACTTGCCAACCATCACCAACTCCCAACTACCCGATGGGAACCTCTCGGCAACAGCAAAACATAAACGCACATAACACACTTATAATTATTATTCATACTAACATACGTTTTTACCCCTAACATGCCCACGTAAAACGTGAAGGGAGTAGCCAACAGGTAGTGGCGAAACTTTCGCACCATCCCGAGTGCCTCCCTCTCCATTGTGTTATAGTTTCGTTCAGCCCTTGACAAAAGTCGGCTGGCGAAAAAAACAGGGTGATCCAGTCCTTGCGTCCTAACTTGTGCAAGGGTAGCACCAATCGTGAAGTTAGAGGCATCGATGTGTACATGAAACTCTTTATTCCAATATGGGTACACCAGTATTGGTGCACTCACCAGCTGATCTTTCAATTCCTTGAAGGCTCCTTCCTGCTCTGTACCCCATACGAACGACTCTCCCTTCCTTGTCAACTTGTCTAGGGGCCAGGAGACTTGTGAAAAGCCGTTGATAAATCTCCGGTAGTAGCTAATGTGGCCTAAGAATGACTTCACCCCTGTTACATTCGTCCGATTCTCCATGTTGACGATCACTCCTATCTTATCCGGGTCTGTCTTCAGATCTTCTTTACAAACAATGTGGCCAAGGAGCTTTCCTTGTGGTACCATAAACCTACACTTCTTCGGGTTAAGAGCTAGCCTAGCTTTCCGACACCTTTCCATACATTCTCCGAGTGCCTTTAGATGGGTGTCCTGATCCTGATCACTGAAAATCGACCAGTCATCCAAGAATGCCCTGAACTTCCCTACGGACATTTTGTCAAAGATGTGTAAAATTATCCTCTGGAAGGTTGTCGGTGCATTACAAAGCCCAAAGGGCATGCGATTGTAGGCGTACACCCCCCCCCTCCAACAAGAATGTGGTCTTTAGCTTATCTTCTTTCGCGATACTTATCTAATTGTATCCCAAGAACCCATCCAGAAATGTGTATATCTCGTGCCCAACTACTTCTTCCAGAATGTTGTCCGTGAATGGGATTGGAAATGGATCTTTGATTGTTACTTCGTTTAGGTACCTGAAGTCTACGCATATCCTTATCTGATTAGCCTCCTTCTTGAGAGAAATGACTACTGGGGAAACCCAGTCACTTGTTTCCACTTTAAATATGATCCCAGCCTCCAACATTTTGTTGATTTCCTCATTCACCTTGGTCACGTAATTCTTGTTTATTCTGTACGGTCTCCTCCGTACGGGTTCAGATCCTAGTACGAGGGATATACGATGTACGCACAGTTCCAGAGATACCCCCTTTAAGTCCTTGTAGGTCCAGGCAAAGACGTCTTTGTAATCTAAGAATATCCTAAAGGTTGCCACGTTCAGTACGAGGTTCCAGTCATCCCCTACGAGTATCACTTACGGGTCCTAGTCCTTGCCTAGATTGACTTTTTTCACATCCCTTTCCTTGTACTTGATGGGTTCGTCTTGTTCAAACCGGTGGGCTGGTGCGTCATCCACCCGTGCCATCCCTTCCCGGTACCTTCCGTACTCTGAGGGGAATGAGTGCTCTTTCATACCGCCACTTGATTCCCCAATCTCGCATATTTGCAGCATGTGTAACTCCGGGTGGAAGACCTCATAGTCCTCCATCTGCCAATGGAAGTGTCCGGCTAATAAACTAGTTCCATCTTCAAAGCATCCATCCAGTTCCAGCACTCCTTCCTCGTTGGGTTCACTCCCTCCTCTGTCTCCTTCGGAACCCCACTCCCATCTATTTGAGTCATCCAAGTCGAAGTCAAACGACGCAAGCTCTTCACTTACGGACTGATTCCTCAGATCGATCACATACTTATGGCCTTCACTCTCGATTGAGAGTGTGTTCTTCCAATTATGATTGACTCTAGCCATGATCAACCATCCCCTTCCCAGGAGGGTGTTGTACGCTTTTCTCTCCAGTGGAATGACTACGAAGTCAAGAAGGAATTGTTGTGTCCCAATCACCACCTTTTGTGCCATGAAAGTCTCGAGGGATTTGATGTCGTGCTGATCCGCACCGACGAGGTGGAATGTTGGTGGCCAGAGGGTAGGCTTGCCAAGACCTCTCGAAGTTTCTTCCGGTAGCACGTTGACTCCAGACCCGCCATCCACAATGGTGTTTGTGAGCTTCTGTCCCATTATCTCCATCTCCACCACGACAAGTTTTCGTCCCATGCTTACGGTGAGCAACATGGGGTCTATGGCATCCGTACCAGGTTCCTTCACCGGAGTCATACTACGTGATCCTGTTTGGTGTTCCTAGTCGATGGCAGTGTCACCGGCTGCATTTGTCAGGGCCATCCTCAACTACGGCATGGTCTGTAGGAGGTCAAATACTCGTACGAGTATAGTGGTCTGTCACATCTGCTTAATGATAGTTTTTTCCGGTCCCAACCGAAGTGGGGTACTGGCAGTCGGATGCGAGGCCCTTCGTTCTTCTGCCATCGAACGTTCAATGTCTGCCCTAGCTTCCTAGAGTCTTTCCTTGTCTGTGCGAGGGTCAGGATACATGGCTTTCTTGTTTTGCAATCTTGTGATTGCTAGTACACCTTCCTCTGGTTCTTCTACCTCCAACATATTCACCCCCTTTTGCTTTGGACACTGTGTCATCGTGATCCCCCGGACTGCACCATTCAACAGCAAACTCCCTGCATCATCTCCATTTTGACACTCCCGCGCAAAGTGACCCCATTCGTTGCATTTCCGGCATTGAATCATGGGTCGTCCTTCTACGTTGTACTAAATTCTACTCCTCGGCGTGTTATTGTTGGGCCTGTTGTTACCCTGCCAGTTGTTTCGGCACCCTCCAGGAGAGGCGTCCGAGTTTGTTGCCGGCTTCAAAGGTGTCGCTGGCGGTGTGACTTGGTCGGGTTGGGCGTAGAGCACTTGTGTGCTCCGTGCTTTCAAGTTGTACAAGCATTCCGTGATGGAATGTCCCATTACTTGGCAGATGTCACAGAAGGCTTTTCGAGGACAACTCCCCTTAGTGTGCCCTTTTGTCTTACAGTCGATGCACCATAGTTCCTTCCCTTCCTTGCCATTTTCTTTGTCAGCCTTTAGTTCTTTCATCATACTCATCATATCCCTTCGGAGTGCTTGTACGTTCTTGGATTCCCCGTCGTTGTCTTCATCCGTACTATCACCATCGCTTACCCGACGCTTCCCTCGAGATGTCTTATTTTCACTCTCAATATCATTCGCACGGTTGTATGCTTCGTCATACGAGGGCGGAGGGACCACCTTCATCTTTCGTCTGAGAAACGGTTCCAGTCCTTCAACAAACCATCTCTTCTGTAGGCCATTAGCCGGTTGGTCATCCATTTTGTTGAGCAATTCCCTCAACCTTTTGTTATAGGCCCACACACTTTCACTTTTTCCCTACTTGGTATTGTAAATTTCCTCCACTATTCCATTGTCATCCCATAGGAGTTTAAACTCCTCTTGGAAAGCCTTCTTCAGATTGTTCCATGATGTTTTATAGTGGGCATCCAGGCCCGTATACCAATCAATTGCTATTCCTCGCAGGGTGGCTGGAAATGCCTTCAACCAGTAATCCTGGTCGTCTTGGCCATTTGCCTCCCAAATGGTCACGCATGTCTTACAATGTCGTACGGGATCCTCCGACCCATCGCCCATGAATTTTGGAAGCTTTTGTTTCTCTGGAGTGTGTGCCATTGTTTTTGTCTAGAGGGTTTTATGTAGCGCTTGGGAGTTATTATATGCCTGGAGGGTATTATGTGTTTGGAAGGTACCGTACGCTCTTGACCTGGTTGGACCCCTATTCGTAGGGCTTTGATCACCCTCACTCCTATAGTCCCTCCTTCTCGGGGTTTCTAGGTCTGACCCTCCTATTTTGGTTTCCTCTGACAAGGACAAATTCTTGATGCCGGATAATGTCGTTTCAAAAATATTGGCGATCTCTTCGTGCAAATCCCATACCACCTCCTCTCCTTGTTCAAAATACTCTAACAGGTTGCTCTGCGACTCGGCTCCAAAGTCTTCTTCCAGTTGACGTCGAGTGTGGGGCCTGGTCGGCGAGATCTTCCTCCGCTACGTCTGGAAGTGGCAGGTTCCTAGCTACCTCCTCCTACTCCTTCCACGTACACGGCCTTTGTCTCTCTTGACTACGCCTGCGACTCAAACTCCGACTTCTGCTATGTTCCTCAAGGCTCTTTGAGTCAGCAACTTCCCTTAGTCATCATCTGCGTTCGGCCTGTTCTTTTATGCGGAGGGATCTCCCTACGGTTCCCTAGTCTACTCCTTCGGTAGTAGTGGTACGTTTGTCTTTGTTTGACCATAGGGGCATTAGGTGTCGGGGATACGGCGTCAGCTTGTCTCCCTTTCCTCTTCCTCCCTACGGTTCCGCTCTTCGTACCTTTGGAGTACTTGTTGTCGAAGGAGTTCCCATGCAGTTTCCTCTCTTCGATCTTGGAGTGCAATCAGATTTCTGGCGAGCAACCTTGGAATACTTTTGAGCAGATCAAAGACGGGAGTGTTGATGGTGAGTTCACCACGTACCGTGCCTTCAGAGACGGCTCTCTCCTAAGCCTCCCTCTGCATGTACTGCATGACCGACACGTCCCACAACTCTACCAAGTTTGTCGTCAACGGATCCTTTTGTGCCTCTTTGGCGATACTTTCTTCATGTGTGTCACTGTCTACGACAGTTAATTGTTGGTTGAATGGTCTGCACATTAATTCCTTCCGCCTGCAGCCATAGTTATCTCCAGGTTCGTTCAAGCAACGGCGCGAAAATGTTTAGTCTTCACGGTGAGGTTGGTAAACTCACGGATAAACAGAGATATCCCACACGTACCAACAATTCATGTAACAGAACATTAATATATATCAAAGCATAAATAACCATACCAGAACAGCTATGACAGAATAATGATATCTTTATTGAACTCTCAAATATGCCAGTACAATACCATCCTTGCCCAGGTTCCATCCATACCGTATATAGACACGACGGTTGGCCAAGTTGCCAACCGTCACTAACTACCAACTACCCCACAGGAACCTTTTGGCAACTCAAACATAACAAAACATAAACACCCGACCCCACTATAAACTAACATGTGTTATTGACCCCTAACAACAGTGTTCCACAAGAACGCATCCCCCACAAAATTTTGCTCATTTCAAGGAGGACATATCCAGGATGTGAGGTCTTGAGGGAAACATCCCCTTGCTGCATCGCTAACTCCATCGAGACGCCGAGGACGTCGACAAGATGTCGGGACATCCCCAAGATGTCGAAGGGAATCCCAAGAGTCCCCTACTATCTCAAGGATGCCAAGCATCTCCTAGCCAACAAGCCAAAAAAAAGTTTCAAATAAAAAAAGAAAAATTGAAAATAGCACCCAAGGCTGAACTCTAATGGCCAATGTGCCCCAACTAAACCCCTCAAACACAATAAAACACCCTAAAATCCTTTGTTTTTTTCACAAACTCAATTCAACAGCAAATTTGAGGAGCAAAATTGAGGAGAAGCAAAAGAGTGACTGAAAAAGTGAAAGAGTGAAAGAGAAATGCTGCAAGTGCAAGAAGGTTGATAAGGAGCAAGAGTTAGGATTTCTACATCAAGTTGCAAGGATTTTTCAATAATTAGTTAAGATTCTATGACTGTTTTTTGAATTTTATTTTATTAGTTTCATCTTCATATTTTGATTTCATTCATAATTTCATAGACATGGCTGCAAGTGCATATTCATTGTTCAATGTTCATATTGTCATCAAGATTCAACATTGAAATTTGTAAATAAAATAGAAAAATTAAAATCACCTTCATAAACATGGCTGTCATATTTTTATTTTTTAATGAAGTTTACTGTTTTGAAAATTGAAATTAATATTTTATATGTTCAAATCTATTATTTCTTATTTTGTCAAATTGGGATGAAACTTTTTGTGTATCCTCTATGCTTCATGCTACTTGAAGTAAGAAAAACAAAAGTGAAATCCTTGGTTGACAAAAATTAAGAACAAATATTTTTATTTGTTTATCCTCTACTTCTATCCTTCGTGTGACCTGAAGTAAGAAAAACAAAAAGAAAATCTGTGTCTTAATCCTTTGCATTATGTTGCATCATAGTCTGAATTTTAATTTTAAAATCATGAACTTATAAATTTTATATTGTTTATTGCAGTTTCACTAAGAGTTCTCATGGCATGAATAAAGATGAGCTTGAGGTTCAAAGTAAAACTAAATCAGATAATGCACCTAAAGTTGAGAGAGGTGGCCATGACGGTGAAACCTGATTGTGTACAAATTTGTCCCTTATGAAAGAATAAACACAACCCTCTACGCCCTATTGATAGAGACAAATATGCAACAAACAGTTGGAGAAATTGCTAATTAAATTAGCAACTTTCCTCTGAATTCTAGAGGTACAGCTCGCTCTTATGATATAATTGGGATTTTTGCAAGGTATGCTTTTAACCAGAAAGCAAGAAAGGCAAACATGAAAGCAAAACAAAAGGAAAGAACAAGGCTGATAATAACACAAACAGGTGACTCGGAGTCTACCCATTTGTCAAACATAATAAACGGCCATGGTAAACTGACAGATATCCTTCCCAGATGATGTAGATGCATCAAGACCCAAAGTTTTGTAAACACATACATCCGTAATATAATAGACAGAAGGATTCAAAGAACTAATTGCAAAATTCAAAGTAAATGCTAACCAAAAGAACATGCATGAAAACAAAGCCTCAAACAATTCCCCATTCTTAGAATCACATTCAAAAGCACAAAGTCTTCACTTTCTGCATACAAAATTATGTTTCTGAAAAGAAATCAAGTTGTCACTTTCCATAACTTAAATTAAAAGCACATCAAAATGATAACTGATTGATTCTCACTCATGCATCAAAGTACAAAGGGGATTAGTCCTCCTCTCTTTTATCTACCTATTGCTATATATAAATAAAAGTTTGTAACTATTCTTGCCAATAACAATCTTTGAAAACGATCGTTTTCTCAAAAGTAAACTAACAAGTTACTTTATTTTAGACCTCATAAAAGCATGACCCGCAACACTAATAGGGCGCCATATCTCAATTATCTTGGACTGTAGGTTTTTTGGATTCTTCAATCATTTGTTGAATATGAGCATCGATCATTTCAACTTTCTCTTCTTCTTCAGCTAACACTAAAGTCACCATCGCAAATTTTGTGGCATTCCCAAGCTAGAACAGTAAGCTCGAAAAGAATATCTTACTGTGGACTTTCCATCATATTCTCACCCAGCTGCATTACTGGAACAAGACCCTCCCCTAGAAGCACCATTATGCTTAAGGCTTACAGCAAGACGAATCTTACTATGTTATGAATCAAACAATTTTCTTCTTGTTGGAGAGGACTATGAATCTTCACTTATCTCTTTCCAAAAGATGAAAATCATCTATGCAGGGCCACCAACTTGTCAAGTAACCATTTTCTAAACAAGTTTCTGAAAGGGTAAGAAAATAGGAAAGTTGCCAGCTTTCGCTTATTGACGAATAACATTGATTTTCCATAGCAATGCAATAATACCATTCTTTTTTCAAAAATCGTGTCAGTACTATCCACACGATTTAACTAATATTCTCTCTAAGGAAACATTAATTTCATTTAATTTTTGGCGGTGAAAATACTTTCATCTCATCTCGGAAATCATGCCAAAAACCCATATGCCTTCAAAATCTAATCATTCATTAATGCACCCTATGTATAAGCACCTTGAAAAGACTGCACCTTGGGAGACAGAGAGATCTTTAAGTTGGACCATCGAGTGATTCTGGAAGCTTTGAACCATATGGGCCGATAGGTTCCTGAGTTCTAAAAATCTCTGATCAGTCGATTATGGAAGGGACAAGAACCATTCGAGGTCGGGGATGCCGGAGAACAATCGGGTAGTCAATAGCTTTGGAAAATGAGGAACTGTGGATGCAAGTTCCTAAATTATGCGGTTCACCAATATGGGACAACAGCTGATGGGAAAGTTAGACAAGGCCACGAATGACATTTCGGACTACGGTTGGAAATCGACCGAGAGAGGGCAAGATTCAAAGCTTAAATATAGGGGTAACAAAACCCAAACCACCAAATCCATGGCAAGAGTCGCTGCAAATATGAATTGCCCTGCCACAATACTAGCAGATCTTGCTAAGGGTCCCCTTGATCCTAAATCTCCATTGAAACAATTCGCAACAAAAGTACAAACCAAGCCTGGGACATCTCGGAGCACAAGGTTGTGAAAGAGACACTTTTGTAACATTAAATTTCAGGGCAGCATTGCCAAATTTAATGCCCACCTCCTTCATATCCAAAGAAAGGGTGTACATGTATGTGAGGTGTTGGGGATAAACCTTGAGATTCAAGTCTAAGATATGTAGGCTATAGGGCGTTGGTGGAGAAGACAATAGAGTTGCACCTAGATCTACTTCTTTGTCTCAAAGGCCAAGGAGTTCTACTTCTAGTTTGTAGAGGCAAGTTCCACGTATGCCAACTTCTCTACTTCAAAGGCCCATGCAATAGAAGCTAGGGGAAAAATGCAAGTTGACAAGGGATGAACCTTATAGCTGAACTATTCAATGGGTAGATGAAGGATGATGTAGATGATGTCATTGGCAAATTATTCTCTGCCAATGGCATGAAGAGCACACGGTTATAATGAGAGGGGAGGGTGAATCAATATAACAACAAATTTTACCAATTTAAATTTTTTCAACTTCAATCACAAGTATATAACTTATCTCATTAACATATTCATTGCCTACCAACATTCATATGAGATCTAACTAATATGAGCACAAGTATAATACAAGATATATACGTGGAAACCCTTACGAGAGAAAACCACGGCAAATCAATGCTTTTATATGAATATCTTCTTTTACAATGTTCGTAGGCACCAACCCCCAAGTTTGTTTGTGAGCACCAACTCCCAAATTTGATTCTGTGAGCACCAACCCACTGGAAGCACCAACTTCCAAATCTGAAATTTTGTGAGCACCAGCCCACTGAAAGCACCAACTCCCACTTCAGAATTTGTGAGCACCAACTCCCACTTCAGAATTCGTGAGCACCAACCCACTTCACATAAATCTAATTTTCCACCTTAACAATGTTGCTATCTCAACGGATGATGGACAATTTGATCTTCTCAAATCTGCATATATTCCTTCCTCACACGCATATACTCTTTTTCATAAATCTGCAACTATTCCTTTCACAACTGTATCTTCTTTCATTCCAAATCTGCATATCTTTCCTTTTCAATTCTTATCATAATATTCTTCTTTATCTCTGCAAGATATCCTTTACATCAGCATGTTTCTTTTGTCAACATCTGCATATTTATTTTCATATATATGCCATGTATATGATATATCTTTGACACCCACAACTTCAACATTATTCCATACACAATACACACTCTCACACACTCTAAGTCCCATTTTATTCTGATCTTATATCTGCCCCAAGAAGACCAAAAGAAAAAACATCTCCCTTTATTAAGCGGTCACAACCTTTCAAACATGACATATCATTCTTTTATTATATGCTGACTTTAGTCAATATTGATAAATCACGCCTTTTCAAGTCAGATCGTATATTTTCATTTAAACATTATTTACTTTCGTGAAGCGCATCCTTTCACGTTGCTTTGTAATAAAATCATATTAACTGCTTGCGGCACCTTTTATTTGTCTTTGTAATCATCGCTTTCTTCAAATAATTTTTTACCTTTAATCATGACTCAACTAATCTGTGGTGACTTGAATAGGTTATCACGGCCTACTCTTGTACAGCTCCATACACACGCTTTTGTGGTCACATGGATGTTGCTTTTCTGTACTCTTTCCAAAGTTGCTAACTTAGTAGGTAGTCGCTGCTGTGTAAATGATGATGTGTAATCATAGGATAATCGCTGCACTAAACATACAAATTTAATCGCTGCCTTGTGTAAACGTGATAGAATATACTTCAATTCAGTTCTTCTTACATGGTCAAGTGGCATATATTCACAGTACTTCATTACGTAGAAGTTTGTATTGCTTCACTCGTCATTAATGATAGTTAATATTAATCAGCTTCCTTCATATTATTTTATTCAAATGAAATCATCGACAAAGTGTAATTACCGTAAGCATTAATGGTTCCTCAAGGTTATTATTTTTCATTTTAATAGTTGGACATAATCACTGTTACTGCATTCTTTGCATCTGAAGTTTTGTATCGACAATATATACTTTGTGCGGAGGAACTCATGCCGGAAGTTTTATGTCAACCAAAAAAAAATATGGCTATATCATTTTCAACTGAAGGCACCATGTTATGATTGTTGTCTAAAGACTTTCAAACGTAGAGAACGCACAAATTTCTGCACCTTTTGGAATTTGTTAATTATCACCAAATTTGTTTTTTATTATAATCTGCCATTCTTTTCTTTAACAATGTGTCTTAAGTCGCCGCCTTCCTCCATCTTCATTAATATTGTGTCTTTCATCTCTGAATCTGATCGCTAACCACATCACCATTATTCATTGTTAAACACAAACATATCCATAATGATGCTGCCACTACTGCTTGTGTAGTCAAAATTATATCATTTCCTTGTGCTGCGTTCGTTCCATCATATTACTGTCATGATTTATATTGATTGTTGCTTTAATACAAACAATACATTTGCTGTATGTTTGTGTTTCTTTGGCCGTTGCTGCAAATGATTTTTTTATTTCAGTTCTTATTAATCACTTGTATTTATCGCTGTTTAACATTTTTATTGACATCATTGCTTCTTATTCATGAAGTCGACTTCTATTCGATATAAATTAAAAATGAATCGAAATTATTTTCCATCAAATATCGCCACCTTTGATTAAGTTGATTATTCTAGATAAAGTTGATGTCTTTAAATTACTCGATGAAGTCGGTTTGGATGATTACTCGACTGTCATATTATTCCTTGGTTCATTCTTTGACTCCGATCACTGCATATTCCTTATTTATTTTTCATCTTCTTGTTCTTTAAACATTACATGCACCAATAGGTTGTTTTAGTATTGGAGGCAACGAATTGTTAATATATTGGATGCATGGTCATTCATCCATATTATAGGACCAACAAAATCTGCATGCTGGACTGCAATATTCCATGTTGTTTTGTGTGTAGATAATAATGGACGCTAGAACCAATGTCTTGTGAATACCTGTCAATCTGTCAATCTTGTGCATGATGTTCAATAGGGGCTTGTCTTCAATTCAAATCATTAATCTAATCATGAAGATGTCTTCTTCATATAAATCATAGCTATCCAATTCCTTAACCATCACCTTTGACATTGATGATAGTCTTGTGCCTAACATTGTCTTCTTACCTTTTACATCAATAGCTCAACTTCACTCCTTTGCCATCAATGACAATAATTCCAACATGGCATTCCATTCCATGTGGCTCTATCTCCTCATTATAAGGAGGCGATGGCGATGGTAGCAAGGGCAAGACCATCACATGTGACACTAGGAAGACAATAGTGAGGACCACAATCTTGGATAAGAGCTATTTCAAGATAAATGTGTTATGGATAAAATGAAGGCATATTGGGTGACATGTGGATAGTGTAGTCACGGTTGGGTGCACAGATATCATGGTTACATGTTCAGAGGGCCCATATTTTCTTCAGCCAATTGATTATTTAGGGCATCGCAGAGATGTCAGTTTTCAATTTCGGACCCTCAAGGATGCTATTAGGGTGTTGGGTCACAAAATGTGGTCCAAGTAGTGACAAATGTAGCCCATGTGTGAAAAGCTGAAAGGAAATTAATTGAGGCAGCTTATAGACATATTTGGTGGATTCCTTGCTGTGTGCATGCCATGAATAATGCACTCAAAGGCATGGGAAAGATTGATTAGATCAAACCAATGGGTAATGATGCCAGAGATGTGCAAATGTTTATCTACAACCACCACACTTCACACGAACTCTTCACAATCTTCTCTAAGAAGAAATTCATGAAATCTGTCGATACTAAATATGCATCCTATTTCATTCTCTTGGAGAGAATGTTTGAGTTGCAAGAGGAATTGCAACTAATGGTTATGACAGCAAAATAAAATCGATAGCCCGAGTCCAAGACAATGCAAGGGAAGAGGGTGAAGGATGTATTGAAGAGCGATGTTTTTTGGGGTGATGCAAAATATATAGTCTCCATCATTACTCTAGCTTTCTAGGTCATTAAATATGTGGATGCCAATGTACCTAGCCTTGGAGAGATGTATAAGTAAATTGATTCTATACTAGACCAAATGAGGGATGTCATGCAAAAGGACCCCAATTTAGCATTCTACAATGAGCACATTCAGCCAAACATTCATCAAAGATGGGAGAAGCTCAACACTCCATTGCGCATAGTTGCCTATGCATTGAACCCCAAGTGGTACAAGCAAAAGCTTGGTAGAGTCACACCAATAAAGGATGTTGAAGTGAAGGTAGGGTTCATGACTGGTGTGCTTTATGCCTCCATGAGGCCATTTTGTAAGTGTTTTCTTTACATGGTGTTTGGGTCATGTCATAAGGTCATTTATATCATATTTAACATGTTTTGAGTCAATCAATAGGTTATTAGGTGATTATGAGCTCATTTTGTCAAAAATTGTCAATTCTTGCAAAATTGTCTTGTTGTAAAAATGAAAAAATTGGGAACATGAAAGGTCATCATTTGAAAATTCATGTGGGTGTTGGTTGGACAGTTACCAATGGTTGGGAATTAGTTTAAATATGTTCAAATACTTCATGTAAGGTCAAGAGGAGAAGGGTAGAAGTGGAATGTAAAGTTTTGAGAAGTTATTGAATAAAATACATTGTGTTTTCTGCATTTTCCAACATTCTGCTCTGCTCCAGACCGTTGTATGGCATTGTACTGCCTATGGGTGATCTTTCTTGCATTGGGATTGATGAATATCTGAATCCTCTTTCATTTTCTTTTTGTTTCATTGATTTTCGTTAAGAATTTCGAAAGTTATGATCATTTTAATAACTGTAACTTCCAGATTTTGGGGTAACAGTCATGTTGCAGTGAATAGTATAGATTTTTACGAATGTTCTATGATCTGAAAGTGGTATGGTTGGATAGAGGATTATATAACCTTTCCATTGTGACCAGTCTCATCCATTTTTGTTGAGTTTTGAGTATTCTAGAGACCTTTTACTGAGGCAGGGTCTGAAAGAGCCTTGGTGGATGAGCCTAATGCAGATTACCAGTCAATTTTAGGCCCTTGTGTTATAAAGCAACCTACCCTGATTTTGATATATGTTGTATAAAGCCCAAATGGGTATCCAAAAATGGTCTTGGATCCTCTAGGTCGGGTGAGCATCAAAAGTTATGACCAAAAAACTCAATTTGCTGTACGAATTAGGCCTAGGATCAAAATTACCAGTCAATATTTGATCCCCATGTTCTAAAACAACCTATGCTCATTCTGACATATATTTAATAAATCCGAAAAGGGAACTCAAAACAGATTTTGGTTTGTGAAGATCACACTTGGACTGAAAGTTATGCCCTGATTTGCAGTTTGGGAATACTTCTAGCCTATAGGTCTATTGGAAGGGTAAGAATGTGAAATATGTACAACCTGACTTCTTGGAAGCCCAAATCAGTTTAGTCATGTCATTTACACATATTCTACAGTGTTCCATGAGTTTGTTGAAGGCGTTGGAGAGTTGGAGCCATTTGGAGATATGAAATCTTGAGTAGACCTTGTCAAGTTAAGGTGCGAGTGGAAGTGATCCCTCATCGTACTGCATCTATGAGGGCCATCCAAAATATGTATGATCCTATTAGAGATCAACAACATTCCAACTGAGTGGACAAAATTTGCCACTCTTCGAGGTGATTTTGAGGAGGTCGAGATGGATATGACGACTATGGCATAGGAGGACACAATTTTGTGGTGGAGTTACCATGGTGTAATGTCTCGTTTTAGGAACAACGAAATATAATCACAAAATGCAATGTTTTAATTCCAATTGAAATGTCCCCTTATGTTAAAACTTAGGAAATAGGGACAATTAACTTGCAAAGATGAATTGCAAGAGACTTCTTTTGTTCAAGTCTCACTTATCACTATGAAATTATGATCTATGATACCACTCATGAATGTTTAAATTATGAAATTGATAATATATATATATAGAGAGAGAGAGAGATAATGATAATATTATTCAAAGAACAATATATATATTGGATATTGATCACTGTTGTATCTGATATAACTGCTAACAATTATGCAAGGATGATCTTGATGTTCAATATGATATTAGCCTCCTTTGATTTGACAATGGAGTATGCTATGTTGTCTTCTTATCACCTGTAGTGATGAATTGCTATTTTTTATTCAATCCTTAAATATATGCAATGTATATATGATGATATCGCTTGTAGTGATATGTTGCTGTTTCAGATATAAATATGTATTCTTGTAACAATGATAATGACGCTGTTCCTGATATGGTAGATTTGCACTTGCAAAAAGGTTGCCGTCCCTGAATAATGCCTTCAAACTATGCAACCAAAATATGCCAAGAGGCTGATGCTCTATGAGAAGATCCAATAAAGGTTTCCAAGTCGATGATGCCTTGGAGATGGGAATTGATCTTCTAATATATCTTGGAATGGTTGTGTCCCCTTGTTTGGTGATGACATACACCTTTCTTGAAATAACCTATATACAAATTGTGCCTTTTGATTGTCAAACAATTATTTAGATGATTAATCACACCCTTTGTACTCGGATGTTACTTGATTAATATAAGCATTTACTTGATTAACTAACCGATGGATTTGACAAGTCTTAATTGGTATTGTTTGATATCTCTCTGCAATCGATACTAAGTGTTGATAATTCCAGTGGGCTGGCTGACTGTATTTTACTGGTCTTGACAATGGTATGGCCTTCTTTGACAGCATGCATTGTTCTTAATGACCTCGGCACCGATTGGATTCAGGGTCATTGATATTCTCTCTGTTCTTACCACAGCAATAATGAAGAATGTATGTTATGATGTTATGAATGGTAGATCTGATGTCTTATGGCGACGATAATATTGAATGGATGATTCATGCTCAGAATTGCTTAATAATTAAGGTAATCAGAGATTGGCTGCTCCTTCAGTCCACTGTGAGGATAATGCATAGTTGGGAATGAAGAAATTGCCTTCATAGATGAAGGATGCATAAGAGTTCTCCATGGATAGATGTTACTAGTGTATATTTCGGTATAGCATCAATATATGCAATCATGCTTCCTTCATGTTCCCTTGATGTGTATGATGAGTTGACATCCTGTGGGTTAAGTATTTTGCTTGTCCTCAAAGTCCTCATTCCTTGATTATGAGAATGGGGAAGAGCATATCAAATCTCTTGTCTTCATTACTACATCTTCTTCTCCATGCTTTACTTGAATCCTTGATGATGTAACAGAGGGTGATATTAACCTTCACTCACCATTTCCCTATCAACTCATAGGGTCTTTAGTCCTGTCGAAGTCAACATGTTCTCCATTCATCAACTCCCTAACCTAGCACATGAGGATGCTAGGTCTATCTTTGAAGGTAGACAAACTCCACTCCACCCTCTGCTACAGTACCTAATTCTACGATTAAACTAACCCTAACACGACCCATTCCACCTGAAAATATCTACAGTATGGTGGAATGGTGGTCGTTCATATTATGGACTTTCGAACTTCTTAAGTTCCTGGTTTCGAACTCTTCCTGTCACTGAAATGACAGAAACTATGAACTTCTTTAACTTAATTCACCTGCAGACTCAAATGACATTAGAGTATAACACACTTAACTAAATTGGCATTCAATGTATGTTTTCAGTCCATACAGTACGCATAAGCAAAAACAGAAAAGAAAGGTGCAGAAAGACTGTTCTCAGTACAGCAGAAAATGAAAAGTCTCTTATTTCCTCTTCCTTCAGTTTTCCATCAGCAATGTAACAAAAAAACGACCCTGCCTCATGTTTTCTCGAGGCATATAAACAACAGAAAGTTTGGACACCAACAGTCATACCATGACTGTTGGTGTTCCAGCTACAGTCGAATGGGCATCTCCTTTTTAGTTACAAGACAGACCCAACAAGACTAAATATGAGGAAAACAAAATGGTCAATATTGACCTTATTACAACCAAAGAAAAAAATTCCCTAAAACTACCAAAATTTGCCAAGTCGGTGCTCCTACACCACTTGATAAGAAAATCGTGAAGTCTTATGGAATAAAATGATTTTCATCCATAAAGCCTTCATGCCATAGTTATTATTGTTATAATATACAATTACCTAGTTATTTCCTAACTATTAGCCAATTGAGGGTGTATCAAGGCTGCCACCCTTGATCACATAAGTAATTTATGGCTTCTTATTAGAAGTTCAAGATGGAGACATCACACATGGGCTGAATTCTTTGACTACCACTCTAACCATTCGACTACTATCTAAGTTTCTAGTTCTTTTGCTCCTAAGAAACTAGTCTACTTATAGCTTCACGTACTCTCTTAAGAAGAATAGACTTACCTCTAGGAGAGCAGAGAACTTATGGTTCTACATAGTGTGTTTTGTCTCATCAACCACAAGACACTTTTGTATGCAGAGCAATTCCAACAACACAAGCGAACACAGATTGATGACAATGCTACAGTTACACAAGCAGGGCTAGTTGGTATTAGTTTGGATGAGCTTGAAAATTCTAGTGATAAGGTTTTTGGGAATGATTAGAGGCCTCACTTTAATCCATTTTGTTATATTGAACATGTACTCATTGTAATCATCATTATGAAATCTTGAATCTAATATAAATTTTTAATTCAACATTTCAATTGTTAATGTTCACTTAAAAGTTTAGTAGTATTTAAGTTTTAGTGTTTTACTACTTTGCCAAAGTTTCATTTGTAATTCTTAAACTTAAACATCCTTTTTCAACTATTTTTTCAAGTAACATATGTATATCAATGCCTCCCCCCCACCATCATTTTGTCGCCATCCCCAAATCTAGGCCCCTGCTCACCATGTCCCACCATAAGGAAACTCCATGGAAATATGGTTATTGAAGAATATTTTTGAAATCTTATGTAATTTCAAATGTTTGATATATTTGCAAAGGTTTTGTTGAGTCGCAAGTTTTTTTAATGTTTGGCCTTATTGAATAATTGTCGAGTCCAAGTTTTTCAATTATGATTAATTATGATATACAATAGATATATAACATTAAATGAATTATAAAATTTATTTTAAATTGTATTATTTTTAGTATCAAGTATATTTTAAATTTTGTATAATCACTAGTATATAATCACGACTAACTATATATGTATGAATGTATATGTATCATGTATGCATATATATGCATAACATGTATATTGTTACCCCGTTTTTAAACTTTTTGGGTTCACATCTCATGTATATATGATCTTTCTTCCAAGCCATGTTTACTCTAGATCCTGGCCTCGTTATTTTCAACATTACGTTTGAAGTCGGTCATTTGTGCTTCCTCAAATACTTAGTCGGTCAGTTTTCTAAGTATTTGAACTTAGTCTTTCCCTTTACAAAGATTCTTAAGGACACCAACCTACCCCATCGTGCTGAAATGCGCGTCATGTTGTTTCTTTCTTTTTCTCTTTAAAGTTTGTGTTGTCTATGTTTCGGAAGCATTTTCTAACTATCTTACCTTTACTACTTCAAAAGGAAAGTTCATAAAGTCTTCGACTTTGCCACCCACGCCGAAGTGAACTAAGTTTTGTTCTAAGCTTATATAGTTGGCGGGTCAGGTGGATGCATAAATTGCTGAACTTTTTCTTAGTGGTTCGAAACTTCGAGAAAGCTACCGACTTCCCGACCATGAAGGGTCTATGTCTTTCAAGGAGATGTACTTTCACAATGCTAGCGTGCGCAGGGCATTTATTGTTCCCTTAAGCTGTGGAAGACACCTATCAAACCGGCATGAACTTAAATGTACCTTCACCACTAAAATAAACGAAAAATCTAAAGCTTCTTTTAAAAAGATTGTATTGTTTGTAGTTGGCCTTCATTATGAGAAGCCTTGAGAACGAAATTCAAAGTGTCTAAGCATTGGAAAAAGGAAGCGAATGCATGCAAGAATTCAAGTTGGATTGTGAAGCTTTCTTTCTTACTAGTAATTTAAAGTGTTATTCAAGCTATTTTCAGTTTATCGTCTGAAGTTAAGGTGGTGGGATTTGCTCCTCTCCATGAGTTTATCTAGTGAACCTTCTGCTCGTTCCTTGCATTCTTAGCCTAGCCCATTCGAATACAAGAATGGCCACATTATCTTTTCTCTACATTTTTTGTCTCAAAACTTAATACCCATTATGCTCACAACAATAGAAAATGGTTTAGATGGGATTTTTGATGCATATGTTAAATGTGAAGATATTCGAGAGATCCTTGACAGATTAAGGGGAAATTTCGCCTCTCCCATAGCAAGCAAGATAGTTGGCAGTGGCCTTCTAGAATCTGCTGATTTCCCTAACAGTCGAGAATTGGTGTCCGTTTGTGTGAACCATTACCACTCAGAACATCGTGAAATCTGGGATTTCGATCGCACAATTGTTGTCAAAATTGATTCGGAGATTGTTACTCGAGCTCTTAAATTACCAGAGAGAAGTTTTTATAGATATGCCAATTGAGAAAGCTTGGGAATATTTTCATGATAAAGAAGAATGGTCCTTAAATAGAATTGCCATAGCCTTGTTCAAAACAAAGCGGAAGGGTCGGTCACAACTCCTTTCATTTCTAAAAAAGGAGACTTTTGTAAAGGAGATTGAGGATACAATTGTCTTGTTACACCACATGTTCTGAACCCTTTGGAAGGGTCAAGAGCAAATTTCTCATTTTAGGCCTATTCCATCATCATTTCAAGTTGAATTCATCTCTCAAAGGAAGAAAACACTACTCCTCTCTCATCCAAGCCATAAAAATCAAAACTTGACTTGATTTTGCAAGAAAAATAGGTGATTGAGGAATTTTCGCCCTGGACCCTCTGGAAGGGTCAGGAGCCAAATTCTCCTTTTGGGCAAAATCCTTCATTTTTCCAAGTTAAAACATCTTCAAGAGGCAAAAGCAAGTTGTTCTTGTTTCATTCATGCCAAAAACTTAACCTTTTTCACTGCACAATAAAAGCTTTTGGGAATTTCACTCTGGACCCTTTGGAAGGGTCAGGAGCGAAATTCACCATTTTGTCCAAAGTTCTTCATTTTTACATGCTTCCAAATCTTCAAAGGTATCAAATAAAGTCCAATCTTCATTCCAAGAGACCCTGCACATCAAAACTTAGCCAAAGTTAGGAAGAAATAAGCTCTAATAAGATTTTTGCTCTGGACCTTCTGGAAGGGTCAAGAGCGTGTTGACGTGTATTTTGTACACTATCAAACACAGAATAAAATACCTAAAGGTACCTTATCCTCTCTTGAGTAAAGCCTCTGATTGCTGAAGATATTGCGAAAAAGGATCAATCAGGATGACTCCAAGGTTCTTGTATGTAGGGTCTCTACGTGTGCATAAGCTCTCTGTGGTATGATGTGATTTGCTGGAATCACAAGGGGACTTACATTTGATGCCTGAACGTCTGATCTGCTTTGAATATTGCTGGAACACAGGCTCTTACTGGCTTTGACTTGAAAAAATGGAAAAAGGATGAGGGCGAAGAGAGGATCTAATCCTAATACTAAGAATGTAGGAGCAATGATTGATCTTTGATGAAACTCTAACTAGGTCTTGTTTTGACATCGCAGGACCATCTCCACAAGGCTAGTGCGATATTCGAAGGGAAGCTTTATGATGTTCAAATCATCACTGCAGGCATAGACACCATCAGGTTGATGCATGTCAATGAAGAAGCGACAATTAAAGTTAGGCTTAAGCTGAATGATTCCAGTTGACTACACAAGGCAAGTCTGCAATCAACAAACTGCTAGTAGTATGGATATGCGAATTTCACCATCAATCAAGCATATTTCTTCCACTCATCTAATAACATGAAATCAAATATGAGAAGTATAAAGACCATGCAAATTGTCGAATCGACCCATAAATTTCACCATTTCTTCAATGAAGTTACAAGTCTTTTACAACAACATCTTGGCAACAATCTTTGCCTTCTCTCTCTACTCTACTCTAATTGCTATTCTATCAACTATATTCTAACTCTTCCAACTAACCTATTCTCTCTAATTCCTAATGCCTTTACAAAATGAAATGCCAGGGCTTATATAGTGCCCTCAATACAATTCGATGGCTTAGATCAATTTGAGATCAATGGCCAAGATTTTACAATGAAAACCCTAATTAGGGTTTGTTACAATCATTACATAACATTTAATGCTTGACCAATGAAATAATTGTATTGCTTGGACACATGTCCTCTCTAGAAAATTCCACCAATGGATAGCTAGGGTAGGTACATCGGAGTTTGTGCCACCTTCCATGAGTTAGGTACATTGAATCTGGAAATGCTGAGGTGGACCACACTGATTGGAGAAGTGATGACTGGGATGCCACCTCATCTGACACTTGTAACTTGGTAAATATTCAACTTGGTGTTGTTGAGAAGCTAGCTTTAATTAATTCATCTGGAACTATTTGCTTCTTCAACGAACCCTTGTTCTGACTTCTTGTGTCCTTGATGTGTAGGATGATTGATGTACCTCGCCTTGAAACGCTGGATTGGAGGAAGCCGCCCTTGTCCTTGCTTGATCGTCCTTGAGGAGACCGTCCTTGATCTGGCTTGATTTTCCTTGAGAGTCGCCATCTTGGTACCTACACAACATTTCAAAATTAGTAATATATCTTTGAAAAAATTAAACTTTAAAAGGAAGATTCAAGATTTTAATTAGGAAACTTCATGATAAATCTTGAGTTATCATTTCCTAATTTAGGATTTTCAAAGCAAAATTTAAATCTTCAAAAATGGTGCCAAGGTGATTACGCCATACTACACTTGGGAATTGATTCTAAATAATGATGCAAAAATAGGAGAATTCGCTAGGCAAAATGTAGATCAAGACTCCCTTTAGCAAAATGCGCCCCCTTTAGCTTGGAAAAGAACTCCATCTTCCACTAGCTTCTTCAAGATCTGGAAATTCGCCTTCAAATACCTTCAAAACATCTGGAATTTATCCTCCAATCTAGCAAGAAATACGCCTCTCCAATAGCCTTCAAGATGAATTTCGCCCTTCTTAGTCTCCACTCCTGGTAGAAATTCGCTCCTCAAATTGCTCTTCCAAATCGCACTTGAAATGATGAGTGAATGATTTGATTAATGAAAAACATGCCTCAAATATATAGAGCGCTCACCATTTTATTTCCATGGGCTGACTTGGAAAAATAGGCCAAAAGATAAATAAAAATTAATAAAAAAAGAGGCCGACTTGATAAAAACATTAAATAATACCCCAAGCGCTCCAATTTTATTTTATTTTTTTAAAATAATAATAATTAATTTTAAATGCCTTTATAATTAAAATTTCGATTTTTTAAAGGCATAAATTAATTATTAAATACCATGCGCTTTTATTAAATGCCAAAAATATTTCAAGGTTTTATCGAATCTGACATTTAATGTAATTTGAAGGATATTTGGCGCCCAATCATGAAAAATAATGGCTATTAACAAGATCGCTCTGGTCCCTGGGAGAGGGACAGGAGCGATCTCATTCTAGACCTCACACTTCTTGTTTTTTACGTCCAAGACCTCATTTTTGACGTCCAAGATGGCATTTTTACTTAGAATTTCGAGTTCAATTTATTCGATCTTTGAAATGAGTGCACTTTAAAGCATTTTCGCCCTGGTCCCTTGGTGAGGGACAGGAGCGAATTTTGCTCTCTAGGCCAAATCGTTACAATTTTCATCAAAAAAAGTCTTGGCTAAGGAAGATATCATCTTACTTCATGCTATGAATAAAAGTTAATGTCCAAAAAAGGTCTAAAATTGTGCATATAAAGAAAAGCGCTCTGGTCCTTCAGTGAGGGACAGGAGCGAATTTGACCTTCTAGGCAAAAACTTCATCATTTCATTGTTTTTGATCAAGTCTGGATGCTCTATCACGTTCATTTTGTCCTCCATCATGCCTTTGATGTCTCAATTTGTCCAAACAAGGTCAGGAATGACTCCACTAAGCTTTTTCGCTCTGGACCCTTGGTGAGGGACACGAGCGATTCGCCTTGGACCCTTGGAGAGGGACAGGAGCGCTTTTCGCTCTGGACCCTTGGAGAAGGACAGGAGCGAAATTTGACTTTTCGAACTCTCTATCAGGACAATTTTAATGGAATATAACATTTAAGTATAAATGACATTTCCTTCTATGTTTCTTCTTTCTTATACTTTAAGTTATATTCCATATATACTTTCAGGATGTTTGAGAGTGGTTTCAGACCTCCAGGAGTTATATTGCAAAATCTAGTTTTTTGAGGTTTTTCAGTTTCCAGACTTAGTCAAATTCAGGATCAGGACATTCCAGACTTAGCCAAATTTCAGGATCAGGACTTTCAGACTTAGCCAAATTTCAAGATCAGGACATCACTCAAGCCGGACTTGCTATCCTATTGATCTCCCCGACAACACTCAAAATGCAAAGGCTAACTAACAAAACCCTAAAAGACCCAAAAACAAACCCTAAAAAGCAAAAAAAAACAAGGGTCCCCATTTGCAATGGGGCGATGTGTGAAAACGTCACAACAGAGCGAAATCTCCATTCCAGGCCAAATTGCTCAATTTTCAAGTTTCAAACCACCTCACAAGGCAAAGTTAGGTCTTTTCCAAGCTAGGAACAAGATTGCAAATCTATCCACGACAAGAAATAGAGTTTAGGATGAAATTCGCTCTGGACCCTTTGGAAGGGTCAAGAGCAAAATTCTCCTTCAGGTATCATCTTGCTCTTCAAAAATCAATCAAGTCCCTCTCCAGGCAAGAACATATCAATCTACCCTCAAACATGCCCTAGAAAGCATCATTCAGTCAAAAATGAGAAGAAAAAAGAGGTTTACAAGGATTTTCGCCCTGGACCCTCTGGAAGGGTCAGGAGCGAAAATCCTATTTTAGGCTTGATTCTGGACGTTTTGAACTCCAATTTTCCTTAAAAGGCAAACATAGACTTTCCTCATGCATCTCCATCAAGATCCTGCTTTTCACTAAGCAAGAATGAGAACCTTTCAAAATTTCGCTCTAGACCCTCTGGAAGGGTCAGGAGCGAAATTTCTCTTTTCAGGCTAGATGTTACCTTGATTCACTTCATTCTCCATTTAACTTGACCAAATCAACTCCCTTTCTTCATTGACTCTGCTCAACTGACTCAGACCCGGAAACAAACAGGACCCTGACAAGAAAACCTTCTTTCAATCTAGACCTGACCTGAGACCTATTCTCCCTGTTCCTTGATCTAACCCACTTGACTCTCCTGAAAGGCATGCTTCATTATGGAAAACTTGAGGTTTCAAGCAGACAACCACCAACTTCCCAAAACTAGGCTAGACTCAGCTTGAAAGAAACCCTAAAACGAGCTTCAGAGATTAGCCCTAATCTAGCCAGCCCAGGCAAACCACTCACTCACTAAAAAACCTAGAAAGCAGAGAGAAAAACAAGCAAAGAGAAAGCAAAACCTAAAGCAAAAAGAGGGGGTCCCCATTCTAATGGGGCGATGTGTGAAATGGTCACAACAGGACCCTAATAAATTGAAGCAAATCGAAAGAGCCTAAAATGTTACCATGGTAATGGATAAGTGGGTAGAGAAACTTGTTATTGATGTAATATTTTTCTTTCACTAAGGCATGAAAATGTATGCATTAATATCTGGTAAATTGGAAAAATGGAGAAGTGATCTGACGGCTCTCAAAAAAAAGAGTAGCGGTTTGTCAGTTGTTTTATTTGAACTTTGAGAAATTTCCTAGATGTCTCCTGCAATCGCGACAGGTGAAGGAATAATAAAAAGACCAGTTGATTCTGAATTCATAACTTGGATAGATACATTGGAATGGGGAATGGTTAGTTATGAAGAGCTGGACAATTATATAAGGCAAATCTTAGTTCAGTTCAACAAGATGTCCAGAACCTGGTGTCCCACTTTATGCTTCTAGAAATAGAGATATTTGAAAAAGAAGAAGAAAAGTTAAGAAATGAAGCTGAAGTAATCCACGAGTTTAAAGAAAAAATACAAGAAAGTCTCTCTACAGAAAAAGTAAATGAAGAAGCAATAAATAATTTATGCTACTTATCAGAAAACATCCCTAGTTTCAAAGATGTTGGAGAACTTGATCCAAAGGTTATTGAAACTGAACAAAAGATCGCCAAAATATAAAGGATAAATATAAGAGGCAAACCGCAGTCCGAAACACTATCTGGAGTCATCACTAGGTACAGACTTTATGGAGCGAAGGTACAGGAGCAAGATGCACGAGTTCAAACAGTAGATGCGAGAGAATAGGTGGCACACGTGGACCCAGAGAATGAAGCACAAAGAGTCGAGGAAAGGGAACCCGTGGTGATTTATTAGTCTCTTTAGTCTATGTTGCTTTTCTGATGTATTGTCAAAAACTATTGGCTCTAGAGAGCTATTTTTTTCTTTTATGTTATTTGCTAAAACTTTCACTGATCTTTGGGGCAGTTATTTTCAAGAAACTATTGGTTACCAAAGTCAGTTATGAAACTTGATGCGTATTTATTGCTAAATTTTGTGATGTTAAGGATGATAGGGAAAAACAGAGAAGAATTTTAGTGACTAATGAAATAACATCTGAAAGTAAGCCTGCAATTGTGAACTGTGTTATGATTTATGGGTCACTCATTCATCCTTGGTGTAGAAAATCATCACACCCAACCCAACTATTAGTCTAGATAGCCACTTGGTGGGCGTATATGTATATGTATATGTGTGTGTGTGTGTGTCTATGTTATGTATATATATGCATACATACACATACATACATATATAGTTAGTTAGTCGTACATGTTCCAAGGAATAGGAAATTGTCATATTGGCATACCCCAACCCATTCCCATACTAGATGAACTGGCAACTTAGCCTAAATCCATGAATTGGATTTTGTAACCTTATGGATAAGTTCTTTAATCACAAAATTGAATAATGATAGTTGATGCTACAGTTATGATGCTAAAATTATTATTAAAGTTAATCCTTCTTACATTCATGTGTTTGTGTCATTTTCATCTTATATTACAAAGGTTTGGTTGAAAGTAGGTAGTTAATATCAAGCTTTATATTGATTTTATCTATCTCGGTCACACCTTTACATACAACTTAGTGGTTTATCTTTGGAGTTGTGTGTTGTCATTTAGCAAAACCATTATTCCTTTTAAATCTTGTGGACATCTGCTTATCGGTTTATGCTTTTATCTTGTAGTCAGGTGTTTTGGAATTCAACTTAATTGCTTGGGTTAAGTTATGTAATCCATAAAATCCCATTTGTAAAGCAAGTTGTCACTAATCTTGTGCTCACAACTGAGGCAAAAATATAGAGAAAAGTTTATTTTAATTATTTCGCTATTGCGAACCCCCTAAAAAATATTGTGCAGAGTGTTTATAACTGTAAATTTCGCCTGTATCTTAGTGTCTAGGGTTAGTTAACTTCTTGGGGAGCTTCTCTTTACAATTTTAAGGGAGGTTTTACTTAATATAGTGTTCCTGTTTGAGTTGTCTTGCAAAAGACATTTAAATGCTAATAGTTTAAAATTCTACAACTTGTGAGGCATTGAGAGATTTGCAACAAGAAGTGGATATTTCCTTTGGGCTTTTTCAGATAGCAATATACCATGATGCTGACATTGTTTGCATGCTCACTAGTTCCTCTAGCAATATTCTTATAGCTCCCTCTGCCCTCAGAACAACTAAAACATCACAATATCACAGTATCCCCTTACCTTAATTTTTTTGTTATTAAACCTTTTATAACCATAACAATCCCATCACTGGGCCAATTATTGTTCTAAGTTGACAATTCCAGTAGAAGGTGAAGGCTAATGGTTGCAGATATCATTGCTATTTATAGGCCAGGACCTGTAGCTTATAGTAATCACTGCAAATGATGATCTTGGTGAGTTCAATTATAACCACTCTTTTTTTTCCCACTCATGCCACATGCACATCATACAAGATCCACATGTATCACCACAAAAACAACAGAATACAATGCCCCTATCAAATATTAGGATATAGAAAGAACCCGGCAGTTGCATATTATTGTGTTTCAGAGGCCTGCTCGAAACAGCTAGGGCCGGCAAGAAACAATGGGCGCCTTATTCTAGCTTATTCTAGCAACTATCCAAAATTTTGGAAGCCCTAAGATAAAAAAAAAAAAACTTTTTCCAAACACTTGATAAGCCAGGAAGTTTGCATCATTATTTCACAATTAACAAATGCTTAATTAGAATACAGAATATTTTCAAGCCTGTTCTTGAAAGCTTTTTCCAATTGATTGCCCACAGAGATAAATAAGACAAAATCAAATATCCTGTTATTCCTTTGAAAAACTCATCTGCTTCAGTTCTGAAACAAATGCAATTTGTTTTCTAATCATTATCTTCAGTCCCTTCCAAAGGGCCATTTCATATATGTAACAATGGACAAACTGACTCAAATCCAACTCTCCCTTGTTTACCCCGTGGGGTGTGTTATTAATATTGCATATCAACAGTCAGATGATAACCATAGGATAGAATAGTAACCAGAAACTCAGAGCAATGCTTTCATTAATGCCAAAATGTCTAGTACAATAATCATTCTCTGCATCAGTGTATCCAACAAGTGCAAGAGCATATATAAAGACATGGTCGAGGGTTGTGGTTACCACCCATGGGGAACCGTCGTGCAACGGACAACTACCCTCGACGACACTAACATACTTAACCAACGTAGCTTAACAAGTAGTACAAAGCCCATTTTACGACCAACATCCCTCTAGTCTCTAATTTAAGAAATGGAATACTTATGAGCTGACTGTACCTCATCACTAGGATAGAGAAAAGTTGCTGGCCGTATATTATGGTAATCCTTCAAACAATGCAAAGGCTTGAAGCCTAAAAGTCGTAAAGGAACACTGGTCACCTTCTTAATTTCTGACAGTTCATCAAGAGAAAATTTAATCTTCTCACTGCAAACAAAGAGAGAAAACCATCAATTCATGACTCCACTGCAAAAGATGAAGCATGCAGCCGCATAAAGCTAGATTTAAGCAAGAACACATGGATCAATACCAAATCAGATTGAATTATAAAATAAATTTCTATGCAGTACAGTTAAAGCAGATACGCCACTGACATGATTATAACAAAAGAAAAAGCGTACCACAAAGTTTCATTTCTAGTTTATCTTAGTCTAGATTGTAAACTTTCCATCAATACCGATACTGCAAAAGATGAAGCATGCAGCAGCATAAAGCTAGATTTAAGCAAGAACACACGGATCAATAGCAAATCAGATCGAATTATAAAATAAATTTGTACGCAATACAGTTAAAACAGTTACACCACTTACATGATTATACCAAAAGAAAAAGTGTATTATGAAGTTTCATTACCAGTTTAACTTAGTCTAGATTGTAAACTTCCATCAAAGTTGCACGGACACAGATACAGAACGCATATGGGTACAGTATTGGATACAGATACAGCCATTCTTCGAGACCTCTCATTTGGATACGGTGGGATACAGCATTCATAAAAAACACATACACATATAACCACAACTATACAATTATAAAACACAAATTATAATTTAGAAATTGATTTAAGAATGTAATTTAAATAATTTATACTATGTCTAATATTTACTATTTCAAATTTAATTTTACAAAAACATACAAACTAAAAATCTATAATTATATGAACAATAACTATCAAATTTAAATTGATTATTATTTTAAAGTAAATTAAATATATTAATAATTTAATAAAAAATTAAATAAATATATTATATTTAACTATGATTTAATTTTATCAAAATTATTAAATTTTATAATACATTATAATCTATTATAAAGAAAAAAAACTAAATACAAAGTCAACTTTTACAAGCAAAATGAAATAAATAAAAATTGATTCAAAATAAAAGTAAAACTATTATAAAGTTATATTAAAATTTATTCAGCATATTGTAAAATGTATATGCCCACACTGGAATGAGTGCACAGAGGAATGGAAACTCAATGAAGTAAATAAAAATCATTTCTCAATAAAAGTAAAACTAATGTTACATCCCACTTGTGCCCTGGTTGTTAATATGTAGTATTTACACCCTGATACATGTTTGCCCTACTGCATTTATGCTATACTTGCAAGATGTTTAACGTGCCCTAGTTTTCATGTTTAATTTGAACGAATGTGCCCTAGATTTCGTGTTTAAATGGAATGATTGTGCCCTAGTTTTTCATGCTTTAATTGAATGTATATGTTCAGATGTTCATGCATATTTGAATGATATCTACTATGCTTGTAAAGATGATTTGATGGACTTTAATTGGTAAATAGATGAATTGATAGTTAATATTGCGACATGATGTTTTACCTATGTCAATGAATTATGAAATGTCAGAGCTGGACAAGATTTTGGATCTAACTGATTTCATTGGCCAAGTGTGTGCAAGAGATCGTAGTCCTCCGCGAAGGGAGGGGAAGTATCATCAGGTCAGGAGGTAAAGGAAAGAAAGAACTCTATGCCATCTAGAACCATAACCTAAGCCAAGTAGACTTTTGAGTGAGCTTGTCAAACTTTGTTGGTCATCGCATCAGGTAACCCTAAATGGTCCGCACAGAGGTTTTAGGGTTCAGAACCCTAGGTTTTGGTTGTGTATCGAGGTAACTCATTATTATTATTTTAAGGAATTTTTAATTAATTATCAATTAAATCTCGCAAAGGCTCACGTTTCATCAGGTAAATATATTTATGTATGTATATATATCAATGTATACAGCTTAGGCATAGCATGAATATGAGAGTACGTATATAGACAGTATGCGTGCCCCCATAGGCATGCAGGCTTAAGGTGTATATATTCATATAAATAAATATATGAATATATTTACACAATTTTAAGCTAAGGTAAGTTCATTTAAAAAAAAAAACCTTAGGCCAACTATTATTTTGGTGATATGATAATTGGGTATAAAAGGGGGAAACATGTTATTTAATCACCCCTAAGCCACTAAGTGAGTTGACTTGGAATATTTTAAAAGAATTTTGAAACCTTTTTAAAACAAAATACATTATAACCTTATTATTATTTGGTGATGATATTTATCGGGCAATAAAGGAGATTTACCTTAAGAAAACAATAGGCATATAAAACAATATTATCACATAACTTTGTTATACAATCTTTATCGTGCATTTTGAAAAGAATAGATATAATTCTTTATCAAGCATTTGAAAGAAATAGGGACTTAATATATTATCAATACTTCATACAATATCGATATGGAGGAAAAGATATTTTCTCGGGCATTTTTGTTCTGCGCCGAGAGGCTTCTTCAGGAAGCCAAAATGCTAAACGCGTGAGGAGAATGCAATGTTTTTTCCCGTGACTCCTTGGGCGGATTTGGAATTCCGCCTGGTATTAGGGCGTATCAAGGAGGGAAAACATGTTTGGTGAATACATAAGGGAATATGGAAATAGAAGGAGGCACTTTTTAGCTTTTGAAAATGGCAGGAAACAAGGGTTTGCTCTGCATTTTCAGTCATTTCAGCTCTGTTATTTCAAAGTTTAGAGGGTTCTGCTAAAAGGAGGGTGCTGGAATACATTTTCTAACGTGATATTTCATTTCACAGGTCATGTTAAGCTTAAACCCCTAAAGCCTTAATGCAAAATGATCCATTTCTTTCAGCATTTAGAAATTAGAGAAATGTTTATGTCTGAAGCATTACGTAGTGCTTTGGGTATATTGATTCTTATTTAGAAAAAGAGAGGAAAATGTGTTTTTCCTCTGCTTCCTGTATCATGAAAAGGAAGAGAAAATTTCTGAAATTTTTGCATTACTAGTTAGGGAAGAATATTGAAAGTCTGAACCAATTTATATTTTTCTGCATTCAGACATATCTTAAGATTTATACAGATTTATATATATACATACATGTATATTAATGTACCTACAAAGATATATATGTATGTGTATGTGTAAGTATAATGCTAGGATATTTGGGTGAATGGTTGTATGTATTTAATTGCATTTCTTTTTTTTTTAAAAGACATACCAGACAGTTCCAGAATATTGCGGCTTCTCTTAGATAACTAGTAGGGTTTGGGGACTCTGTAAGTTGAAAAGAAGCATACTCACTGTTTGGGTAAATGGCTGTTATAGACCCTTCTTATCAGCTTAATCTCTGTACACCAGTCATTTTGATGCTGTTTTAAGCAAAACAATAAAATAAAATCTAATCTCTTAGAAGGAGCAGTACATCCTAATTGGTTATAATAAATAGATGGTTGTCCCTAACGAATATGGGTAGATAAAATTTATAAATACATACATATACATGTACAGAAATACATATATATACATATATATGTGTGTGTGTGCGTGTGTGTGTGTATGAGCATGTATGTAAATACTTATACCTGTATGAGTAAGTATATGGATTATTTAACCCATAATCAGCTTAACAAGCTGGAAAAAGATATACAAACAGCATTCCTCAGAATTAGAGCGAATGCCTAATCTAGTCTTGTGTTAAAAAGACTTCCGACCTCTTAATTAAGCTTTTCCAGAAATTGCTCAAGTCTGGAAATCATAACAGTAGAATCAGATATCATATCTAATTGAGATTATCATCTCTGGACTTTGAAGCAAACTAATACCCTAGCCTAGGAGGGTAGTGGGTGGAAGGGCCCCATTGTACTTCGATGCAGATAGCATCACCATTGAGAGATTACTCTCAAGATGCCTAGGACAGCAGAGTCATGTCAGGCAAAGTTTATATTCCATACTTATGAGTTGGATGTACAACTCGTGGCTCTTATGCCCCCTATTTTCCCATGCCAGGGATTTAGTTGAACCATCACATATCATTGCAATCGTTAATGAGAAGAAATAAACAGTAACTTAAAGAGTACTAGAGCTGATAACAAATGAGAATTTAAACATACATATGGTCATAGTTCCTATATGAGTTCAGTCGAACTCATTTGACCCTAAATCCATGCCGAGAAGGGTGTAATCATTAGTACCAAATACACCTGTAGTCGGAAGCGTGATACTAGCAAGGAGTCACCCTTAGTGTATGACCGACTAATGCGTGTAGGTCTTAACACCAAGTCTCAAATGGCATTGAGTTCCACTTCCTGTTACCTCCCTGAGAAGGGTCGGGCCAATCCAGTTGGATATGGCACGGGGGACTAGATAGTCCGTGGTTGGGCGGAAAAACGCCCTGATGATACTTTCCCTCCTCACTAGTAACTTGATAAAGTTATGTAGTTCAGAATGTTAGCATCAAATGAAATGTACCTTCTAAACCCTCTCTCTTCAAATTAATGCAATGTTATTTATTTCCTTATTTTACGTTTATGTTTGATTTAGATCAATGTAATTACTTCCAGTTATTGTTATCCTAAAAAAAAAAAAAATCTCATCCTTTTTATGTTAAGTTGCAATGATTATATTAACGGCTATATTCGTTAAGTTTCATTTTTGAATAAATGTTTCATTTAAATTTTTGCTTGTTACAACTAATGTAAAGTTATATTCAAATTTATTCAATATATTCAAAGTTATAATTTTAGGAACCTTAAAAATCCATGAAATCAAAATAAGCAATTGCCAATTCATCAATTTTATTTATGAAGATTTAAGTCATCTACAATTTGTTCTTTAAGAGTTAGCACGAGAACTTTACAATGATTCATCCTTCACAGAGCAATCAGTGAGAAAAACATATATGCACGAGAATTGATGAAAAGGAATCTCACAAGGCTCGTGTGGTTTGCCATCATTTCCAAGCATTACACACTAGTGCTGAACTCTGCAAGTAAATGAAGAAATTTGAATGACATCCCACAAGACCAAGCGGTTTGAGGGACCAAGAGACACAAAATTAACATATTTTCAAATTATTTTGATATCAGCTCCTCTATTATAAATTTTGACCAAGAAACTCGTTTTGTGAAGCATTGCCCCCTCAAATAACTCATGCAGAGTGCCCATCTTCAAGTTGTTTTCAAACTGAATATGGATATCCTCGTATCTTACATACTCTATGATGAACTGTCATTCAGTTCCAACAACCCCTTTGCTATGCAAGTTCTTTCTTCCCACTTCAGGACTGTCCATCTGCTCATTTCACATAAGATAATGAGAACCGATCCTCAACTACACGAGGAGAACAGATATGCAACTGGAACAAGTAAACAATGATAAAACTCAAGATTTGTCAGATCCGGAGAGAGTACAAAGACAGAATAGGGTGAGAGGTGAACCTCATCGAAACTGCAAATACCAAATAGGAAGGGTCTTTCACATCCGAAATGGCAGATAACAGAACTCCAACAGGAATTCGCACACCAGAGAGGAAAATACCAAAAATTCGCATACCTATAACAATGACTAACACGGCCATATATATGGGCTCCGAGGAACTTCCCGAAGGGTTACAAATGGGTTGAAACGACCAACCAAAACTTGCCTAATCTAATTAAATAAAAGGGCCCGAAAGATTTGTTATTAAATTTGAGGCCTTACAATAAAGTAATTAGATTTATTATTTAATTATATCGGGGACATCACAATCCTCCAGGGCCAAAAATTGCTTGCCCTCAAGCAATTGCAGACTTGGATGCTCCAGAATTTGCTCGCCTTCCCAAGTGGCATCCTCGATGGGTAGGTTCTTCCAGCGTATAAGGAACTCTTTGACTATGCGTGTTCTCAACCTCTTTTCACTGACATCGATGATCTTCGCCGGCTCCAGAATTAGTTTCCCTTCTTCGTCGATGGGTGGCAGATCCTTGGACATTGTGACGCGCTGCTCTCGACGGCCTTCTTCAAACATGACACGTGAAAAACATTGTGAATCCGACTCCCCTCAGAAAGCTCCAACTCTTAGGCAACTTCTCCCACTCTCCGAACCACCCTATAGGGTCCATAGAAACACAGCTTCAGCTTCTCCTTATCACTTGTCTTCAAGGAGGATTGTCTGTGCGGTTGAAGTCGGAAGTAAACCAAATCACCAACCTCAAAATTCCGCTCAATCCGGTGTCGGTCAGCATACATCCTTTGTTGGTTCTGAGCCCTCTGCAGATTGTCTTTGAGAGATGTCAGGATGTCTAAACTCTCCTGAAGCCAATCTTTGGCCATCGGTGCATGACTGTCTCCCAATGCCAGGTCAACAAATGAAGAAGGTTCATAACCGTACAGTGCTTTGAAAGGTGGCATGCCTATCGACATGTGATAAGTGGTGTTGTAACAGTGTTCACCCAAATGTAACCAGCGAACCCAAGCCTTCTGTTGCACTGAGATGTAGTTCCTAAGATAACCCTCCAGCCATTTGTTCACAATCTCGGTATGTCCAGTTGCCTGCGGATGGTAGCTCGTGTTGGGCGACAGCTCGGTTCCTACCAGCCGAAATAACTCCATCGAGAAGGTACTCAGAAAATGGCTATCCCTGTCACTGACCATGTTTCACGGTAAACCATGTAGGCGGAACACCTCACGGAAGAACAACTCGGCCACTTTAACTGCTTGATATTCTGTGGGGATGGAAAAAAATGTGCATACTTGGTCAATCGGTCAACTATGACAAAAATGCAATCCTTTCCTTCCACTCTGGGGAGTCTAGTAATGAAATCCATCGAGATGCTATCCCATTTTTTATCGAGAATTGGCAGTGGTTGCAGCAGTCCGGCCGATAGGTTATGCTCATATTTGTTTTGCTGACAGGTGGAGCATTCCCGCACATATTGCAGGATGTCGTTCTTAAGCCCCTTCCAAGAAAACCTTTCACGGATTTGTTTGTAGGTTTTCAAGTATCTCAGGTGTCCAACCAAGGGAGAGTCGTGCAATTCCTTCAAAACCTTTTCCTTCATCTTGGATTCGGGTACCAGATAAATTGTCCTTGTAATAAATGATGTCATCAACCACCTTGTATCGGTCATCCTACACTTGGCCATCCATCAGTTCGCAGGCAAAAGTGTTCTTGGAGTATTCAACCAACAAGTATTCCTTCCAGTCCGCCGAAATCTGAGATAAAGAACATATGGTTGGCCTTCTTGACAGGGCATCAGCGACCATGTTATTCATTCCCTTCACATATTCAATGTCGAAATCAAATGCCTGGACTTTGCTCACCCATTTCTATTGTCGTTCATTCAGATCCCTCTACTCCAAGAAGTATCGCAAGCTGTTGTGGTCTGTTCGCACAACAAACTTTGCTCGGACGAGGTACTGCTGAAACTTCGTCAGTGCGTGTATGATGGCGAGCATCTCCTTGTCGTAGATGGAATATAACCGCTCGACTCCCGAGAGCTTCTGGGTCTTGAACGCAATGGGGTGACGGTCTTGCATCAACACCGCTCCAATGCCTTCCCCCGAGCCATCGCACTCCAGGATGAAAGGGCGAGTGAAGTCTGGTAGTGCCAAAACTGGACACGTACTCATAACTTTTTTTAATTTGTCGAAGGTCTGTTGTGTTTGTGCATTCCAATGGAAGGATCCTTTCTTTGTCAGATCTATCAATGGTGCCCCAAGCTGTGAAAATCCTTTCACAAACCTTCTATAATAACTACACAAACCAAAAAATCCAAGCAGCTCCGAGAGAGTCTTGGGTGGAGGCCATTCCAAAATGGCCTAAATCTTCTCCTGGTGAACTTGTACCCCTTGGGCGCTAATGACGTGACCCAAGTACAGGACCTCGATCATTCCAAATTCACATTTGGACCTTTTGGCATACAGTGATTGTGATTCCATAATCCCCAATACTTCATCCAAATGCCCCACATGTTCCTCCCAGGTCCTATTGTCGAAGAATACCAATACAAACTTACGCAGTTGCTTGTTGAAGATGTGGTTCATGCAGGACTGAAAAGTGGCCGGAGCATTGGTTAATCCAAACGGCATGACCAAGAACTCATAGTGTCCGTAATGGCAACGAAAGACCGTCTTTTCCACATCTTGCTCCCTCATACGGATCTGATGGTAACCGGAGCGAAGATCAATCTTGGAGAAATAGATTGCGCCATGTAGTTCATCCAATAGCTCATCGATCCTGGGAATGGGGTACCTATTCTTGATAGTCTTCTTGTTTAGTGCACGATAGTCGACACACATTTTGAGAGTTTCATCCTTCTTCTTCACCAGTACCACTGAGGACGCAAAGGGGCTAGAACTGGGCCGGATCCATCATTTATCGAGGAGTTCCTGGATCGTTTTCTCTATCTCATCTTTGAACTTCTTCGGGTGGCAATAGGGTGTGGTGATAACGGGTTTTGCTCCTTCCTCCAACTCGATGGTGTGCTCAAACCCTCGGCATGGGGTATACCAGGTGGAATATCAGCGAAGACCAAACTATGCCCATCCAGAACCGACTGGAGTTCCTCATCTTGGTAGTAAGTCGATTGCTCTTTCACTGGTTTTGTTGAGATCAAGCAATGTGTTGCCCAGACTACTTGATCATATCTGAAGATGGCTTCCATCCTTTTGGCGAAAATCTCCCTCAAGCCGCCATTCGACATTCCCCTGAGAACCACCTTCCTGCCATCCACCTCGAATGAGAACTCCATCCTTTTGAAGCTCTGTGTGTACTGGTCGAGGGTCTCCATCTATTGAATGCCCAATATGACATCCGTGTCATCTAGATCCACAACAAAGAAATCATCGGTCACCATGTAATTTCCCATGGTGATGGTCAGTTGCAGAACCAAGTGAGTGCATGATAGGAGATTGCCTCCTACCACCTTGACGTCGAACACTTCATGCTCCTTTGTACACAAACCCCTTCAATTGACGAGTGACAAATTTATGAAGTTGAGTGAGGCCCCACTATCGAGCATAACAAGAACTTGTTGCCCTTGGAGTGTACCACGTACTCTAAATACACTACACCTTGGGGTACCCGCCAGTGTAGCAATGACGCCACCCCTCTGTACCAATGTGGAGATTCTCTCCGCCAGGCTGGTTTCTTCGGCCGATTCTTCCCTTGGGAGTTTGCTTTCTTCATGCTCCTCTTCTCCATCGAACATCACTTCAATATAGTGAATCTTTCCTTTGCCCAAACATCGGTGTCCTGGTTCCCATGGTTCCTTTCAGGTGAAACAAAGCTTCTTCCTTCTGAGTTCCTGTCTTGTGGCTTCATCGAGCAATGACCCTTCGGATAGGGTTTATTATCCTTCTCCCTCGGAACGAAAGGTAGTTTGGTATGTGCAAAACTTCACGAAGAGGAAGATGTTGCCATGTTACGGGCCTTTTTTATTGCTTCCGTGAGCATGTTGGGGTTGAACCCTTTCACCCAACCTTTCAGTGGTTCCATCAATCCGTCCATGAACAAGACCACCAATCTCTGCTCTGAGATGTCAATTACCAACACTGATAGTCTCTGGAATTCTATGATGTAACTGTCCACAGATCCCGACTGCTTTAGTTGCGCCAACTCCTTGAAATTGAGTTCTGGATCCTTCCCGTCAAATAGATCTATGAGCTTCTCTGTCAATTCGACATAGGAAGTTATCTGGTCATGGCCAAGAGTAACCATTTTGTGATGCCACCATTCATGCGCGACCCCTTCCAGGTGGAGTGCTTGATAGCTTCATCTTCAGGCATCGGGTTGAGTTGGAAGTAAGTATCTGCTTATTGAACCCAGGCAAGTGCCGAGGTCGCTCCAGCCCCATCAAAGGACGACGGGTTGATCTTGCCAACCTTCCGCTTGATGTCATTGTTATAGTGTCCATAATGGCCTCGACTTCTGTCGCCCGAGTATTTCATCCGGAGCTCCACATAATCCTTGAAGGATATGTCCCCCTCGAGATTTGCATCCCTCCAATCTTGGCTCAACTGTGCTTGCATCTCCTGAAAGGTGGGCTCTTGCTCCCCCCGTGGTGCTTCTAATTTTTGAGGAAAAGTCGACATCAACGGCCATGAATGTGAGCATTGGACGTTTGACCTTCCCGTGACCGAATCATCGCCCTGTCCATTTTGTTCTCCATTCGTTTTTGCCAAGGCCAATTGTCGTAAGGTTTCCTCCATGATTTGTTGTCGTTGCTCTCCTCTGGTTAGGGTGTCGTTGAGCTGAGCTTGGCTTTTGGTTAGCTCCCTTAATAGTGCCATGACTTCTCTTGTAGGGTCCTGTGACTCCCCCATTCGATCGGCTGAACGGTACCTCCTTCTAATGTACACTTGCATCCACTACACAACAGGCTGGCAAGATCACAAGCTCTGATACCACTGTAATGTTCCCTGACCGTACGGTATAGCTGGCAAGGCAAAAGGGACTACTAACTAGTCGGGGACAGGTTGTACGATGGATAGGACATACGATAGGAGAGGAAGAAGAGTCGTATGGTGGAGTGAGGGGGGCGTACGGTGTAAGGGTCGTACGGTGATGTCAAGCAGGCCGTACGGTGGAGCCAAAGAAAGTCGTATTTGGTGAGGAAGGTGTACGGTGGGCCAAAGAAGGTCGTACGGTGGTGAGAAGGGCAGGTCGTACTATGGTGAGAAGAGGAGGGGTGGTAGTACAGTGTGAGGCTGTAGGGTGAAGGTGCAGAGGTACGGTGAGCTTCAGCGAGTGTATGGTGGTCTTCCGAAGTAATGGATTCTGAATATTAGGAGTTCCCCTTATGCATGTAAACCAGATTAACAGATACGCAACTGGAACAAGTAAACAATGATAAAACTCAAGATTTGCCAGATCCGGAGTGAGTTCAAAGACAGAATAGGGTGAGAGGTGAACCTCACCGAAACTGCAAATACCAAATAGGGAGGGTCTTTCACCTCCGAAATGGCGGATAACAGAACTCCAACAGGAATTTGCACACCAGAGAGGAAAATACCAAAAATTTGCATACCTACAACAATGACTAACACGGCCATATATATGGGCTCAAGGAAACTTCCCGAAGGGTTACAAGCGAGCTGACACGACCAACCAGAACTTGTCTAATCTAATTAAATAAAAGGGCCCAAAAGATTTGTTATTAAATTTGGGGCCTTACAATAAAGTAATTAGATTTATTATTTAATTATATCGGGGACATCACAAATTTCTCCCAATATTTGATGCCATACAACTTTACACGGTATATATATGTCCCATTCTTTCCTGCCCAGATGGAAACGAGACCATAGAGATAAGATTATTTTTGATGTGTTGCATTTTTTTGGACAATTCCATAATTATGACCCGCCATTATTTTTCATCATATTGCATCAAAGGAGAATATCTTAAGAGCAAAACCAGAATCTTTACTAGAACATAACAGTTAGGATTTGGCCATCATCACAATGATCCTACACAAAGATTTCCAGAATTCAAATAGCCTTATTACTAAGACTGAAAAACATTCTATTTATTTTTGTAAATATTTAGTTAAAGACTTGCAATCAGATATATTGATTCTTGAACAGCATAATATAGTTCACAATAAGCATACCTTCAGTTTAATGCAAAACATTTTCCTAAATATACATTGTTGAGAGCACATAATTTCTCAAAAAAAAATATCAATATAGCTTACTTCTGATAAGTTTGAAATCTTTTCAATGGTTCTGTAACCAAGGCACCCGTATCAGCACAAATGTATGACCTCTCTAACTGCACATACAAGCAAATGCATTCATCCAAACCTCAAACATACCAAACAGAATGTACAACAGAGTGCTAACTTTTTTTTCCCCACAGCTAAAGAAAAGTCACAGAATTCAATTACAAGTGCAAAGTGATGATCTCCTAGTTATCACCTTCAAAGGCTTGTTGGTCACAGAATCAAGCCAAGTAATTTTTCCTGCAGATGAGTAAGAACCACAACTCATACTTAAAATAATCAAGGTTTTCATTTTAGTTCTTACATCAAACTTGTTGATACAAAACACTTATGGGTGACTTTCGGATACGCAAAAGAAACAGAATTTAATGTACCTGTTAAGGCAGGCCGAATCAAAGCATATGTGCTCAACCCAATTGACATACCATCAGCAACCATCAATGTAATCTTTCGAACAACACGCTTCTTGTAGATCTTCTTCCTCAATTGATTTGTAAGATCTTCAAACCTAGCAAACAAATTCCAATTTTTATCATGTTATAAAAACCACTTAATTTCACTATCTAGTTTTACTCTTGCCTATTTGATGAAAGTAACTAATGATTATATTCAGAAAAAGCAATTCAAATTTTAAACACAATAGAAAATTCATTCGATAGAACCAAACCTTTTCATTTCAATTTTAAAATCGAAGTCCTTTTGAAAATTATTACAAAATATAAGTTGAAGCCCACAAACCATTTTTGAGCTTCCTACTCTACTTAGTTGATTACTGCTTTTATTAGAAGGTGTAGTTAGCTTTTTCGTTTTCACCTTTTTAAACGTAATTATCTTTTTTAGCTTCAGTTTAAAGCTTTTGTTAAACGGTTTGTTCGTTTTAGAACACCATAATGTAAACCTCTATATATACGTTGTATATTCATGAATAAAGTACTTCGATTATTTGAGCAATTAATTTTCCATGGTATCTATTAAAATAATATTATATCTATTCTATAACGGTCATCTTAGTTGTCGACTTAGTTGTCTTTTTGGTTTGCTTAGTGTAACTACTGCTTTTATTAGAAAGAGTAGTTAGCATTTTAGCTTTTTAGCTCCATGTTGAAGCCTTCGTTTAATGGTTCGTTCTTTTTAGAGCATAGTCTTGTAATTCTCTTTATATATGTTGTATATTCGTAAATAAATCATTCAATTATTTTTCCTGGTATGAGAGCGGGTTGATGGGGTTTTATAGGATTTGGCAATTTTTTTAATAGAAATTCGTGGAGGAGCTACCTAGAATTTTTTCCAAAACTTTTTTTTAATCAATTTTTTTTATGAAAACAAATTGTTGGAGTATTTTCAAGGGTCTCTTTTCGCCTAGGGTTTCACAAGCCTACTGGTAAAGACTCACATGAAGGGTTTGCGTGTTTGTAAAAAAAATTGTGGTGTTTCCACTGCAGATTCATAGTGTTTTTGAAGGTCGTGTGTTTTTTTTTCTAGCCTGTTTTCTTCTTCCCGCGCAGCTTGTATTGATTTTTCAGAGCGATTTTTATTTTGGCAATTTCATGTGGCCACAGCCTCTTGGTTTATTCCGCACAACTTGCAGACTTTTTTGGGTGACATTTTTTTCCCGCATTTGACTTTTTCTCCAATATGCAATGAGAGTTTTGCCTAGTTTCCGGGTAGTTTGCAGAATCCGCATCACGATTTTTTTTTAAGTGTTTTTGCCAACGATTTGTTTTTGGCCACCATTTTTCTCAGTTTTGAACTATGATTTTGGCATTTTTCATTGCTTTATGGCGACCTAAGAAGCTCGCACAATTTTTTGTACCCACGTTTTTCCAAATGACAGTTGACGATGGATTTTTGGCGATGTTCGCGATTTTTTCGGCCAGCGACGGGTTCTCATACTTCTACGCCTAAGGTTTGCGTATTGTTGGCATGGCTAAAATCGCGGAACTACGACTCTCTCCAATCAACGCAAAATAGAATGATCTCGCCGAGTATCCTATCCTCTCTTGAGATAAGGAAATCCCTAATGCTGGTTTAGTTGATCAATGGGGACGACCTCAAAATTTCGATTGTCAGGTCTTGACTACGGGATAACTCAGTGATCGATGTGTTTTGCTGGGAGCACAAGGGGACTTACGTTTTGCAACAAGCTGGTCCTCTACGATTCTCGAACTAGGAAATAAAGTCAAAAGGGAAGGGTTTAGGAGACCTAAGGACAAGGATGATAACAGTTGATGAAGAGGGTAGACAGGTTTCGATAAACCAGTTCTTGTTTTGCCAGAGACAACCTCACAACTAGACAAGAACAGTGGAAGCTCCAAGGGATGAAGGATTTTCAGACCGGAGACACTCGTTTTATGCACCCAATTATGGCGCAACCTAAGATGAACACCTATAGTTGAACTAAGCACAATTTGGGTTCAGACTAACCATGCACAGCGACCTACAATCAGCAGACCCCCAATGGTATGAATCAGAAATGCATCAAATACCCCTCCACACTTCACCATTAAAATCCCTGCACTCTAAAATTAACCAGCTGAAAGAAACCATGCAAACAAACTAAAACAAAGACAACAAACACCATATTTCAATGCTCATATATTTGCTTCAGCTGCCATTACAACAATTTATGCAGCATCTCTATGCTATGCCTAAAATCTAACCTATTCTAACTCAAAAATCGAACTACAAAACTCTAACCCTTTACAATGAGAGGCATCCTGCCTTTTATAGATTTTACAATATGAATCAGAGGCGATTAACTGCATCCAAGGGTTGCAATCTGCCTTCCAGAAGCTGGCAGCTTTAACCCATGCCCATTAAACTCTCAGTCATCCACCCAACAACCCTCTCATTCATCGGGCAGACTTAGACCAAAAATGGGGGTCCCTGTTTGAGGAAAATGGAGCGTATGTGCAAGCACAACACGTATGATGGCGAAGGTTTTTACAAAACTGAAGGTTTTTTTCTGGGTCTTCATTTACTGCGACCTAGGGTTTTATAGTTTTTTATTTTTTTTCCTCAAAAAAAATATTTCGGGTTTTATAATTTTTTTCCATAAAAAATTAATCTAGGTTCTAATAATTATTTCTAGGGTGTATAATTTTTTCCCTTAAAAAAATTATTTTGGGTTTTCATGATTCTTTCCACAAAAATTGTTTGTGGGTTTTCACAATTTTTTCCTCAAAAATTGTTCATGGGGTTGATAATTTTTTCCTTACAAATTATCATCTGTAATTCGCGATGTTCATGTGGGATTTTGGTTATCTAGGTTTTATCGTTTTTTCCACAAAAAAGATGATTTGTAACCTAAGATTTACTGGTTTTTCGATTTTCTCCTCCAATATTGTGAATTCTCTTTTGGAGGGTTCTTGTTTCAATGATTGACGGTTTTTCCCACAACAGTCATGGTTTGTTGTAGTTTGTTTTCGGTCGCACCTATTGTTCTTGGGGCAAACATCTGCAACCACGGCATTTTGCAATCTATTTTGGAGTTGCTAGAGCAAACAGTGCTCAATGTTCTTCTGCAAAAGTTTTTGCGATTTTTGTCAAAATCATGTTTGTTGCTCTTCGCAGAGTTTGTCAATTTTTCCTCAAAATCGTGGTTTCAGGCTCTCGCGTGTGAGGATTACATCAAGGTGGACGGCTTTTTGTACTCTTGGTCATTAACACTTTGAAAATCGTGAAAGGTCTCCGTAGCAGCAGAGTGTTCTTTGCATTCGTGCATTTGTGATCAAAACACCTACAGTGTCTTTTGTAGGGTATTGAGTACGATGACCATTTGGGAGGGTATTATAATAATATTATATCTATTCTATAATGGTCATCTTAGTTGTCGACTTAGTTGTCTTTTTAGTTCGTTTAGCATAACTACTGCTTCTTTTATTAGGTGTAGTTAGATTTTTAGTTTTTAGTTTTTTAGCTTTTATAAGCGTTTTAGCTTTTTAGCTTCATGTTGAAGCTATAGTTTAACGATTTGTTCTTTTTAGAACAATGTCTTGTAATTCTCTTTATATACGTTATATATTCGTAAATAAATCATTCAATTATTTTTCACTACTCTACTACGTTATGTAGAATTTTCGCAGCTTGGCCATGCAATTTTGTATCTTAGGTCAAAATGCCAAAAATCTCTTGGAGAAATTCAAGATAGAGGAATGTGATTGTAGTGTCCCCAATTTTTAAGGTGACATTTAATTAAATTGATTTCTGTTAAGTTATCAAAATATAAATAAAATATTCATACAATGACTTAATATTAATTAATTTAATTAAATAACAATTAAATAATAAAATATTATTATATTTCTCCAAATCAGCCTGTCTTCTGGATGCTTCCTAGAGATCTTTATAAGGGTGTTCCTAGTGATGGATTGCTCGTGCTTTTGATTTGATAGACGTTTTGTGATTTCTGGAGATGAAAACCTTCAAGAGTTGACAAGAAGCTAGATGAAAACCTAGTTCTTCTAAATGGGTTGATTCGTGACGGAGTCTACATCTGAGCCAAATTTGTGAAGTCTTCATCCAAAGACAAATTTGCAATAATAAGATTAATGCAGTTCTGAGGTAATTATATTCACTTGAGAAATAAGGTTCTATTTTTCTAAATATTATAATTTCCATTTAGCGGATATTTGTGGAACCCGATTCTTTTATTGGGACCTTGGTTCAAGTTTGATATTTATTTGAGCTTATTTTGAACAACCTGGACTCACTGTCTCTAAATATTGGGTAAACATTTTGAATGCTAAGATTGAGAGAATAAGTATTACGGGCACATTGAATATATTAATATTGACATTGTGGATGGTGCAGATTAATAATTTTGGTCATGTGGGAGTAATAAGACTATATATGTCTATTATATAATAATGCAATTATTGTGAATTAGGGGTCTGTTTAATATAGGCTTGGAATTTGATTGTAAGTAATGAAGTGCATACAAATCTGCTAGGACAACCATTCTGCAGATAGAACGAGATCACGATCACAAAGAGAACCTCCACGAGCAGGTAGTTCGAGTCGTAGGAAGCAACCAAAGACTCCATTAGAGCGATCATATTTTGAGAAAGAATATCATGAAGCAGCGCTGGACAAGAGAATCCGACTCTAATAAGGACAGATACGGCATCAGATAATCCACGAAGGCTGTAGACAGACGGAGTAACATAAGATGAACAGAACAGTGCTACTTTGTATTCAATATTATGAGACAAGTTACAAAGAGTAACATACAAATATATAGGCCTCCTGAATGCATGCACCAAGGAGATGACAAAACAAAGAGGTATAAATTAATTCTCAATTGAGAGGTGAGTTAACTCAATCTAACTATGATAGAGGTGGCCTCAATTGAATAGAGATGGCACATAACTACCATCAATCAAGAATTGATGCAATAGCCTTGGCACTTGTGTACTTCAAATCTATCATGAGAAAAGTTACAAAGACTAACATACAAATTTATAGGCCTCCGGAATGCATACATCAACGAGATAACAAAATAAAGAGATACGAATTAATTCTCAATAACGAGGTGAGTTAAATCAGTCTAACTAAGATAGAGGTGGCCTCAATTGAATAAAGATGGCACCAAGCTACCATCAATCAAGAGTTGATGCAATAACCTTGGCACTTTTGTAGTTCAACTCAAGGTATGCACCTGTCAATGTCAGCTACTTAGGTGAGAATAATTAAATATCCTAATTATCCTATCCAAATTTATTAAATACGTGCAATAGCACACTTAAGATAATATATATATGAGGTGAACAAAATATTACACCAACAATCATCTACACCTACGGAAGTTTGTGTGTAATGTCTCTTATCAATACTTTATAAACACTGCAATTTTTTTGAGAATCCTATCTATGCAATACTTGAATAGTTAATAGACTTTCAAACTATGTGTATGCCACAAATCATCTCAAATGAACCCCAAGTGTTTGGATGGCCTCAATTATGAACCAAACCATCCTTGAGCATTCGAGAGTCCATGTCCTCAATTCCTTGTGCAATGCAATGGTTCCTAAAAAATGAACTCACCACCATTTTTCGTTGCACCACTATAATATAATTGCAAACTAAAAAAATTACACCAAATAATGCTTAAGTTGAAGGTTGTAGCTTTTATATTGAACGAAGAGATATGGTCTAAACAATTTTTGAGACTTTCAAATGATCTTTATGAATTCTCCATACAACAAGCAAAGGATTTACTACAAATTCATTCATGTATATCAACAATGTACACTATCATCAGAAAATTGATGTGACTATTGTTGTTGGATAGCTACCAAGACATCCTCCCATGCTTCAATCAAACTTTCTTATATTTTAAAGATCATCTAGTTTTGCTTTGAAAACTTTATCATTTTCTGCCAACTTATTCTGAAATTTTAGCTACAAATGCAAAATATGATCAGCATGTAACTCTACCTTAATTTGTCCTTGGCTGCAAGCTTCCTCTAGTTGCTGAAATTTTGATTTCTGCAACTTGGCATTCTAGCCCTTCGGGAGATTATCACTTCTTCAATAGGAAGGGTATTGTTGACTTTTGCAACCTACTATCTTTTCTTTCTTTTGCTGAAACTGATCAGCTATAGCACCAATTTCACCACTACTATAATCCCTGATCTGGCATCCAAAATCTGTATCACATTCTCCTAAAACTGTAAAAGGTGCATAGCTTTCATATTGTCTAATGGCCTTTGTACGTCCTACAATTTTCTAATATGTCCTTGAGATAATAAAATCAGCTTGATTTATTCCAAGAATGCCTACTGTGAATTGACATTACAAACAGTACCATTCATCAAAGCTTTACAATGTATGCCCAAATCTGCATATTTGGTTTTCTTCCAGGTATGTGTAAGGTTACCACCAATGATCTCTTATTTCTTCACAACCAAAGAAACGACAAGACTCTCATCAAAATAACTCTCAACTCCGGCAAATTATCCTCTGTGCATCCTAAGGCGGCTGCAATTTATAGCTTTGGCAGGTAGCAAATTGTTCCCATTTCATGATGTGTGGAATCCCTCTATCTAGTGGTAGTCTAGGAGACAAACCATTGAAAACCATACTATTTGGTGATAAATAATTAATTGAAATATTTAAGTCAATTATGAATCAAGCAAAGAGATTTCACTTTTATAATGTCAATAATTTTGTTTCGTAGTTTTTTAAAAAAGGACCTCAATATAATAGATAGTTGTAGGGGAGGAGATTTGCCCCCTCCAAGATGATAAATCTTAGAAGGCAAATCTATCTGCCGCTACCTCTTCAAACAGGCGCTAAGATGAGCTAAAGGATAACAAGTAACTACACTAACTAAAACAGAGAATTACAACGCAGAAATGATAAATATATAAAAACTGAATTCACATAACAGTGCAATATCAAAAGCAGGTTATACCTTCCGGATGGGGAGCTCTTGGGTTTAGGACGCCAGCGCTGGGTGCGGACACCAGCGCGACACGCTATAGTCTGTACGGCCCGCAGACAGAGATAGTCCCAGAAACAGACCTGCGCGTAGTCCTTTACGTACATAACATGTACGTCACCTGCACATACTGAGATGAGGAAAATTGTTGGGGCTGTATAGGGGCCTGCCTCGGTCAGACCCCTGTTTAGGTGTTTCCACCGCCACGGACAGCCAGATAGATAGATTGGAAAAATAAATTGGAACTTGGTAAATTGGAAAATAAATGCAAATGGAAACTAAACTTCGTTTAAATGAAGTTAACTCCTATTGCATGCAATAAATATTGGAAGATACTGGAATATTGGAAATAAATATTTAACAATGCAAAGGACTCATTGCATGTGAAAGAGATTGGTAAAAGAGAGAGAGAATGAGCATGAAACCAAACTCCTCGATATTTGGATTTGTGAGCGTGACGAAGCCCACTTGATCGCTTTGTTGGTAAGAAGCCACCACGAGATGATTGTTGCTTGATATTGATAAAGTGTATGTCCAAGAGTATGAAGAGAGCAGTGAGATATCAAGAGCACAATGAGAGCCAAGAGAGAAGAACCCAAAATCGGGAACCCTTCAAAATGAGCTAGAAAGGGTTCCTAAACCCGAAAGGGGCGGGGAGAGCCGTTACAGCGAAATGCAAGCCAAAGGACACGCGTCGGCCAACATCTGACTCTCTACCAAATTCGAGATTCGGCCAGCTTTTCAGGACGTTAGCGTGGTGCAGACGTCTCCGCATCGCACTGACGTCCATCAAAAAGTAGGCCCAAAGGGACTTTCAAGGCATTTCAAGGCCCCTTGTCTTTCGAGCCCATGATGCCAAAATAAAATAATTTTGATCATGGATTTGTCATAAATGCACTAGGCATCATGTGTAAGTGTCATAAATGCACTAGGCACATTTTAGGACACTACAATAGTGTTTGTTGCACACACACGCCTCGTCTCCAAGAAGGACATCCTCTGTTTTGCTTCCTTTGCTAGTATTTTGCAACAGCTCTATCCTGTAAGGATTGTGTGTGTGTGTGTGTGTGTGTGTGTGTGTGTGTGAGAGAGAGAGAGAGAGAGAGAGAGAGAGAATCATACAATCACATGAGTCTGATAAGGAGCATAGGGGGCTTGGAGTATTGTGATAAGATTGGGAAATAAGGTGAGCAAGGGGGACTTGTCTTAGGAGTATCTATATTGCACAAATTCAATTAGAAGTTAACTTGGCCCAAAGAGATTTTGGGATGGAAGGCATGAAGAAGAAGTGAAGACATAATTCAAGAAGTCTAAGTCAAACCCAAACCTGGCCTTGGAGTCAAAAGAGCATGAGAAAAAGAGTTTAAAAACCCAAGTTAGGGCACACAAATTCAGTGATAGGGAGCCTTCTTGGAATTCCATTTTTAATTCGTATCACCTGTGTTTTCACCAAATTTCACCAAAGGGAACAAAATTCAAGTTTATAGGTGCAAATTCGTTCCTATTAGTAACATTTGGATTTTGTCCTAAAAACCTTCCCAATGCTGAACTTTTCACCGATTTTCTAATTTCCACTCCTAACACCAAACTTTTCATCGAACTTTCCCTTCTGCATTCCAAGCTCTTATCCCAGATTTACTCCTAATGCTGAACTTTGGACCGATTTTGCATTCTTCCTTCCTATGACCATGATTCCATTTCACCTTCCAAAACCCGAGTTTTTCACCAAGGTTCCAAAATCCTTTCCAAATATTGTGATGTACCACAAGTTTTGTTTCAAAGACTAGGGTCAATGCTTATGTTTATAGAGAAGATCAAGCCTTGTAAAAGGACAAATTTGTTGAAGCTAATGTAATTGAAATCGAAAATGGAAACAATCACGATCAGCACAAGTGCAAAATCGAGAAAAATTGGAAGCTGCAATGACTTCGTATTGGCTTAATCCATATAGCATTGAAAATGAAAATATTCGATAAGACTGATGCGAGTTCACAAAATGGAAAGCGAATTGTGAATTGGACTAATGAAGGGGCAAACTTTACAAATAATCATGCAATGAAGCGGACCATGACTCAACAAAACACACATAAGGAGAAGAAAGGGCGATGAAAATCAAAGAGCAATGGTTACCTAAGAAACACAGCTATCTCAAAAGCTCAGTCACAAATTAAATTGGCTAAAGGTAATGTTCCGGAGATGAGAGAGGCAAAGGCGATGGAGATACAAGGATCGGACTATAGAAACCGGAGAGCTCATTGATAAAAAAAGGAATTCGTACACTTGATGCCATAAGAATTGATGAAGATGAAATCTTATTGATTTGATTTAGAACTGATTGAGTAGCCACAGGAATGATAGTAAATAAAGAACGATGAAGTTTGAGTTCAGCGTAAAAACAAGACTCGGCAAAAGCAAACTCAAGAAAAAGATTCAAGAAAAGACAAAACAAAAAGCGTGTTATGTAACTGAATTACTTATCAAAGGCAGCAGACTGAAGTTTCCAAAAATCTTTCCAAGCGCCAAGCTTCCAAAAATATCACCAAACGCTGAGGTACCTGAAGACATGCCCAAGACCGAGTTGTCTTGAAAAAACATTCATTACAAGCATTTATTTAGAAGCCAGGAACAAAGAAAACAGCTTAGTCCAAAGCAATGATATAGAAAGGAATGATGCAAAAGAGAAAAACGTCAAAAGTAAAGAAAATCGGGAGTATTGGAGGAAAACGAAATACACTCAATCCCTGAAGAGGAGGTGAGAAACAATCAAAATGATGACAAAAAAAAACTCGGCACACTTATATGCACCCGGATTGCCAACTAAGCATGAAGCCCAAGATGGAGCACTTGGAATATTATTAAATTTGGCCAAATGATAGAACGCAAATGTAAAATGCAAGTTCAGGCACATTGACAAATTACTCTTGTGATTAGAAGAATACAATGAGGGAACCAGATGAAAGAAACCAAATCAAATTGCATGTGTACGAATGAAACTTGGCGACACTACTCATCTGTGGAGAAGTTCGATACGGTGGAGTTCAATTAAGCAATGGTTTGGACAGATAAGATGATGCAAAAGATTATCAAAAAGAAAAGCGATACAGAGCAATCTATGAAAATAACAAGAAATGGGAGGATAAGGCAATGTGAAATCGCGGAATCAAGACTTTAGATATTACATATATCAGCCCAAAGAAATACTAGTTGATAGTAAATCACTGAGGAAGCATGAAATACTCATGGGGACGCCAAATGGAAATAAGAATGCCAATGACAACGAGAATGGAAGCCATGTCAAAGGAAGAATGAAGTAGAGAATGAAATGATAAAGAAGACCGATCAGCTCATTGCAAGACTCAACCAATACATTTTGATGAGAAGCTGAAATCTGCAGATAAACTTAAGTGTCGAGGTACGAAGCTAAAATTTGATAAGAATAAATGTGTATGAAAATAAAGCTTGAAAGAAATAAGATATCTTGCAACATATTTAATGATCTTTTCATTCACAAAATGCAAAGATCCCCATCAATAGATAGAAATCAAAACATACATATTCAATTATGCCAAGCTTGAAATCTATTAGTCCAAGCCTTGGAAAAAAAGGGAGCAAGACACAAATTAGAATTCATCCGAACAAATCAAAATCAAGTATCTTTCTCAAATCCTATCAAAGCTTGGTTGGCCACCAATGAGAGAGAACCTTAATAAATGAGTTTGTTGTTTTCAAGAGCCCAACCAGCTGGCACATCCACTACTTTATTGCATTCTCTAGGAACATAGCTAAATTTAACCTCCGAGAACTTATCCGGCAAGATTTCAATTTTCTCTACCTCTCTTGCTATTTACCAATTTTTGCTATAGAACCCTTGTGAATCAAAAAGCAAACTGATGATTACCTATGAATCAGATTCAATGTGGAGCTTTTGCCACCCAATTTTGAGAGCCTCTTGCATCCCTTTATAAACAGTTTTGATCTCCACTAAATCATTAGTGATATGTCCCAAATTTTCAGCAAAGAAGAAGTCTAGAGATTTATCTAAATGTCTACCAATACGCCCCATAATGGCTTGTCCTAGATTGCCCCCTAAGGCACAATTTGTATTCAAATTACCATACCCAAGGTCTCCCCAGCTTATATTCGATTTTAGGTCGAAAAGCAGGCATTGTTTAAGGTTTGGGTTGCAAAAAGATTTGTTTACAACTTTACACACATGGTCCCATTTCGAAGTGAGAATTTGAGGTGGAAAATCTTATGCTTGATAGAGTCAACTAAGTTCATTTTTATCTTCTCCCAAAGATAAATAATATCCCTGCTATCCTGCTGAAAACGTTTGCTATTTATCTCCTTTCAAATATTCCAAAGCGCAAAGGTGACAGAAGACAACAACACAACGAGGAAATTCTGACCCTGAAGCAGATGGTACTTGTTGAAAATGTTAGCTAGTTCGAAAACCTGATTCTCGAATTTTAATGTTGTCAAATGACAATTAAAAATTCATATGTATTATCTCAATTAAATTTGTTATTGGGCTGGACCAAATGTAACGTGGGAAGCAATTAATTATGTTATTGGGTTGGGGCAAAATGTAACATGGAAAGGCAATTCAATGACTATTGGGCTGGACCCAAATATCTAACGTGGGAAATGTATAATGATAATACAACATTATTTAATTATCATGCAAGCCGACTTGAGGATGATTGGCGCCAAAAGGGTGATATATAAACCACTTCAAGATGAAGTCATTTACACACAAATCATTTTATCAAATGCTATCTGCTCTCCTAGCAGCGATTCCTTCTCATGGGAACTTGTATAAGGCGATTGTGCAAAACTCTTCAAGGTTGAATGTGGCGAAGTTGTCAAGGTTCTTCATAAGGTCTCTTGAGCGAATCTGATCTGGACATCTGCTGCTCCTCCTTATCATCTGCTGTTAATAAAGGGCTGCATTCATCACTGATATCTTGAACAGCAATCTGAGATAAGTCATTGCCTTGTAAATTGTCCATATTTGAGATAATACATATCACATTTAAAGGCTGGGTTTTTCACCTCCGAGAGGGAGGTTTTCCCAAGGTATTGGTGTCTTGTGTCTTGTGTTTATTGCTGTTATTGTTTATTCACAATCTGATTATAATCTAATTGGTTAAATTAACATCTGATTGCTTAAAATCAACATAGTATAAGAGCTTTAGGTTCATTCAAATAATCAGATTATTAGTTGCTCTTCACTTTCAGTTTGTTGTTTTAGTTTTGCAAGATGGTTACAAGACTGGAAGTAGAGGATAGACTTAGAGGTGCCCTAAATTTTACGTCATGGAAGGTTCGTGTCCTCCTTGCTCTTGAAGAATTAGAGCTGTTACAGTTTGTGGAAGACATGGATCTGACTGAACCTTTGGATCCGGAAGAGCTAACGCAATTCAAGAAGAATGCTCTCAAAGCAAAGAAGTTCCTTATTGATTCTGTGAAGGATGATCTTGTTCCAGTCATCTCCAAATTGAAGACAGCCTGAGAGATGTTCAAACATCTAGAAGGGATATATGAGATCAACAACATCAGCCGAACACTCACATTGAGGCAGCAACTTCTTCAAGTTAAAATGTGCAAAGGAGATTCAATCATGTCCTTCTTCATGAAGATTTCAAAATTGAAGGACCAACTCAGCGCCATTGGAAGCGAGGTTGTGGACAAGGATATTGTCACGATTGCTTTGAATGGTCTTTCTGACTCTTGGGATCCCTTCATTCAAAGCATAAGTGGAAGAGCTGAATTCCCTTCCTTCAATCGCCTCCGGTCAGATTGCATTCGAGAGTACTCACGCCTTGCTGCCAAAGAAATGCATAAAGGCTCTCATGGAGGAGATCAACATGTCTTGCATCTCAGACACGCACTTTCAGTGTAATCTGAAGGTCGGAAAATTGGCTTAGGAGTTGCCGTTTTCATCTGGCACGAGCAACCAATTCACGAAGCAGGAGTGGGAAGAGGAGTACTGCAAGTAAAACTTATGTTGTGACTAACATTGCGGTTTCTGATGCGGGGAAAGCAAAGGCAAGGATTAAGGAAGAGAAACTTGATATCGGGGTTGAGCTTCCTATTGTCGGCCAAATTACCAGATCGAGATCCAAGAAGGGTTTCAAACCGCCGCCTTCTCACCTCATTCTAGATTTGGACCCAGAGGAAACACCGAGCAAGATGACATCCCCTGTTTCCGAAGCAAACAAGGTTTCAATTGACATAGATACTATTTTTCAGGACTCAGGAGCACTCGAAATCCAGTCTCATATAGATCATTCCACGTCGCCATCCTCAGCAGAGTTTCCATCCATGCCTTCAAAAGAACTGACCCTAGCACCAAAATGGCTAAGTGATTCAATCACCAAGAAAAGGAATGTAGTTCCGATCTCAGTATCAATGGAGGACGCCGTGAGTAAATGTCTGGGAAGGACTACAAAGCCCAAAAAGTTAAAAACAGAGGCAATGATTGACTTTGATGAAAATACGAAGCATTGAACTGCGAACATTGCTAGACCCGAGCCCAACAAAGATGCTGCTACGGCTTCAGAAGCAGATTATGCTGTTGAACGAATAGATTTGGGATTCGGAACCAGAGCCATGGATGTTAAGCACTTGGAGACGTCCACCAAACGAATTATCTCTCGTACCTGGAAGGATGAGAGGGACAAGGCTGAGTTGAACCAGAGTTTAACGCAGATGGCACAGTATATCCATGCTTTGCAGAACAGCCCGTTGCCATTATGCCAACATTCAAGTCCTTTTAGTCCAAAGTCACCTAGCAATCAAAAATTCCTAGATGAAGTTCAACGGAACAGGATGATCGTCGAGGTTTTCTCAAAATGGCTCACCACAATCATGTGCCAGGCAACCAATTACATAACCGACTTGGTCCAAATTTTTAAGGATGCCAATGAGGTCACCAAAGCCTTAGACTCCGACTTGGTCTCATGGCAGAAGGAGAAGTCTAAATGGGCTGTGATTTCGAAGCAGATGCGAGATTATGGGCTAATGAACTTTCTTGCTGAAAACCAAGTGTCAAGTCTGAATGAAGATGTCATCTTCATTTGCAAGGAGAGTATTGAGTGGCGCAATCAGATTATTGAGTAGGGTTATAATGAGTCAGCTAGCCTGTGTGGCGAATTAACAGCCTTGAGGGCGACCATGCAGAAGGACTTACACTGTGTGGATGTTCAATTACTTAAGGAAGACATGAAACTCTGGAAGACACCACGGAGATGATTAACCAATTCAGCAGCCACATCAGACAGATCAAGATGGAAAAATCCTTGTCCGTGGAAGATTTCACAAGGATCTCTAAGGTGGAATCGATGCTCACCGTTTGCCTCGATCATCTGAATTCTCACAGAGATAAAGTGCAAATGGTGAAGAGGAAGAAGGAGCTCTGGAAGCAGAGGGTTATTCATATCAGTTTGCCGCACGTAATGGTAATCCAGGAGTTTTCAAAAGTGCACCGAGAGTGGAGCACAGCCAAAGCGGTGATGGTGTTTGTTCAAGAAACTAAACCGAGCGATCACACCGAACGGAGCAGACTACATGACTAGCGCTGCTGGCAGTTGTTTGCCAGCAAACTTAGTTATTTTCTTTAAGTTTCGGTTGTTGCAGTTAGGGTTGATTTCCATTAACTCTTATGAGTTAATTTTACTTTGGTTAAAAAGGACTATTGGATCTGGTGACCTATAAATATCTTATGTAATAACTTTGAAGGGGTTCGCTAAGTTTTTGAAAAAGACTATCTTTAAGACTAGCTAAGTACATTTTGTGTATGAAGAAAGTTGATGATCATCTGTGAATGTGAAATCTTTTTAACAACTATTTTCAATTTCAAATCTGTGTTTTTGATTTTTGAAGTCTGATTTATGTGTAAATCTATTTCGAAGAAGAGGCTGTTATACTTTCTATATGTGCAGAAAACTATTGGCTAAGTTCATCTTTATAAGTTTTTTTTCATTTTGTTTTAGTGTTCATATGAAGTCTGTCGGCTTTATATAAAAAGTTATATATGGATCAGTGCTTGCATTCATTTTGTATTGACTGGTGTATGCAATTGCCTTTAAGTGCTTTCTGGTGAAAAGCATTCTATTGATTATATGTAATTTGGAGCCGAATGAATATTTACTAGAGGGAGTTGTACCTAAATTCAGAGGTTAATCAATTAGATGATTTTCCAACTGTTTGGTGAAAAGTTTGTCTGCTTTTCTATGATTTGCAGTGCTTTAAACTAAATAGATTAGAAAAGACAAATTTGTTTACCAACAATGACAGGTCAAAACATGTGGAAACTCATTATCACTATATTCGTGATATGGTACAAAAAGGTGTCATTCAGCTGAAAAATATCAACACTAATGAACAAGTTTCTGATGTTCTCACCAAGCCTCTAGCTCGGGTGAAATTTGAGTACTTCAGAGAGAAGCTTGGAATGGTGGAGAACACAGCATTAATTGAGAGGGAGCCTCAATCTTAGTGATGCAATTCAGTTTGCATCTTCCACCCTCTGAGGGCAATGCAAGGTGGAGTCACCCTCTGCGGGCAATGTAAGGTGACAACGTGTCCTCTAGGAGAAGGTTGAGGTGTAAGACCTCTTCCACCCTCTGCGGGCAATGCAAGGTGGATCCATCCTTTGTGGGCAATGCAAGGTGGACATCATGAAATGAGTTCATGATATTTATGTGTTTGTATTGCAAGTATACTCTATAGAGCTTATACATTCATCCTTCCAGGCAATGCAAGATGAAAGTCATGAATGGATCATGACATATGGTAGATATCCTCCCTAGCTAAGAGGGAGTGTTGAAAATGTTAGCTAGTTCGGATACCTAATTATCGAATTTTAATGTTGTCAAATGACTATTAAAAATTCATATGTATTATCTCAATTAAATTTGTTATTGGGCTGGACCCAAATGCAACGTGGGAAGCAATTAATTATGTTATTGGGTTGGGCCCAAATGTAACGTGGAAAGGCAATTCAATGACTATTGGGCTGGACCCAAATGTCTAACGTGGGAAATGTATAATGACAATAAAACATTATTTAATTATCACGCAAGCCGACTTGAGGATGATTGGCGCCAAAAGGGTGATATATAAACCACTTCAAGATGAAGTCATTTACACACAATCATTTTATCAAATGCTATCTGCTCTCCTAGCAGCGATTCCTTCTCATGCGAACTTGTATAAGGCGATTGTGCAAAACTCTTCAAGGTTGAATGTGGCGAAGTTGTCAAGGTTCTTCATAAGGTCTCTTGAGCGAATCTGATGGACATCTGCTGCTCCTCCTTATCATCTACTGTTAATAAAGGGCTGCATTCATCACTGATATCTTGAACAGCAATCTGAGATAAGTCATTGCCTTGTAAACTGTCCATATTTGAGATAATACATATCACATTTAAAGGCTGGGTTTTTCACCTCCAACAGGGAGGTTTTCCCAGGGTATTGGTGTCTTGTGTCTTGTGTTTATTGCTGTTACTGTTTATTCACAGTCTGATTATAATCTAATTGGTTAAATTAACATCTGATTGCTTAAAATCAAGAGTACTGCCATGCTCAAATCAATTGTTCAACACACTGAATGCTGACCCATGGAAGATTAAACAATTTAGATACAAACTACCATAAGGGAACCACCCATGGACAATGAAAAAACAGATATGTGATGATTTCCTCATTGTCCAAACATAAAGAACAGGGAAAGGGGCCATAAAGGCCACATTTCATTAGCCTATGCCCTGTTAAGACTCTTCCCTTTAGCAACAACCAGACAAAGAAACTCATCTTGGACCAACTAGTATGCTGCCAGATGAATTTGAAGACATCCTTCAATGGGGGCCAAGTGTTCTTTCTGAGAGTTGCATAGCCTAAAGATATTGTATATTCACCTATTGAGCTATTACCCTGGGCAAGGGAATCAAACCTTGAGGAAGTTGAAAGAGGACAACCCAAGAGAATTGTATCAATATGAGAATGTTGCACTTGCCCCACGTTGATTAGCCATTCCAAAGAGGAAATTCAACGTTGCCCAATCTCCCAGGGATGAGTAATGGGCTGACAGTAGTGAGCAACTTTGATCCATCCTATTTCATGCAAAGCATCCATGGTAAACTTCAAATCTAGGAACTGAGTAATGATAGGTGGATGATGTCCAAATAATGCATCTAAAAGATACCAGACTCATGAATGCTTAAAAACACTCCCACAGATTTCACTTAAAAGATTTTTATTAATTGATAACAAAAATTTATAAATTTGAGCAAGTGGAAATGTAATCCACAGATTTTCAATTCAAATAGACACTCAACAACAGAAAGCAAATCTCAAAAACAGTGACAATAGATGCCAGGTAAAATAATTTCTTTTAGTACTATTCTGATTAGACCCGGATGTATTCACCAAATTCAATTTACAACTATAGAACATCTATCCGGAATCGCACCTTTCAAAAAAACTGTGCTCAGTGATTAAGACAATAAGCTGTGAGGGGCATATCGATATTAGATTGTCAACCTCCATTCGGAAAAAGCACAGGCAATCTGCCTAGCCACCAAACCGATGCAAAATTCCTCAAGACTCTAGTAAGGGATGTCAAACACCCGATAGATGGGGTCTCTGTTACAATATTTTCCAGCGCCAACAATTACGCCCAAAATCCATCCCACACTAGAGAAATAGAAGCTATGCACAGGAAAAGAACTATTGGCGACAGGAGAATGAGACAATACACCTGATATTCTTTGAAATGCGTCCAAACTCTATCGGAGAGGAAGAGAATCGGCACAAACAAATATCCATGGCAAGTCGAGGAATATAAGTGATCTCAATATTCACAATGCCGAATAATAAATCTTTATCACTTCCCTCACATTGGCTCGGATAATAGTCTACTGAAAATATTTGATATCCTTCAATGTTTTCTGCTACAAAATTCCCGCAAACTTTGTATTATTTCTTTCAAAGCTCCGCAATATATATTAAGCCACAACAATCATAATAATCACAACATGAAAACGATATGTTTGCGAAATGGAAACCAAATTAGAACTAGGACCCACGATATAATATGATACTCAAAATTGGGCAATCTTTATTTAAATCGATTCTTATAACAATATTCACCAATATCGATCAAGATGAAACTTTATAAAACGAAACACCAATATTGAAAGAGCAGCAGATAAACTTACCACAATATTATATTTCAGAATTTAAGCCAATTAGTTCCCTTGATAATATCTCCATCAAAGGGCCCATATTTATTCTAGAATAAAACATTGAATTTGTCTCCAAAGGAGACTTCACAAATTTGCATTACAAATTTGCATTGATGTAGACTCTGTCACGAATCCACTCCCAGGAAGAGTTATGTTTTCGTCCAACCCTTCTATCAACTCCTAAAGGTTTTTGTCTCCAAAAAGCATAAACTGTATATCAAATCATAAGCATGTCCAATACCCCATTATAAAGATCTCCAAGAAAGATCTAGAAGATAGGCCGACTCGCAAGAGAATATATTTAATAAAATGACATTATATTTATATTTCATTACTTTTTTATTATTTAATTAAATTAATTTATATTAAGTCATTTTTTTGACAATTTAATAAAAATCAATTTAATTAATTGTCACTTAAAATTGGAGAAATTGCAGCGTCCAAAACTTGGCACTTCGACCATTATGAACAATCCAAATTAGTGTCGTTTTATAAGAGCTTCCCACACTTGAAAACAACCAATATGGGTGTTCCCTTTGAGGGAAGAGACAAAACCTAATGATACTCTAGTGTTATTCTCTACATACTTCTCTCGAATATTGGTTTCCCACAAGGCAAAACGAACCATAAGCATTCTCCAATATAGTTTACCCGCCAAAGCCTTGCTATGCTTGGTGGAGGACTTAAAACCTAATCCACCTTCCTACTTAGGTTGACAAAGAGTTTACTATATAACAAGGGACATGAATTTTTGGCAAAGGGAATCCAATTGTTTCAAAGTTCTACTTGGAATAGTTAGGTTAGAAGAAACATATACAGACAAAGTTTGAAGGATTTCCTTAACCAATGTCATTCATCCTCCCAATGAAAGCCATTTATTTAACTACAGGTTTTAACTTCTCCTTTTAGCTGCAATCTACATATTTGATTTTAGATTTGTATACAATAAAATTACTCAAGCTATTTGGACTGAGGGGCAAACCGAACTTTAAAACTTTCCTAAAAGTTCAACCCTCATTTTCCTCTTCGAAGACATGTATTAGTGATAAAAAACACATTTGCAATAAATATTCTCATTTGTGGATATGCTCAATGAAGAAGAACACATGTACAAGTTCCTTTAGTCAAGTTAATGCCAATTTTACAAAGAATTGTGGAAAAAGGGATTTAATTTGTCCTAGACTAGATTAAAAATCTTCGTCTCAAGCCAAAATATGCAATGGATACAAGAGCCTATAGCTATTTCCATTTCACAAGCTAGCTCAACATGATCCCTTAACATCCTTTTTTGCAGCCAGCTCGAACTTTTGTAGGAAGAGACTTTTCACATTCATGTAAGAAAACAAAAGATGCATACTTGCTTGAAAGAGCCTTTAACACTAAATTGATTATGTTAATTGATAAGTTGATTGCTCAATTTATTTATATGAACATGATCCTGTTCAACCTAAAAATATCACCATATAGGCAAGAGATGGTGAAGTGCAACAATACAAAGCAATGTTCCACAATGAAGCTTCTCATAACCCTTAGGACCATCCCCTGGGGCTTTTGGGAAAAAATTTGGCATCCTAGAAGTGTTTCCTATTAACGAAGGGACTTGTGGAAGTCATGGTTTCCCCAAGACATTGAGAGGTATTCCCAATCCATTGGGGACATCCCAAGAAAAATCTGCCATCCCCCACATCAACAACTTTAAACAATGTTATAAAACTCATCTAGCATCCTAGGGATGTTTTCTATTAGGCAGGTAATTTAGGAAGTCCTCTATGTCCCAAGACATTGGGGGCGTTCCCAATCTATTGGTTATGTCCCAAGTGTTGAACTGAAATATCCCTTGTCAAATCCAAGGTTGTAAATGTACAATTGTGGCAGAAAAATATATGCACTAGAGCCACAAGCATTAAGGTTAGGTACCTAAAAATAATGTAATTTTACTCAAGGAGTAAGACAAATGTGACTGTTGGAATGAAAGATATATAGAATAAATCTGCAGCAAATTCTTATCTTCCTAGCCTTTTTTTTAGTTCCTCCATTTTTTAGATAAAAGTATGCCTTTTCTGTTATAGAGAAGCTATCTCAACAACTTGCAATAAATTAGAATAAGATAACTACATTAGTTGGTAATAAATCCAAGGTGTTATTTAATTTTCTGTATGCTGTTATCTGTCTAGTCCTAAAATCAACATGGTATCAGAGCAAGGTTTGAAACGATCGTGATCGGACTGTCTAAGAGCAGCGAAGCACTCTTCAGCTTCATCAAGCAATTTCCAGCATTGAAGATGGTGACCGGTTTAAAGGTTGAAGATAGACTTGATGGAGCTTTGAACTTCACCTCATGGAAGGTTAGAGTTATTATTGCACTTGAAAAGAATGATCTACTTCAGTTTGTAGAAGGAAAAGATCTACTTGAGCCTGAAGATCAAGAAGAGAAACTCCAATTCAAGAAGAATGCAGTCAAAGCCAAGAAGATCCTAATTGACACCATGAAAGATCATCTTGTTCCTATCATCTCCAAGATGTCTTCAGCCAGAGATATGTTCAAGACATTGGAAGGGATGTATGAAATCAACAACACAAGTAGAGCACTTGCATTGAGACAGCAACTTCATCAAATCAAGATGGCAAAGGGTGAATCAGTTATATCCTTCTTCATGAAAATTAAAGAATTGAGAGATCAGCTAAGCACGATTGGAGATGAAGTTGTGGACAAGGACCTGGTCATGCTAGCATTGAATGGCCTTCGTCACTCATGGGAGCCATTTATCCAAGGCATAAGTGGGAGATCCAAATTACCCAAATTTGATCGCCTCCGTGCTGATTGTACTCAAGAAGAGTCAAGGTTGATATCAAAAGGAATTAATCATTATGATGTGGAAAATCAAGTCCTTGCTACACACACTTCTATGGAAAGAGGCAAAAGAAGAAAGAGGGATAGAGATAGAGATCCAGATCTTGTTCCTAAAAAGGACTTATCTTGCATTCAATGTTTTAGGTGTGACAAGTATGGCCACATCGCTCGAGAGTGCAAATCTAGGTCTACTCCTCTAACTTCTTCTACGGAAGTTGACATAGGGACACCTTAGGAGGAGCCAAGGTCAAATGTCAACTCAGAAGGGTTCTTGTTCTAAAAGGAGGAAATGTAATTTCAGTTTCAGAGGGAGCCTGACATTTCAGCTTCAGAAGGAGCTACATCGTCTTGAAGATTTTGTTAATGCATTCTTCTCTGCGAGAGAAGTTTGAGGTGCAAGCCCTTGTTAGTGCATTCTTCTTTGCGAGAGAAATTTTAGGTGCAAGCCCATTTTAGTGCATTCTTCTCTGCGAGAGAAGTTTGAGGTGAAAGCCCTTGTTCCACCCTCTGCAAGTAGGTATGGTGGATGTCATGGGAGAAATTCCATGACCTAGCACTTGTGCTTATTCACCCTCTGGGCGTAGCTATGGTGAACGTCATGTTGAGATGACGACATCACGTTTTCGTGATGAGCACTTGTGTTTATTTGTTTTCCATCCATGGGAGTAGCCATCATGGACCCACCCTCTGGGAGTAGCCATGGTGGTTGTCACTATGTAACCCAGATCTTGAGAAGGTCTCCTCCCTAGCTAAGAGGGAGTGTTGATGTTGTAGCTAGGTTGGATCCCTTCTAGGACCGCCTAGCACTTGCAGGTGACTAACTGGCCTATAGGCCTTAGTCACATCTAATGTGCAATTAAAAATATACCTTGTAATGGAACGTGTGGATAGGGCTGACCCTTTATTGGGCGCCAAACTTAAAGATTTATATGATTGTAAGCTGACCTATTGTGAATAGGTGCCTGGCCAACCCATTGTGAATGGGTGTCTTCCTCCTATATAAAGGAGATTCATTTGTCATTCACCATACACATTCAGCAAGTTCATTCATACCTTCATTCACTCAGCAAACTCCTTCAGCAGAGCATCAGTGAACTACTCCTAAGGACGGCGAATCATCTTCTAAGGACAGCAAACTTCTTCCAAAGGGCAGCGAACTATTTTGAGGCAGCGAATCTCTTCTCATGATCTGCCATTGGTGTGAATGATCATCAACCTGTCTCCCTTGATTAGCATTCAAGAATATTGCAGATAAGTTAATTGTATTGTTGTGCATGCCCTAGGTTGGATCCAATACACTACTGTGCATATACTGCTGGTCTTAGTGCTTCAAGAGTTGAAGCAGATTTGTAAAGACTTGGTACTGATTTGATCTAATACAATCTGAGATTTTGTTTGTTGGGTTCCTCACCTCCAAGAGGGAAGTTTTCCCAGGGTACTGCTGTGTTATGCGTGTTCATTATTTAATTTTCTGTGTACTGATATCTGTCTGATCCTAAAATCAACACTTTCCTAATTCATACATAAAGAAGAGCATTACTAAAAAAATTAAAGCATTGTTGAAATAATTGGACAAAAGGTTGAATGAGATGAAGGTCCTAGTTTACGTTTGGTATTAGAATAATAATTTGTAATTATATCTTTAATGGTCAATATTGCAATATTAGCGTAATCTTAGTTAGATTAGCTAGTTTCCTTTTTTGTCACTTGTGATCGATTGTTTCTTTTAGAAACATCGTATCTGTAATTGCTATATGTACATATCATTCTTTCTGCAATAATGAAGCAATTACCATTTAATCTACATGGTATCTGAGTGGGAAAAATAAAGAGAATACTTTTCTAAAAATTTTGAAGAGAATTTATTTTGTTTTCTTGAAAGGTTTTTCTACATCGGTAGAAGGGTTTTTCGATTTTGTTTTTTTGCCTATTCTAACTTGCATTTCTAGTAGGCATCGAGTTTCATTTCTGCAAGTTCACGTTTTGTGCGAAGGAATTTTCACACGAGTTTTGATGCATTTTCTCTACGATGCGACCATATTTTTTGGTTCCAGTGACAAGATTTGATGGTTCTCGTTTGTTTCTTCTCCCTGCGACGGCTTTAAGGACGACGAAAAAATCCAGTCTACCATGAAAGAACCAAGCATGTGAAATTTCATTGTCATTTCATCCCACCAGCTTGTAGAAGACAGATTAGTTCAATTGCAGTAATTGTTCCAACTGAGGATTAGAATGCAAATATGCCTACCAAGTCTCTGAGCCCAAACAAGTTTGTAAAATTTAGGGGGCAACTTGGTGTAGTTGATAGATTGACCACTAAGGCAAGGTATTAGAATAATAATTTGTTATTATATCTTTAACGGTCAATATTGTAATATTAGCGTAATCTTGGTTAGATTAGCTAGTTTCCTTTTTTGTCATCTATGATTGATTGTTTCTTTTAGAAACATTGTATCTATAATTGCTATATGTATATATCATTCTTTCTGCAATAATGAAGAAATTACCATTTAATCTACATCTAGAAGGGTAGGTTGGCCATTGAAAATACCACCTACCAATCAAAATCTTTTGATGCCTTTTATCCTCTGCACCAACTATTGTTCTCTAGTAGTTGATGAACAATTATTTATCTGCTGACAAACTTGCAAATGGAAAGCATTATGTAACTTTGAAATCAACGACAGTTACTATGATGGCTTATAGACAACATCGTTAACAAAGACAACATCAACCTTTGACATCAATGACATCATTTCCAACAAAAAGTTACCAAATTTATCTACAACCATACTTTGGTTCTTAGTTTTACGAGAGGGCACACAAATGGCCAAAGAGCTTGTGCAATCAAGGCAATAGGATGTACATGAGATTGTGCAAGATAAGGCTACCAATTAGTTGACCAAATACAAACTCATCGATCACATTATTGTCTGTTTTAGCTGAAAGCTTCAGCCCTTTCTACATAGATGTAGACGCAATTTCGCAATCTATCATTCTGAACTTTGATGTTCTGCTTCCATGGTCTTTAATTGTTTTGGTTTACCTTTTATCTCTGCAACAACTTGTGGCTCATAAACACTCTGAATCTTATCCATAAGAGCATAAACAAACCCGATTTGCACTTATTTATGACACATTGAGATATTAATCACCCATTTGAAAATTTCAAAATAGCACTCTTTCTCCTAGATTTTAAGCTTATTTGCTCATTTTAATCTCCATTCGATTCATTTTTGTTCACTCACAATCAAGGGAGAAGGAGATTTTCACACTTTCAATTTCGGGTATTTATTCTTCCCCGAATTTCTAGGGTTCTCAAAACCCTTTTAATATTTTGAAATCGTATTGATTGTTTCCCTTTTCGATTTTGTATCGACTAGTTTTTCTATCACTGTGTTTCCACAGTGGTGCAGGGTGATGGCCATAGGCCTACCACGCACCACACAGTGGTGTGTGCGGATCTGCGACCATTGCCACACACTGGCTTTTCATATTATGTCTTGTGTTTTTTCCTTGTCGTACTCTGTTGTGTATTGAGCAGGGCCATTGGCCCGCCATACACCACACAATGGTGTGTGACGGGTCAATGATCCCGAAACACACCATTTTTCTTTCCTTGTTATGTTCAAACACTGCGGTGTTGAGCGGGGCCGTAGGCCCGCCCCACACCACATCGTGGTGTGGGACGGATCGGCGACCCTGACCACCACCATCCTATGTTATTTAAAACCGCACACAACACTATGGTGTTGGGCGGGGCTGTAGGCCCACCCCACACCACACAATGGTGTGTGGCGGGTCTGCGACCCCGACCACCGCCATTTTTGCCTTTACACATTTCCAATACCCAAAAAACGGTGTTTGGTGGGGCTACTAGCCTGCCCTACACCAAAAACAGTGTTTGGCAAGTCTGTAACCCCGCCAAGCACCGGCACTTACTAAATATGTATAATGCGAGGGTAGAAACCCGCCCTACACTTCATAGATATTTACCTCTTTTTTAAGTTTAATTTGGGTCTCTAAACCCAAATTACACCTATTTTGTTTTACCCAAATGCAATTTGGGTTTAGATATCCGAATTACAGTTTGATCCACACTTACCTTAGGTAAAAATTTTCAGGCTTATAAACTTGAAATTCTTTTTTTGCACACACGTAAATCAAGATTTTATATTCGATTTACTTTGAAGATTTCAAGTTTTTAAGAGGGGTTTTTGGAAACCTTAATGTCCTGAATATATCATTTTCTCAAGATTGCTCAATTCAGATGAACATAGAGATTGATCAAATGTATCATTATAATACTAATGAGTGTCTTTTTCTCAGTTTTATTATTATATCAATGACAGAAGCTTCTCCAAACAAGAGAGAGATGAAATTCAACAAGCAAGACCCTCATCCGATCTTTCCTCCTTCAGTCAGCTAAAATATTGATCACATAAGAGATACAGAGATAGGTCATGTCAACCTAGTTGAGTTTCTTAAGAGCGTTGAGAAACCACCCTCATATCATGACATGGAAGTTGTTATCAATAGTGGAATTCATCCGGTTGCTACTTTTCCAATGTCTGCTCAACACCCTGAGTTTGTGATGGCAGTTGCGAATCACTTTGATCCTGTTAGTAAAAGTGTAAAGCATGAAACTGGGAACAAATTGATCAAGCTTGATGAAGAATTTTTTGATTCTATCTTCAAGTGTCCCAATATTGAGAAGTATTTTGGTATCACAATGCAATCAGCTATAGCCTATTTTGATAGAAATTCTGACAAGTGCAAAAAGAACATGAATGATAATTGGCTGAAAACCCTGAGACCTACCATTGCAAGATGGCCAAAAACTCTTCCCAGATGTGACTTCATTGAAGAAGTCAATGATTTGATAACTCTCATGAGTAAGGTGAAAGGTCTTCCCACCTCCAATACCTTCTATAAATGGACGTATCAATACATTCATGCGATCAGGCAAAATAAAGAGAAGATATTTTGGGGAAAACAAATCAATGATGCTATTTACAAGCAGCTCACCAAGGTACCTACCACACTCAAGTTTTATATGACTTCACACTTGGTGTACATTGCGGCTTCTACGAGACATTTCCCTGGGTTGTCTACAATTGGTGATAGGAGACAGATTGAGGTACATAATTACTATTCTCAATTGGTTCTTCAGAATAGTCATAGTCATTTCCAAAGAGTAAATGATGCATTCTTTGGTTGTTATGTGGTTATGATGAATAAGAACTTATATAACAAACGAGTATCTGATCATGCATGGGAGGTAGTGAACTAATATGGATGCATGTTCCTTCAATTCCAAACCTTCACATACCTCAAGGTTAGTTGTTTCACTGGTGAGCCTTTTATGCTCCCTAGGTACCCTTCTGATAAGATTGTATTGATGGAGCTAGCTCGTCAAATGAATGGAGTACATGAGGCCCAATCAGATTCTCATAAAGCAAGTTTGAAATTCTCCCTTACCATTCGTAGATATTCCATCAATTCCATCTTTAAAGCCAGAGCAATGGGAGAGGAGATGAGAAGAGTTACCATGAGGTTCTTCAAGCCTAGGAAGGACTTCGATTACAAAGGAATGAGAAATAAGCTGAAGAAGGCATATGTTCATGTGCATCGAATTGAAGATGTTTGGGTTGATTGCAGGTCTGAGCATGATGTGAGGAAACTTGACTATTGTTGATTAACAGTTGAACAAATTGAAAACTTTGGTCTTGCTAATGTTCCTGATGATCTTGAGGAAGATGGGGACATCTTAGATCCTATGTATGAGAAGAACAAGGTTCTTCTACTCCTTTGCCTCTCATTCAATGGTCACAAAAGGAATGTACTTCCATCCGGGAGCGGTTCCAAAGTATTCTTACAAATACCAATACATGGTTGACCCTTCATGGTGTTCTGATGAAACCTTTCTCTTCTAGTTCCGATGATGACACTGTTGGCCCAATGGGAAGAAGATCAAAAATTAGAACCAAGAATAGACAAGATCACACTACTCCGATCAAAGCTCCCAAATTGAAGTTCACTGTTGGAACTAAGGGAAACCCCAAGGAGAGCCATCGGCCTCTAATGTTCATGAGACACAGGAGTCTAAAGTACCAAATGAACAAGTGGAGGGTGAGCATCTCGATGAAGAACCAATTGATGCTGATCAATTGGAAGAAGGACAAGAAGGTGATCAATAACATGATGAATTTGATAAAGAGGAAATGCCATGAGTTGATGAGTCTTTATCCCAGGTACCTCCTTCTTCATCTATGTTACAGGTTCCTATTTCTACTTATGAGCCTGAGCCCCCAATGATTACTTGTGTTTCTCCTTCAAATGTTATCCATGTATCTCCCACTAGTGCTAGTGAGTCCGCCCTAGACACTCCTCATGACAATATTGAGAATGTCTTCTCAACTTTTCCTACTTTGTCTGAAGTGTATGCAACTATGATGGATGATTTTGATAAATTCATGAATGAGTCAGCTCCTAGATCTAACGAATCATCCCTTGAAAATCCTTCCCATGTTCTTACAATGACATCACCTATAGTAACCACCACCGTTCAGGACTCTATTAATCCCTCTCAGGATGTGAAGATTTTGATTTCAGCCAACTTGTTCCTGTCAAACCCAAAACTGTTAAGAAAACTAAAAATTTGTCAAGGGTAAAGGTTGACAAGAATAAGAACAAGTATGTTGAGGTTGTTGTTCCTCCTTCAGATGGAATTATTGGTCAGGTCCAAGATTTAGATTATATGATTCATAGAATCGAGTTGGGAAAGCAAAATCATGATTCTATGGCGCAAGATGCTTAGTCGGCTTTGGAATCCCTAGTTTCCAGGTATGATGAAGACAAGACCAAGAAAGATCAACTCAAGGCACGAATTGAAACCTCACCTCAATTCTGATCAAGGTAACTAAGTCCTCAAAGGCTATTGAACCAATAACTTCATCTTTAGATGAACAGGTTGTCAAAAGAGTTGAATAGGCAGCATCTTGTAGTAGAACTGTAATAGAATGGATGGATCGAATGCTGAGTCAAAGCACACGGCTCATAAGTTCAGCTTGTACTATTGTCAACAATCTTGATGCAGTGAAGACAGAAGTAGATAGCACCATAGAGGTCTTCTCCCAAGAACTTGAAACACAAGAAAAGGATTTTGAAGCCTGGTTGAAGTTTGAAGATTATGACCCTGATGATCTTATCCAAAATGGTGTTATTCCTTCACGACAAATGTATATTGAATAGCGAGAGTTATTGGAGCATCAGATGAATATCCTAGAATGTCTAGTCAAGGATATGAGGAGGGCCCAAAAAGAATGTGCAGATAAGAAGGAGACCGTTGCTAAGATCTCCGAAATTCCATGTGTATTCCTCGATGAGAATGAAAAGGTGCTTGATATGGATGAAATCATCAAAAAATTCAGCTTGCTCGTGACTGTTGAAGTTAATAGGAAGGACTTCTCTTTGTCCTCAATTGACACGTTACTAGATCTTCAGTTCATCTTGGATTTTTTGTATTCACTTCTAAAGAAACATAAGAAGTGTTGTATCGACTTAGAAGATTCCATCACTAGGGTCGAAGTCATCACCGACAATACCCAGGGAGCCGATGGAGTTCATATGAAGAACGCTTTGTAGAAGTTTGAGGAATTCCAAAACGAGATTCAACTTAGAGAAAATGTTTTTTCTAGTGTCATTTTATTTTATCCATTAACACTACAGGTGTCATTCTGTAATTGCTCATGTGCACTTGTTGAGTGCACAAGTCCTAAGTCAATTTAAACTCTTCTTTTGACTTAGTCTTAGAATTAGTTATATTTTCCTATTTTCATGCTACACCCCTTTTCCATATATATATGAGGATTATTATTGTATTAAGGATCTTTTTTCCATCTTTGTTTATGCAACAAAACTCTGTCAAAGTGAAGGGCAAATTGAGACTCGGTGTTCATTTTGTGAATTTGCAATTTAATCAAGAAAGAAGAAAGCTTGGCATTCAAACTTTGTTTTGAATACAATCTTTTATGTGGTATGAATGTTCTTATGTCATTGGTATCATATGTTCTTGAATGATTAAAATGGATATAGTTATTGGTGTTGAATATTGAAGAGTTTTTGAGTTTTACAAGTAATCTTTGAGTTACTTTGGGAATTCAGGAATCGGAAATTAGTTGAGAGAAGGTTGCTTAAAGTCTTTGAGCTTTTACAAGTTATCTCAAGAATTTGTATTGAAAAGGTAAAAAGTGGAGTCTTTGCGCTATACGAATTATCTGGTTAGAGTAGAAGATCTTTTAATATATTGTAAGTCTTTGAGCTGAAAATATATTTGGGTTACAGTGGTTGATAGGAATTCATTATATAAGAGAATCTTTGAGTTCTTAAATGTGCATAGTTCTCCTCCCTAGGTCATTTTCAAAAAGCAAAAGTAACAGAAGACTTTGTTCTTTCACGGACACTTTATTACTACAAGTTTTCAAGTTGTTTAAGTTAAGGGAAAATCTGTTCTTTAAAGAGAGTTAGATGTAACTAGTTCTGAAAAAGAGAACTAAGTTGTTGTTCTGAAAATAATTGCAGTAGAAAGGGTGAGCCTTCCCTTATAATTAGGAGGGGTTATATCTTGCCTTCTGAGAGATATCATTCCATGTGCTATTGTGAAACACACATTTTGTGAACCTTCATTAGTTTACAAAATCACCCAATAAAGATGAAGTCCGAGTCAAAAGTTTGGGATGCAGTCTGAGTTTTTTAACTATGTTTACAAGTAACTATTTGATTGTAGAGCCAATTGAACTCTGCAAGGGCTCAAAGAGTGATGGACTAATGTTAAATTCTGGCTAATTTTTACTGAGCCTATCATGACTAATCCATAACAATAAGTGATGATCTAATATCAAATTCTAGCTCATTTTAAATGAGCCTATCAAAACTGTGATCAGATCTGTAGATAGTAGGCCAAAATTATGATGTGATTGACTCTATGCTCAAGCAAATGATGGACATCATAGCAAAGAATGAGAAAAGGCCCAAAGAAACATTTTACAAAAATGTGAATGATTTAGTCGAGAAGTGATAGAACAAAATGACCTCCTTGATGCATCACCTTGAACATTCTTTGAATTTCAATTAACTGGAGCACTGAGTTACTTCCTATACAGGGTAAAGCAAGAATCCTAGGGGATGGTGAAGTTGCATAACAATAGATAAGAAGACTTTTTTGTAATCTATAAGTAGAAGATAAACTCTGAGATGACTTTAGGTCATTTATATAATCAGAGAATGAAATAGGAGACGATGTAAATATGTATAACAAGTATACAGACTCCTTTGACATGGTGATACCTACATGGTCAAGTTGCCAAGTACCTGCAACGAATTGCCATTAAAATTCTATCACATGTATATATGTAACTCTCTAAATTTCTTTTCTTATTTTAAAATATACAAAGAATACCTTGCTCTGTAATTTCAATGTTAAATCTCCTACAAACTTCACTCTACAGGCTGCTAGTTCCTCTTTAGTTGTAGGATACTTCTTTGATGCTTATGAATATTATAAAATTTACAAAATTTACATATTTTCCAAGAGTTAAGAGAAACAAAGCTAATTTGCTGACTGTTATTTTTTCAAATTACACCATTCTTCAAAAATTGAAACATTTTCCCAACATGCTTTAACATGATTTGTTTCAACTTATAGTTGGAAAAGTGGAATTTTCACCTACGTGGAAAATATACATTACAATTTTCAACAGTACCTTACACATTACATTATACAATATGGAAAATATACATACTTTTCTGCAACCGTTGGCATGAACTGAGTTAATTCCTCATTCTCAAACTCAAGCATATCCTGTCACAAATTATTTGTAAATAATCCTTCCAAAAACTCAAATACAGCAACAGAATTGACTAAAAATACAATATAAAAATTGCCCCACATTCAATCAATGAGCTCAATTTCACTGAAATTCAACTATAGTTCTACATTTCTAATTATAGGGCACACAATTTATCATCTAGACATTACAACTCAAAGTCATAATCTATCTTTTCCACTTTCTACTACAAAATATAATGGCATTTGTTATAGGACCAAATTATCAGATATGCCACATAGTAAGACAATTAAGTTCCTAGAGCTCCATTTTATGAAATAATATGCCATGCATTATAAAACTAAAACGTACAGCATAGAAAATAGAAATGTTGAATTCTTCACCCAATCTACTCAAGGGGAAAAGCTCAATTGAAATACCCAAATCTTGTGCATCCTACAAAACAAACAGTGAAGATCAGGAAAATAACATAGGCACGCACACATACAAACAGCACTGCATTTCAGCACCTTACCTTGGCCCGTTGAATTGTTGTCCTCCTCATGTCTGCTTTTACCCCAGGATCAGCACTTCCAAAAGGATCATCATTATTTGTGAATAACAGTATGCGTTTATCAACATTTCTGGTGGATCTGGAAGAATAAACAAAATTAAAATACACAAGAAAAATTATCTTACCAGATTCAACATTAACACAAGAAATGACACTAGAACGTTTTTTGATTTAAGACATGGACCAGCATTCTATCCCTATCAAAGAGAAAAATGATTCCACTACAATACCCTTTCCGTAGGAGTCCCTGAGCAACCCAAAGTGCACTGTATAAGGGATTTTCTCTTGATCCAGGAATAATTCCACTTTGACTTCCAATTTCATTTTCAAAATTATCTGTCAAGCATATAAGAGGAAAGCTATGAATGAAAACAAATCAGAAAAGTTTACAGGCTGCAAACTCCATTCAACTTCAGAAAGGCCAGAACAAAACAAAAAGAAATAAAAGAGCAGTTGCCTGAGTGAAATCAGCTAAGTGTCTTTTAAAATATAACAATGCACCACAAGAATTCAATTTGCTCAAACATTTCCTCAAAAAAATCAATCAACTAAACAAGATGGAACAACCAAGAAGCATTGGATTCACGTTAAACAGATCACGTAAAATTTTCAGCTAGATAACATGCAAAAAATAAGCTAAACAATGGTTCCAGGTACACATTCTTCAATTAGGGTTATGCAAACAGCAAAACAGAAAATAGAATATTCTTTTTTAAATGCACTCCAATTTGCTTCTAGCAAATTACTAAATAGAATCGAAATGGCCTAAAATCACAATCTCATACACAAGTTTGGTATAGTTAAACTTCAGACCTCTAAAGAAAATTGAGATGCATAGCAGAACTATCAAGTTCAGATTCCAGAATGCCCAGAGAGCCTAACAAAATAATAATGCATAATACTGTGAACAGTAATTAATATTAACTGAAATTCTTAGAACTCACCCTCTACGTGGCTAAAGTCTTTAATCAATCTTGCTGTTGGGCGATCAAGGTCTTCTCCTTCACGAACATTAAAAACATATACACCCTCAGACTCCTGCAAATTTCTTTTCTCTCTCTGCAGAAAAGCATATAAAAATCAACACAGGCAGAACATGGAACTATCCTTGTAGCAAACATCATTGGGTTCCAGAAACCATTCCCCTTCATCAAGAATTAACAAGTTATATATGAAAGTACAAAACCATAGAAACTACTCACATAACGGAAATCCAACAGCCTCAAATCAGAGTCTAGTTTTCTATTATAATCTCTAAATACATCTCTATACTAGTATACATAAAGAAAAAACAAATAATGTCAAATTGAATGCATTAAGAGAACATGCAGAATTTAGGTGTACACTTATTATTCGGACTCAGAGCTATTATAACATGTATTTGAAGCATAGATGTATAGCTTTTACAAACCATATAACTTTTATTAGGGAAAGAATAAAATATATGCATATAATTAAGTGAAAAAATATAGTTGAGGGTTAAGGAATCTCTGCCAGTAAACACACCTATGGGAGTGAAAATCTGAGTTGGCACCCCACTTCAATGATAATGTCTGAAACTGAATACAAGGATCAGTAAAAATGAACTTAAGGCAAAGACATGTCATGACAATTAAAACGGTCAATGATAGGTCGGTTAACCATATCTGAGCACCATATGGCTTCCAGATCTGTCTAATGAACGATAATTCAGGTCTTGTGAATCTTCTGATCAATCTAAGCACAAGGTGTCCAATGTTGCATAATTCGTCAAAGTCAAACCAGTGAGACATTATCAAAGTTTCTTGCATTATTGAAGTTTGATAAATCTGCAAGAACATTACCAAATAACAAACATGATATATTGGATTGAGATTATCATCCACAATATTTAACATCTTCTCCCACATATTTGGAAGATTTAACATGTCCTGTTTATGTTATATTTTCCATATTGAACTGTATCCTAGGTGATGCCCAGATAACAACATATTGAATGAAAATTCACTAATGTACATGGTATAAATTGCAACACACTTATAGTACTAATACAGAGTGAATAGAATGACAAAAACAATTATTTAATGACAGATTAAGAACTGTATTTCATTAAACTAAAATATGCCTCTCTGCAATAAATATCTGAGAAGACATATATGAACCTCCACGAAATCGCCTGTGAGTGGAGAGAAGAAATGAGTAATGAAATGTGAATTACCCTCAACATCTCTATTTATAGTTTCTGGTAGCACCTCTTCTAAGCTGTAACCTAATTTACTTGAGTTACCTTCACACATTTTAAAGAAAAAAAATATTAAATTGAGAGAAAATAAAGGGGGGCATTTTAAAGCATTTTGCACATATGCTTAATTTTGCCTGGCCTTTCCCTTAAACGTAGCACAATGATAAAATATGCGAATTGTGGCAAAAAGGGAAAAACATTTCTACAAATTAGCCTTATATCGCCAAACGTTTTCCATAAAATGGCAAATTGAAGAATTAAAATGGAGGGGAACTTTTTCGACACTTTCTCTCCAAAACGCCTAACTTTTTCCTTAAGTTGGCAAACTGAGGAATTAAAATGGAGGCGAACTTTTTGGCACTTTACCTTCAAATTGCCTAAGTTTTCCCTAAAAGGGAAAACATTAAGTCGAATCATAAAGGGAACCTTTTGGCACTTTTGTTCCAAAATTGCCTAACTTTTCCCTTTAAAGTGGTACGATTTTAAATCAAGAGTGGAATGAAGTAAAGGAGATTTGAATTGTTTTAAAAAGTAAATATCTTTCATTTTCCCATCTTATTCGCCAAAGCGAATCCCAACGTTACCTTGAAAACATTTAATATTTGTCAAAATTACTTAAATCTTTCGAGGTGATTGATTCAGGTTGAACTTGTTTTTGTAGATCAACGCCCTTGGAAAGAGACGAGGAAAAACTTAAAGCTTAGATTGAAGAGCGCCAAGGCCGGAGGATGAAGATCTAGCATGCAAGATCAAAATGATGACCATAGAGCGGTGTCAATGAAGATCAAGCTGGAAAGTGAAGGCGAAGCACAAGCATGGTGATAATCAATTCGACCAGATGAAGGAAACAGTCATAGCACAACAAGATCACAAGGCAATGACAAGGCTCGTGATGACACAAGAGTATGCAGATTCAGAAATGCACAGCAAGAAATTCCAGAAAATCAGTTTGTAAAACTGAATTGCATTATTGTAAATAGCTACCTGTGGGCCCCGTCTAATGCATTTAAAACAAGGGGGTACACATGTCAGTTATTCCCAGCTACTTGATCAGCAAAATCGATGCCAAACAATTGTATGTAGCTGAGAAAGTGGTTGATAGGGTAGTTGGGAACTTATCGAAATTACTAGGCATGGGCTAAAGCTGTCAGGGTTCTAGAAGGCAGATTATAGCCACTAGATGCAGTTGATCCTAGCTCTTGATCTGAAATGTAAAAATCTATAAAAGGCCAATACCTCTCTTTTGTAAGGGGTTGGACTTTAGCTAGTTAGATTTGAGGTTAGAATAGTTAGATGTAGTTTGCAGATTAGAAGTAGAGTAGAATAGGACTAGTGGAAGAAATTGTTGTAATGGTAGTTGAAATCAATATATGAACATTGAAGTATGGTGTTTGTGACTTTGTTTTCTTCTATTTGCATGGTTTCCATTAAGCTAGGTAAGTAGAGTTCAGTGATTTTGATGGCGAAATGTGGGGGGTATTTGATTTGATTTCAAGTTCATACCATTAGAGGCTTGCTGATTGTAGGTCTTTGTGTATGGTTAGTCTGAACCCAAAACTACGCTTAGTTCAACTGTGGGTGTTTGTCATAGGCCACGCTAGAATTCGGTGCCTAAATGAGTACCTCCAGTCTAAAAAATCCTTCATTCCCTTGGAGCTTGCACTATCCCTATGAAGTTGTGAGTATATCTCTAGCGAAGCAGGCCTTAGTTTATGTGAAATCTGTCTACCCGCAACTTCAGCCATTGCTATAATTGTTAGGGCCTCTAAACCCTATCACTTTTGCATTTATTTTACTAGCTTGAGAATCGCAGCATTGTCGAATGCAGGCCAACTTGTTGTAAACGTAAGCCCCCTTGTGTTACCAGCAAAACACATCAAACCGCTGAATTGTCCAACAGACAAGAACTGACAAGTATGAACCTTGAGGTCACCTTCTTGTGATCGTTTCAATAGCACTCGAAGCCTCCTTACGCATGAGAGAATGGGATTGCCACAAAATTATATTTTGTATTGACCGGAGAGAGTCGAAGTATGACTTTAGCCACATCAACAAATACGATCCATATAATTTTTTTAAAATATCGAATAAGCACCAAACGGAATCAAAATTTCGAAGAAATTGAAGACGCACTCCTTCAAAGTGCTCTCTGGAAGATATAGCATGCCATCATCCCTTTTTACAATATTGTCCACATTCACCACACTAAAGTAGCATATACAACTTCATCCTTTAGACACAATAAACACTACAAAAACAACCCACTTGCAACACACATAGTCTCACTCCAAAATGACCCCTATTTTTATCAAAAAAAATTAACTCACAATAAGCACCGATAAAAGTTCTTCACTCCAACTATCAAGCCAGCATTAAAAAAAACGATACTAAAGCATCCATCTCTTACGCACAGGAAGGAATCTCGGACGTGGAAGAAAGGCTCCACAAAAAATTAAAAACACTGAGGCGTTTTCTGATAGAAAACACAACACCCTCCAAAAATGTTTCAAAGAAATTAAGCCAACGCAACTCAAAAGAATGAATAAATTCATTTTTGAAAACAAGATCCGCTGATCCAAAATAGACTCATACACGCCTTTCATAACTGAGTGAATCCATGCTTTGACTTAGAAATTTTCCTCCAAAAAAGAACATCACATTAATTTTTAACAGGCCATCCAAAAAAAAAGTCCCAATCAATTCTTCGAACACAGTCCATAAGCATGGGGAATATGCATTGAACGCATCTTTAGTAATAATTGTATACTTCATGCCATGATATTAAATCTAAAGTCATCCATGACCTGATGATATGGCAATCTGACATGGCATAAAATAAACATGAATTGGCAAATAATTTTGATGCAAGTGTTGACTAGGTAACAAGCAAGCTCACACCCTGCTTAACCAAACACCTAGGCAGCTCCAGCAGGCATACAAGCACCTCAAGTAGGTAACCAAGCAGCTCAAGTTGCTCAACCAAGCAAACAAGTAGACAGCTCAACCAAGAAGACAGGCAACTTAATTAAACCTCAAATAAACCTTGACACCAATGTCAAAATTCCAACAAACTCCCCCTTTGTCATTGACGACAATTCCATCTCCTTCTACAACCTCCTGAAACCAAGAAAACAATACTTATCCCCCTAAAATCCTGCTCCCACTTTGACATCAATAACTGATACAAAGCTGCAAGCCAACAATTAAGCCTGCAAATATTGAAAAGGGGTATAAAATAATGCAATAGATACTCCCCCTAAGCAAATACAACTCTTCAATGCTGGAGTGAAATCACTCCTAACTTTTGTCTCAGCTTTTCAAAAGCATCTCTTGGCAAGGGCTTAGTAAACACATCTGCAATCTGATCTTTAGTAGAAAAATATTCAAGTTTAACTTGTTAATTACTAGCTTGTTCACGAAGAAGTGATACGTGATAGGAATATGTTTGGTTCTAGAGTGCAAAACAGGATTTTTAGATATGTCAATGGCACTTGTATTATCACAAAATATAGAAATAGGATGACTGAAATCTACCTTAATGCCTTTCAATGTCTGATTCATCCAAAGAACCTATGTGCAGCAGAACACTGCTGCAATATATTCCGCTTCAATTGTTGAGAGAGAAACAAATGCTTGTTTTTTTCTATGCCATAATACTAAGCACCTCCCAAGGAAGAAAGCACCTCCACTTGTCCTCTCCCTATCATCAACTGAGCCTCCCCAATCTGCATCTATGTAGGTTGTTAGTGAGAAATCATTTCCACTAGGATGCCAAAGCCAATACTCCATAGTACCTTTGAGGTATTTGAAAATTCTTTTAACTGCGTGAACATGAGTGTCTTTAGGAGAAACTTGGAATCTAACAACATATCCTACAGCCTACATTATGTCAGGTCTCGTGGCTATAACATACAATAAAAATCCTATCATAGACATGTAAAGAGTTTGACTAGCATTTAAAGACTCATCATCCTTACTAAGTTTGCAACCAGTCACCATAGGAGTGCTTACAGGTGTACTATCTTCCATTTTAAATCTCTTTAACATCTCTCTAATGTATTTAGTTTGGAAAATAAAAATGCCTTCCTTTGATTGATGAATTTGTAGCCCAAGGAAGAAAGATGCCTCTCCCAACATTGACATTTCAAACTCCATCTTCATGTTGGTAGCAAAAACTCCACACATCTATTCACAGTCACTACCAAAAATTAGATCATCAACATAAACAACTACAATCAGCATATGTTTACCTTCCTTTTTAACATACAAGTTCTTGTCCGCAATGCCTCTTTTGAACCCATGTTGTTGCAAGTAACAATTTAGCATGTCATACCAAGCAAGTGGTGCTTGTTTGAGCCCATAAAGAGCCTCTTCAGCTTGCATACATAATCTTGATTTGTTGGTAACACAAATCCATCAAACTGGTCTACATAAACTTCTTTATTCAAATTTCCATTCAAGAAAGCAGATTTAACATCCATTTGAAAAACTTTAAAACCTTTAAAGGAGGCAAAAACTGAAGGCAAGACCAAGGCGGGTATACCTAAGTAATGCCTAAATAACCTACAGCTTCCAACATTCATGGCATTACATATTACAGCAGATATCCCAATGTGTATGTGCCAAGGAAAGTGTATAAAACTCAGACTTGGCTACTATCCTAGCTTGTCAACTATCACTCAGCACTTGGGACTGATTTCTTACACTAACCTACTCCTATGAACTGAAAATAAAAGAAATTTATGAAATAAAATGGTTCTAGAAACTAAGCATTAACACATAACCAGTGCCTTTATCTGGGCAGCAAAGTCTATTTTCACCATGTAACTTTATACCCAAATAGTTTGAACTGCAACCAATGAAATCTAAGCATCAATGCATTACATCAACACCCATTAACTTTGTTTTTCTTGTAATACTACTTTAAGATCCTGTATGCACAAGACATTATTCTTCATCTCATAAAAGCGGTCTAATCTCTTCCTTGAAGAGAAGCAAAAACAAGATGAACACTAGAACTTGCTGGGACAAAGTAAACCATCCTTGATCATTCACTTCATAAATAATGTTGTTACATGTTGGAGACAACAACAACAAAAACAAATATTCATTACATACATTTCTGATTACAACTACTCAAAGTATAAAGCACCTACAAACTGAAAATGTAACTCTAACTGTCATTAAGTTCTGCATTGTACATAGCTCTCTTGGAGCCAAAAAACTGGAACTTGGAACTCTTGGGAATGAGAAGAAAAGAAGAAGAAAAAGAAGATGCAAGACACAAACCCTAAAGAAGCCCTAGTATGCTTCTCATTGGCCCATGGCTTTTTTGGAGTTTAAAATTCTTTTCTCAAAACCTGCACCTCACATTGGATTTGGCAAATTTAAAAAATCTGCACTTTCTCCCATTCTCTGTCCTTAGTTTGCACCTTGAGCCTGCTGAAGATTTCTTGAAAATCTGAAAATCTTCCAGCAGTAGTTTGTCAATCTCAATATCTTGCCCAATGTCCAAAACTTTCCATTTTAAGTTGTTGTCCTATTGTGTCAATAACAGATTTTTCAATCTCAGATTTAAAAATAAAAGTTACCCCTTCAAGCCACCTTGACTACCAGCACAAATTTCCTCTTTGAATAAAAATAGAAAAAGGCTCCCATTTGGCTGGAAAAGTGCCCCTATCACTTCACACTTCTCCCTCTGCACATTTCTCATTCAGAAATATTTCACCCAAAGTGAAAATAATGCCTGTCAGAAGATAGTTGTTTACTGCATATCATCAGTTTTCAAAAATAATTACCAATGCATCTAATTGTAGCCAATACTCCACTATATGCTGGGAAATATATTTACCCTGGGAGAAATGATAATACCTTCTTTTCTAAAGTAATGATTTGCATACTACAACTTTGAATGCAATGTATTTTACTTTATCTTTCTCATAGTGCAACTCACTATTCCATAGCAAAAACATTTCTCTACAAGTAAAATATTTTACCCCATGCGTGAACAATTTTCACACAAGTTGAAAATATACCCTGACTGTAATGCACCCATACAGAAAGTAACCATTGCCATTATAAAATAATTTATATCTGTATTTACCCAATTCCTTGCAACTTACTTGCCATACTATTTTATTTTCATTCTTGAACTTTTATCTGGGTAAATACAACTAGCCTGGGTAAAGATACTTTATCATCTGTTCACCGAAACATATACATGCACAGGTGCTTCTGGTCTTTTTAGACTTCACTTCAAGCGAATATGTCTAGTATGTTCTTTGGTAAAGGCTTCACCATGTCTCCTTGCAGCTGTTTATATTTCCTTCAAAAATATTTATTTTTTACCAACATGAGGTGACTTTCTGCATGTGTAAAATAAGATCTCCATTCTTCCTTCAATTAGTTTTTATTTTCACATTGAGGCCTTTTATGTCATACTGCCATATTGGGAACATTCTGGTGCTGCAGTGTGCATTTCCCATTTTGCCCTTTAGTGAAAAATACTTCCCGTGTGATCAGAAAAGATCAACAGATTTAGGTGAAATAACTTTGCCCCTTACCCCGGAGTATTTTCCTTTTTGCATTGTTTCTGCCTTCTGCCTTGTACGTTGATGAAATAGAAAATAAAATGCATCAACAATCATCCATGCAGAATTAGGGGAACAGTGCCTCACTCCACACATCATTCTCATTGGTCCTCCTTCACGGCTTGCACTGGCAGAAAGGGTACTGCTGTGGGAAACAAATTTTAATTCTGCTCCTTTAATCTCATCTACCTCTAAGTTACTGGGGTCACTGCTATCTATCTTTGCTCTTTCTACAAACTTACAACCTGGAGCATTCGGCTTCTACAACAATTGCAACTACAGTATCTGACAAAAACTCCCATGCCCATATCGATTTAATCATGACTTACTCGATTCCACCAGTTCCAAGAGACTCATACTTATGCAGTCACACACAGTGATTAAACCTTTAACTCAGTGCTTAAACTCACGGCATATTCGCCCCTATCCACCCTGTTTTGCAAAATGAGGCATAGTGGTTTGATCCTTCATCATTGACCGAAGCATTAAAATAATTTCCATGCCGTGTCCTCGCATCCCCATTTTTCTTTGAAAAGCCTTTTCAACTATTCTGAAACTTTGCTTCGCTGTGAACTCAAAGAGGTTGAGCTACTTTGACCTTAAAACCTGTCAGATGCACTTGCCTAAGGTTTCGAAAGCCCTTCAACAATCATTCTTGATACATACTCTGCAATCACTACGTGCACTGAGACCACGCTTTCATTAAGGCAGTGCTATTAAACGATACATATGCTTTATCTATGCTTCCATATTTTGCAGTCATTCTAGAAGGACAGTGGCAATTCCAGCTTTGGTCAAAATGACAACAAGCATCCTCAGTGCAGGCATCACAATACATTTGAACAGTACCGCTGGCCGTTGGTCTCAAAGGGGACATTTTCACATAGCTACTAAGACAGAAGAGGCCAATCTTCCCTTATTAGACCTTAAATGGACCGTCTTCTTGGATTTGCAAGGGTAATATCTTTCTCAATGCACAAACTCGCTTTACGCAACAGGCCACATTGGGGTATGTCTCCATAACAGCCCACCGTTTCTCACAGACCTTTGTCAAATTTTAATGCCTTCATACTGATATGACTCCCAAATATCAGGCATGTCCTTCAAACGTTTGAATCAACTCTGTTATCCTACCTCGTGCTAGCTTATTCACAGACGCTGGAGAAGAAACTGACAGAAATCTCTATTACACATAGCAGCTCTAATCATTGCTGCCCCTCGCTTATCCCCTTTGACCCTTTTGGTCTTCACGTGGCAACAAGAAACTCCCAGGCGCTAGAACATCACTTCACTGAAAGGCAAAATAAGGGTGAATAGATACACCACTCTTCCTTTCAACAGCATCAGCCAAAACCAAATCTGCAGCATAGCCTCGCATCTGCTCCATGTCGTTGACTCATCATAGCACTTTCCCTCTGCTCTGATCACCACGGTGCAAGATTATGGCTCCATCCATCCTGCAAAAAGTTGGGTTGCAATGCTAAGGCAAGTAAAACCCTAAACCTTGCCCTAACCAATTTTCATTCGCCTACAATGCGTATTACAATTCCCAACCTTTTGTGTGGGGTGGCGGGTTGTTCTCCTTTTCCTGTCCTTGGTTTGCCATGCGCCTGACTTTGGCTGCTCTAGCTCCTCTTGCGGGATGGTAGGGAGAGCGCCTCCTCCCAGCCTCTACTTGGGCCGCAGCATCCTCTCATAGCATGACTTCACCTCGCAAGGTGGCGGGGAGACCAAGTCTCCTCCCCGCCAGCCTGCATCTTCTTTCCATGTTCTCAAAAGTCTTGCAGGGTGGAGGGAGTAAGAGCTTCCCTCTTCCCCTGCCATCCCCGCACATGGATTGGATTTTGCTTTTATACCTTGCGGGATAAAGATAGAAGCCCATGAAAAACATTATTTTATAATTCTTGTGTGGGTTCCTCAATTTCTAGAATTTCATGTGTTTCTTCTGCATAGGAACATTATTTGTTTAAGCAAATATTTTACATTTGCACATTAAACCCCCCTTTTAGCATCGCACCTCATGGGGCCCACCCTTGCAACTTAACTGTGAAGAAATGTTATAATTAAAAATTATACTTAAATCATATGATATGCATTAGCAATTTAAAATTATACCTTTAGTTTGCTTGGCCTTTATGCTATTGTGAGAAATGTTGAATCATCATATTAGCCAGGTCTTTGGTGTTGCAGTAAATGGATCACCATGTTCAAATCACTTAAATGGCTTTGCTTCCCTCCTTGATCTTAAAAGGCTCACATTACTATTTAAACCAATAATGGTTTAGATAATAGGTATCTCATCAATTAAGCACTATCTTGCCTTACTAGGTCACAACTTTAGTTGGGCCCTTGTTTCTAGACAACTGACCCTTGCAAATGCTCTGGAACACTGAACGGATGAACCCTAAGTCTGAAAATTTGCACACATCATTTATGTTTGACGTTTATCACCTCTGGGCTATAGCCAAAAACACCTGAGTAGCTCTCGAAACCGGCTTCAAAAGCTAACCAAAACACCTCGTCAAGGCTTGCAAGCTGTCACACTAGCAAATTGTTATACAGAGAATTCAGGGCATCAAACAGATTCCCAAAATGATATCCGAGGCAGAAGACAATAATCCTCAAAGTCGCCTACTCAGGCTTATCTGAAAATGCATTTGTTAAAACAACCTAAAACCCCTTCAATCACCGAGTTGTAAAAATATCAAACCTCCGTCTCAAGAGCTACCACTTGGCACGTTGGCACATCTGGATACCTGTTGTGACATATTCACACATCGCCCCATTGCAAATGGGGACCCCTACCTTTTTTGCTTTCTTGAGTTTTCTTTTTAGGGTTTTTAGGATTTTGTCTGTTAGCCTTTGCATTTTGAGTGTCGCCAAGGGGATCACTAAGATAGCAGGCTCTGTTTTAACTTAAGGTGAGTCAGTGGATGCTCCGGGTTAGGGTCATCTTAGAAAGTCTTCCTTAGGACAAAGTTTTTCTCTTGTTGCTAATTGTGTCTTGTTTGAGTTTGAGGAGGTCAATGAAGCTTGGTGAGTGAATATCCTCTTTGAAGGTCTAAGTTAGGTCAAGTTGGTGAGTGATGAAGTCTGGAATGTCATCCTGATCTTCAAATGTCCTAAAATTTGGCTGTCTGGAATGTCATCCTAATCCTAAAATTTGGCTGTCTAGAAAATTGAAGAATCCTCCAAAACCTAGATTTTGCATTACAACTCCTGGAGGTCCAAAACCACTCTCAAACATCCTGACAGTATATATGGAATATAACTTAAAGTATAAGCACTTATACTTAAATGTTATATTCCATATATGAATCCTGACGAAGAGACCAAAATGTCAAATTTCGCTCCTAACCCTTCCAAAGGGTCCAAAGCGAATTCCAATTTCACTCCTGACCCTTCCAAAGGGTCCAAAGCGAATTCCTCTATAGGACATTCTACTTTGATCCAAACTTAGAACTAACTCATTCCTAGGCATTATTGAGGGCAAAACTCTTATTTGGAGTGAAGAAATATGAAAATGAAGTCAGGATTTGAGCATAAGGAGGAATTTCGCTCCTGACCCTTCCAAAGGGTCCAAAGCAAAATTCATATGAGACCCTTTTTTTCTTCACAAAACCTTGAAGTGAATGCTACCTTGGACTGGAGGATGATCAGGAGAGGCCTAATAAGTTATATCCAAGCCAAAGAAGGGAGGAAAAAGGTGAAAATGAGCCTAAAATGAGAATTTTGCTCCTGACCCTTCCAAAAGGTCCAGAGCGAAATTCAATTTTCCTCTATTTTGCTCTTTGATATGGCCAAGTTTTGGATTTTTGAGGCATGGTTGAGGAGGCTTTGATGCATATTTGTTGTTGAGAAGAGGTTTGAGGCGATGAAGTGGTAGAAATCAACCCAAAAGGTGAATTTCGCTCCTGACCCTTCCAAAAGGTCCAAAGCGAAATTCCCTATAAGTCTTGTCCTTGGCCTAGGTCCAGAGCGAAATCCTCAGTTTGACCCCCTATCTTGCCTAAAATGATGAAAACGACCTTGTCTTGAGCTAGACTTGATTGTGGTGAGGAGAGGTGAGTTTGATCAAGTTTGAAGGTGGATTGAATGGAAGAAGTGTGAAATGAACCCAAAACAAGAACTTCGCTCCTGACCCTTCCAAAGGATCCAGAGCGAAATTCTCCCTAGACATCATTTTCTTCCTTGTTTAGGCCAACATCCTTGTTCCTGGGACATGGTGGGGGTAGATTGATATGTTCTTGCCTTAGGAAGTGATTGAAAGTGAAGGAGATGAAGGATTTTGTCCAAGACATGAATTTCGCTCCTGACCCTTCCAAAGGGTCCAAAGCGAAATTCCTCAAAAACACCTTTTTTCCTTTGTGTGAAGTCAAAAGTTAAAACCTTGGCTCTTATGGCGTGGTTGAGGGTGGAGTGATGTATTCTTGCCTTTTGAGGTAGATTGGAGTTGAAGAAATGAAGAATCAAGCCTAAATCTTGAATTTCGCTCTTGACCCTTCCAAAGGATCTAGAGCGTAATTCTCAAAATCTCTTTTTTCTTCCAATTTTGTGTTAAGACAAACGTTGATCAAGGTGAATTGAGCTTGAAGATACCCCTAGGCATGCCTTTGATTAACTTGCGACCACCAAAAGTGAAGATTTTGAGCTAGAGCATGAATTTCGCTCCTGACCCTTCCAAAGGGTCCAGAGCGAAATCTTAAATAGGTCTTGTCCTTGGCCATGGTCTAAAGCGAATTTCTCCTTTCAAGCCTTCCTAAGAATCAAGCGAGTGTGGTCTTCATGAGAGAGGAATCCAAAGGTGAAAATCATGGCAAAGCAAGGTAAGAAGAAGGTAGAATTCAACCTAAAGGAAGAAAATCGCTCCTAACCCTTCCAAAGGGTCCAGAGCGAATTTCTTCACAAGACACTATTCCTTGCTCCAATCTACAAGCTAGTGCATTCCCAATCAATTTTGAAGCCCAAAGACTTGTTCTTAATGACTTAAGGGATGAAGAATGAAGCTAAGTGAGGGAAAACAAGCAAATCATGAATTTCGCTCTTGACCTTCCAAAGGGTCCAGAGCGAAATTCTCAAAATCACCTAATTTGCTCATGTTTAAGGCCAAGATATGGATTCCTAAGGTATTGGTGGAGCAAAGATTAATGTATACTTACCTTGAGAGGCAATTTGGAGCAAGGAAAGGATGGAATTGTGTCTTAATCATGAATTTTGCTCCTAACCCTTCCAAAGGATCCAAAGCGAAATCCTAAGATAGCCTAAATTCTTGCCAAAAACACTTTGAAATTGACATCACTTAAAGGGCTAGTTGTGAGATCATGATGGGAGAAGGTTTGAAGGTTATGTCCAAAATTGTGAAATGTTGAAAATGAGGTCTAATTGAGCAAAATAGCAAAAAATTGCTCTTGACCCTTCCAAAGGATCCAAAGCGAAATTTCCTATAGGGCCTGTTCCTAGAGAGGATCCTAAGCGAATTCCATTTTGATGCCTTCCTATTAATGATTTAAGGTAAGAAATGCTATGATCGGGATAAATATGTCATGTGTACTTAATCACCTTTTGGTTGGTTTTGCAGATGGGAGGAGACCAGGCCAGGACAAGGACAACCTATTCCAGTCCATCCTCATCAAGGGCATTCCAAAAGCATAAAGGAGGACTCAAGGTGTTTTGAAGCATTGAAAGACTACATGTGTTCAAGAAGTTGCCAAAACCTTCACTTCGCCACACAAAGGAACCACAAGGCGACAAAAAAAGGCCTTGCTAGCACTTCAGGGCGAGATATGCTACTAGAGAAGGAAAACTTGACAATAAGGAAGCCTCGTCAAGCAAAGGAAGTACATCATTCATCATATCAAAGACAGAGGAGGATCAACCAAGTCACGAGCGTCGAACAAGGTGGCATCCCAGTCACTGCTCCTCCAGTCGGATTGGTCCACCTCAGCATGACCAAATTCAATGTACCTAATTTATCAAAGGCGGCACAAACTTCGGTGTATGTACCCTCGCTTCCTATTGGTCCTCACTCCTCGAATGTAATTTTCTAATTGGCTAAGGAAGTTTGTTATGACAAACCCTAATTAGGGTTTCTATCTTGTAATCCTAGCCATTGATTCTAAGTCCATCAGAGCCGTCAATCTGTAAAGGGCTCTCTATATAAAGCCCTGGCTCCTCATTTGTAAGAGTTAATAGTTAATAGTCAAAGAATAGGAAATAGTTAGAGAGAATAGTCAATAATTAGTAGCATTTTAGAGTAGAGTAGAAAGAGAAGGCAAAGATTGTTGCCAAGATATTGTTGCAAAAGACTTGTAAACTTCATTGAAGAAATGGTGAATTCTATGTGTCGAACAATTTGCATGGTCTCTATACTTCTCAAATTTGATTTCATGTTATTAAATGAGTGGAAGGAATTTGTATGATCAACGGTGAAATTTGTATATCCATACTACTAGCGGTTTGTTGATTGCAGACTTGCCTTGCGTAGTCAACTGGAATCATTCAGCTTAAGCTTAACTTCAATTATTGCTTCTTCATTGATATGCATCAACCTGACGGTGTCTATGCTTGTAGCGGTGATCTGAACATCATAAAGTCATCCTTAGAAGATCGCACTAGCCTTGTGGAGATTATCCTAGCATGTCAAAGCAAGACCTAGTTGGAGTTTCATCAAAGGTCATCCATTGCTCCTACATTCTTAGTTTTAGGATTAGATCCTTCCCCAACCCTTATCCTTTTCCCTTTTTTTAAAAAAATCAAGGACCAGTAAAGACCCAAGTTCCAGTGATATCCAAAGTAAATCAGATGCTCAAGTCATCAAATGTAAGTCCCCTTGTCATTCCAGCAAAATCACATCATACCGCAAAGAGCTTATCCACATGTAGAGACCCTACATACAAGAACCTTGGAGTTACTCCGATTGATCCTTCGGCGAGATCTTCAGCATTTGGGGAAGCTTTATTCAAGAGAGGATAAGGTACCTTTAGGTATTTTATTTTGTGTTTGGTCGTGTACAAAAGACACATCAACAATACCCGAATAGGTGTGCAAGGGGATTTGACCTGACTTGACTACATGTGCAAAATATTAACCTCCCAACTTGCCCTCTCTGAAATTTCTGAACATCCTGCTTGTGAAACCCTGAAAAAGTCCATTTGGAATGGGTCTTGAAAGCTGATCAAATGAGGAGCTGGGGGGCTACAAACAGGGAAAATGGTAGATAATTATATAAGGAATCATGGGGTACCCCCACTTTTGCATGCAGGTCAAATGATGATCAAATAAAAATTTGGATGCGAGGCAACAAAATGCAGTTTAACACAATTCAATTTGCAAAAGTGAACTTTTTGCAAACGGAATTGACTTTGAAAATTCGTCAAATGGATTCATGGGGTTATGCCACTTGGCATGGGGCTTCAAAAAATTGCAAAGAATCATGCACAACACTCAGTTTGGCAAAATCTTCATCTGGTACAAAGTTGCAGCGTCTCAAAGAGGGCTTACTCGAGAAGGTAAAACAACTGCAAATCAGCAACCTAACTTCTGGACCTCCAAAGGAGACTTCAAAAATACATCAGAACTGATCAAAGGAGTCTACAAATGGACACATGGCATCTCTGTAAGGTGCTCAACACTCTCCCAAGGGGATTTCTCATGATACTTAATGGGTGCAAAAATACAGGCTCTCAAAATGAGCTACACAAGCCTGTTCAGCAGAGTACATTCTGAATAAATTAACAAAATTTTGAACCTGGGCCTTCAGAATTTGACAAAAAAATTTAAGTCCCAACAATCAGCACCGATAAAAGTTCTTCACTTCAACTATCGAACTGACATTAAAAACAAAAACGATACTGAAGCATCCATCTCTTCCGCACAAGAAGGAATCTCGGACGTGGAAGAAAGGCTCCATGAAAAAACAAAAACACTGAGGCGTTTTCTGACAGAAAACACAACACCCTCCAAAAATGTTTCAAAGAAATTAAGCCAACACAACTCAAAAGAATGAATAAATTTATTTTTGAAAACAAGCACCACAGACCCAAAATAGACTCATACACGTCTTTCATAACTGAGCGACTCCATGCTTTGACTCAGAATTTTTTGTCCAAAAAAGAACGCATTAATTTTTAACAAGCCATCTAAAAAAAACATCCCAATCAATTCTTCTGACAGGATCCATAAGCATGGGGAATATGCGTTGAACGCATATTTAATAACAGTTGTATACCTCACGCCATGATATTAAATCTGAAGAAGTCCGCAACCTGGTAATATGGCAATCTGACAAGGCATTAAATAAACATCATGTGGCAAGAATTTTTGATGCAACTGCTGACTAGTTGACAAGCAAGCTCACGCCCTGCTTAACCAGACACCCAAGCAGTCACAAGGTTCGTGTTTGAGTTCGTGTTCGACAACAATAAAATTTGGATGAAGTTCGGCAAGGGTAAAAAGTTCGAAAAAAAAAATCGACATTAAATTCGCTTAATATAAATTTAAAAAATATTTAAATATAAATATATTTAAATTTTTTATATTAAATACAATAAATACTAAATATATTTAATTTAATATAGTAATAACTAGTCATCTTAATCAAATATTTTAAAATGTCAAATAATAGCAAATAATTAACACAATAATAAAACTTAAAGCATTGTATAGTTAGCTTTTCATTATTTTTATTATATATTTAAAAGTTAATTTATTTGAATAAATTATATTTTAATAATTTGAGTAAGATACTACGTATTCATAAAATAATTAAAAAAATATTAATAGATAGTATTAATTCATTACATCATACATAAATAAAAAAACAGATTAGGTTAAAACCCATCCATGAAAAGACGCCAAAGGGCCGAGTAGGTGGAGTGTTTATGCAATAGAAAAAATATGTGCTTGCAGAAACTAAAAAACCCGTCCGTGAAAAGAAAACCCCCGGAGTCGAAGAAAGCTCACGTTTTTTACTAGAATAGTCTGCTTTTTTTTTCTCAGGTCCAAAGAAATGGAGCTTACGGTTTTACCAATACAGTTTTTATTAAAAAATCTCTATCCCATATACCATACGAATTATATGACGAACTTAAACGAATTTTTTTGGGTTTTTAAAAATTCGACGGATTTCGAATTTGATCCATCAAATTCGCCGAACCCTGTGACTTAGCCAAAAAGCATATGAGCAAATTGGAATAGTTCACATTTCCCAAGGGTAATCAGTCCCCTTCTTTCTCCTACAGCTATAATGCCAACTAGAAGTGTTTAAAGCTTACACGAGCAAAACCAAATAAAGAAACAACACTAAACAAGCAATGAAAGCATGAATGTTGTTGAAAGCAAGCTATATGACTCTGAGTTTCTGGGACAATGGCAACATTTTTAAAAAGGAAAAAAAAATTCTCAAATCTTCAGGACAGCAGAGGGATGAGTAGGAATCAGCAAAAAATACATTTATAATATAACATCTTTTGTAACTCTAGAATGTATAATCATACTGTTCAATATCACTAGAAGTTGACAAATTCTAATAAGATGAAATTCAAATAAAATCAACATCTATGACATTGAACAATAGACCATGTGCCAAATTGGATGAGATCAAACAGTACATTATTGAGCCTTCATCTTCGAGACCTGTGTTAAAATACCCAAGAAATATGTCTCTAAGAACTCCTACCCAAATTCTATGCCAAATTTTGTTCGTTTTCCCAAAGTTTTTTGAATTGGAATTTAGTCATACAATTTGCATGAAATCTTGTACATGGACATCCAAAGTTATTTGCAGATTGAATATAAAGGTTTTCAATATCATTAATCTTATAATAGCGGGCTAGAATAGGATTCTCAGAGGTCAAATCTGAATTGAAGTTTCTCTTAATTTATTCATGAAAAATGAACAAAGACTCTCATTCATTGAATACAGAAAATATACATATATGGCACCTTATTAGCAGCATCCATTTTATATCAGAATGAAGAGATAATCTGATGAACAGAAGCACAGGTAACATCTATCATCCACTTCAGACCCAAATAGAAAAGACGGCCATCATCACAGCTAGGAGTTTATACCCATTCAACCGTTCAAATCTGAGCACCTATTGAGTAAGGAATATACACACGGGACAAATAATACTTTCAATCTTCTTGCTTAATATAATGTGCACCTTTTAAATCTGTTCCCACACTCTCCTAATTTCTCATGTCAGGAGTAAGAATCCCACACCACAGATATAAGGGATCATGCAATGAAATGAATGCTAGCACCCAAGGAAAATGGCATCTGCCAGGACGCTTTGATGATATACATAGGAGGTTTGCAGATTAACTTTCATGCCTTAACTATTCCTAGCATCCGGCAGAGATAATAAGTTTCAACGCTATCAAGTGAATAGCCACAAATTAGCAGAAACTTCGTGCCAAAATGAAGAACCAGCAACCAGCATGTTCCAGCAACACACAGAAAGAGTCCTCACGAAACAAAATATCCATCGCTCAAGAAAAGAGTCCTCATGTCTAGTGAAATAGACCCACGATATCAAGAAGCTGCACTTTGAGCAAACCACATCACAATGAAGTATAGCGAGCACCAATTTAAGGAAGTTAATAGCAAAACAAACTCACACTCTTTCAGAATCCCAAGACAGCTCCAGGTTCGATACCTAGAATATAACAACAAGCCCTTCGATTTCCAGCAGTAATGAATTTGTCGCACCCAGCGATGATTCCCACACCAAACATTAAAGTAGCTTCTTAATGGATTTCCACGCTCAGAAATATAGAGCCCAAATAAAACCCGAGCCAGCAAATATGAATCACACCAAGAATATCTTCAGATAGAAACTCTTTCTTTAAACATAAGCACACAATGATAACATTTCCTCCTTTGATTAAATCGGTCATAGCAATATCAAATAATATTGGTATACATTAATACCCAACCCAAAGCTTTTTTTTAATTAATACTCTTTTGTCTTTTAGTGCCCAAGCCACCAAAACAATTCCATACGATTCGCTTATTCTCCAGCCACAAATAAATTTATTCATATAGTAACTCCCAAATAAATCATTTCCTTGAATAGGCATCCAAACTCAAACAACACATAATTGTAACAGACTCAAAGTGCTTGTTTTGCAATGGACATATTCAGCAATCCAAATCCTACAAATTTGTCTCTGAAAGAGACTTCAAAAATTTGTAAAAACTTATCTGATCAAACCTTCGTAAGATTCCTGAATGTAACCTCCAATCAGAACTGGGTTTTCGTCCAATTCCTGAGAAATCCCAAGGGTTCCCGTCCTTCGATTTCTGAATCGAAAGCGAGACGCTCTCAAGCTCTCCAGAAAAAAATTAAAAAACCAAGCATGCCAAATGACTCTCTAAAACTTCCTTTTATAATATTTCCTGGAAATTTCCAAAAAGAATATAATTTTAATCCATCGCAATAATAAAGTGACCTTTTATAAATCTCCATAATATAAAACCACTTATAAAAATAGTAGAGGAAGTATTTAATTACCCTTTTAAATAATTAAAATTAGTTATCTTATAATTTATTTATTTTTTTGGCAACTTAATTTTAAACATTTAATTACTTTCAAGGGTCAAACAAAAAGGGGACATTACAATGTCAAGAGGCCAGGTGCCAGACCTGGTTTAATTTGATGGAAGAGATACCCCTCAATCATGCAAATAAGCTGAAGGTCAACCCACACGTAGATATATTAAACCTCTCAAAAAAATAACAACATTTAACAATGAAAAGTGAACTCAAACATTGAATGTAACACTGACATTAGAAATATGAATACGAAATTGTGAAAATGAATATGAAATATCTGATTATTGTTGATTGTAATTAGGGATGGCGGATTCCAATTGCCTTGGGCAACATTGGAATCCGCCCAAGGGGGCCAGCCCCTTCCCAACGTGCAGGGCTGGGCCCTATACCCCACGGCATCTAAAGAAGACCCCACGCTACATCTCCACGCTACAAGCTAACACGCCAACATAGGGCCAACCCTATCCTTATGCATTTCGGTTAATAAATTAAAGGACTTTAATTTATAAAGGCAAGCCGACATGATTAAGTCTATTGCTCCACATATAAATAAACACAAACTTCACATCATTAATCAATCATTCAGTTTTATCATTCCATGCGAAATATATGTGCCTGCCTAATGCGAACTTAAAGGAGCAACATTGTATCTGCCATTACAGCGAATTACCTCAGCCATTACAGCGAACTTCATTTGCTAGTTAAGGTGCCAAATTCATCAATGTGGAGAGCGAACTGAGTGCTAAGGCTGCAGTCCATAAAAGAGCAGATTTCATATGCAAATATTGCAGATCTAGGGTTTGGACCTGATTGCTGTTAAAGGGGGTAGATGTGACAATTTGATGCTTGTGAAAGTGCAGTCTTGTGGAAGACATCATCAGTCCTAAGTGCAATCACCTTCAAGTACTTGAGATAAGTGTTGTAACCTTCATATGAATTCAATCCATAATCAGATCTGAGGATCTTTTCTGGCTGGGTTTTTCCTCCTAAGAGGTTTTCCCAGGGTAATTGTGTCTTGTACTTATTTTTGCTCTTTTCTTGGTTATGCTTAAATCTGGAAAACTATAAACTATTCATTTAATCAATTTAGTTAGTAATTTAATTCTGATTTTCTGAGTTTACATTAATCTGAAAGTGTTAAAATCAACAATTATTATATTATCACTATCAGTGATCATGAAAACAAGTATTTGGAAATTCTCCCTTTTTGTTTTTTCAATTTTACAAAAATCAAATATGTTTTCTCTTCTATTCTTTTTAACAACTATTATAATGGGGATGTCACAACATCCCTGAGATGTTTTCACCAGACAGGAAATGTCCCTCGATGTGCCATAGACATCAGGGCATCCCCAAGAATCTCCCTCCCACCTAAACTTGAAATGTCTACAGGGTGCCAAAAACTTCAGAATGTCTCACAGATGCAGAAAAAAAAAAGCAGAGATATAGGAAGGCAGGGAAGATTTCCCATCAGCTCCCCACATCCCTAAATTATCTAACACGGCCCCAAGGGGAAAGTGACACATCCTGGTGGAGCACTGATTAAAAGCTGCTAGGTAATCCTTCAAATAAAAATATAATCAAAAGTTATTCCCTATACGCAAACTTCTCTCTAGAAGCAATTAGAAACTTTGGAGCAAAGACTTGGAAATTGAACTCTTGATAAAGGCACATGGATACAAAAAACATAATCGCTCAACTACTATGGACGCAACTTCCAGCTACATCATGATCTCCCAATCATTCAAAGAATGACATGTCTTACACCTCCTATATTTACTACTAGCAAGGAATAAAATCATAGCAGAAAACAGTCTTGGCAATCAGCTGCATGTACTGAAAATTTCAACATTCAAACCACAAGAGATGAAAGAAATCCCATGTAAAAGCTTAAAAACATAAATCCTCTGATACGAGAACAACCCAAAGCATATCTCCTTCTGTTTCAGACCAATCATGAAATCTATGAAGATATGCAGGCTCCATTTTACATGGATGCCCTGCACCACCAGCACCAGCTGAAACTTGTTTAGTCTTCAAAATTCTATCAGGCAACGTTGCCCTCTTGACCTCTATCCATCTCTGCAAAGTGCAAAAATGTAATTGGTTATCTACTTGAATCTGCTTGTGATTCAAGATAAATTTGGAGAAACTACTGTTCTTATAAAGAGCCAACTCCTCAGTATCCACTTTGCTGAGATTCTGCTCAAGTAACTACTCATCAATGTCCAGTTAAATGAGATAGTTCACTTTATTCCTAAACTCACCCAGCAATCAGGGAATGGAATTCTTCTTTAACTCAATTCATACAAAAGCATCATCCGTGAGGTAGACAAAAACTTTTCCTCTGTGAACTACAATTGTCTACATCATAATTAAAAAACTCAGACTCCACAATAACTCAGCTGACCCAAAAAATCAAAAAGCTGGCAATAACTCAGCAAGTTATCCAAACTTTATAAAAAACATAAATTTGTTAAAAAAAGACTTCAAAACATAATATGAGCCAATTTGCTGTTCCCAAACCTGTGCTATCAAGAACAAGAAATGGGATTTGCAATGAAAACGACAAAGCAATAAGACACAGAGTTAAAAAGGCTGTGTATCACCAAGCCCTAGCTCAGCCACTAGCCATGACACCCTTCCAAGGATGGGCAGTTACATATTTCAATGTGTCCACCAATTTAACCATATTATCAGGTTGACCCATTATGGGAAGTCTATTGGATAGCACCGTGGGAGGTGGTAATTTAAACACAGAATGGGATTGAATGAGTAAAGACAGTTTCATGGTTTTTAAGCTTGCAACTCATTTTCAATGCAAACAGTTGTAGCGAACAATCGGATTCCTCTTACACAATGCAATGGATAATCTTTGAAGACCAAAACACTTGTGCAAACTTTCAAAACAAACTTTGAAAACATAAACCCTTACCCAAAAAGTGGATGTTTATTAATTATTATTAATATCAAATTTTTTTCATTTTTGGAAATTCTAATGTGCTTCTATTTCTTGAGTATGTGAAAAGAAATTATTTAAATTACATTGGCCAATACACAAGCAAATAAAAAGATTTGTTCATATGGCATTAACATATTAATCTTTTTATTTGCCTGTGTATTGGCTAATGAAATTTAAATAAGTTCTTTTCACATACTTTAGAAGTAAAAACATGTTAAAATTTCCAGCAACGAAAACAAAAGTTTCGATTAATAATAAATATCCACTTTTAGGGCAAGGGATTATCTTTTCAAAGTTTACACAAGTGTTTTGGTCTTCAAAGATTATCCATCGTGTTATTTAAAAGGAAACTAACTGCCCGCTGCAACAACCGTTCGCATTGCAAATGGATTGCAAAACTGTCTTTACCCATGCCTGCAAACAGAAACACTACTGTTCCAACCCAAACGTTAAAAAAAACAAAGTCAAAAATGATAAAAAAATGATTATGTTTTCAGGCCTCACAGTATCATCCAAACACAAGCAAATTTTTTTCAAGCCACAATTTTTTGACAAAAACTCAAGCCAAGTTATTGTGCAAGCAACTGGCAAACTGATTTGACAGTCCAAGTTATTTGCAAGTTTTTTATCTATTGTGTACATGATACATAACTTTGCTTTTTCTAAACGTAAATACAACATCAAGTTATGAACAGTTTGTAATCCCGATATGCGTATGGTTTGTAGTTGGCAATTGTCCCCATAAATGTAGCACAAAATACTGAATATAGCATTATGTTTCTCAGGATGTAATTTCAAATACATGTTAGAAATGACTTCTTAAGTGAGTTTTTTGTTTGAATTCATTACAGAAGTGGAGTTCAAAGTTTTACCACATCTATAAAGTTCACATATTGAAAGAACAGTAGTATGTAAAAGTATAAATCCATGTTGAAATAACACATTCAACATGAGGAAATAGACAGCAATTTTTCATATAAAAAATATCCAAAAACTAAAGATACTATCCTGTTTCTGACCTGTACTGGCCAAATTGGCACATAGGAGTCTTAGTCTTCCAGAGTGAATTCTTGGACAAGAGATGCAACATGGAGGACAAATTTGTAGATAATGCAATGTTTGAATCACAGTATAACCTTCAATTCTTTACGATTTATTAATGCCAGAAATGTGAGACCATAAATTTGAGGATATGAAGAACAATAGCCTCAATCTTGAAAGCACAATGACATTATCTAGGATTTGAAGACCTGATTTTGCATTCATGCAATATGACACTTCCAAAAATAATAGTTACAATAATGAGTTTCAACTTAGTAGTTTTACATGAATGAACATAATGATGCATTCACAAAGTGAGACTACTCACAGTATTAAAAAAACATATTGCCACTTCGTCATTGTCACTGTTGATAATGCGAGTTTTTAGAGACTCAAGAATACACTTTACAACGGTACTGAAGTGTGGTCTCTTCTTTTCATCATCCTGTATAAACATGAAATACAAATTAAAAAGGTTCACCTTTACTTCCTTGCACATAGAACAAGACAGAGACATACAAAACTGTATTTTCACATAGTATCAACACTGAATACGGAAGATTCAGATAGAACTGCTTAAGTATGTATTATCAGCACTCAGTTTCCTTGCTGGTGTAAGACATTTAATGAAACGTTACAAATAAAGATAAACAATGAAACTCATAACTCATAAGTCCCAAGTATGAGAAAATATATTTTACTTATGGCAAGGCATGTGGCAGTGCAATGAAATTTTAGATGTTTGTAATGTGATAGTCGTGGAAAACGTTGAGCAATAAGTGTACCTCGCCTCACATGCCAGCAACAAAGATTCCAAACTTCAACTCTTTTTATCCCATCATTATGTTATAACATATTTACATGAGACTAATGTTAATGATCAATATCCAAATGATCAATGTAGCGACAAACGGAAAGCCAGAAGCGGCTAGAGCCAGATGCCTCAATTGAAATCCAGAAGTTTCTCTCACAGCAAACAATAATGGCTCAGATGACTTCGCCATTTCATACACGGACAGGGATAATAGATGATATTTTCATCTAGTCTTCACTGCAACATGCTTTCGGAGTTGGAATGAGATTTTAGCTGGGTATGCTGATGGCTTTCATGCTGTTTTAAATAGATTTTGGTTTATTTTTACTACTGAAGTTCTTTGGTATTTGTGGAAAAGGAGGAATGAAGAGGTTTTTCAGTCCAAAAGGAGGTTCTTTACTGAGTTCAACAGCGAACTCACCTATTACTCCATCATGATTTAGGTTTCTGCAAAAATGGAGATTCCAAAAGACAGATGTATGACTTTGTTGCAGGAGGGTGTGATGCTTGTTTACAAGGCAGACATATGCTCAGCTCATTTCTTTCTGCAGGGGAAGAACAAACTCAACAAGGAAGAACTTGATTTGCTGAACATATACCTGGAGGAGAAAAAGGTTACTAAGCAGGAGATAAACAAAAGGACAGTGAAAAGAGCATACCTTATGAAAGCAAGTGGGACATCACTGTGGATCCAGATATAGTGCCTCCTTTAGGCACATATGAGTGGAACAATGCTGATTGTAGTAATAATATCATAGGCTCTTGGGATTAGAACAGTCTCATACTTCTATCGAATTACTTGTTCGAGCTTGTAATTAGTGTTTTTCTCCTTCTGAGTTTTGGGTGATCATAAGGATCTGATCTGGAGTCTTTGCTCCTCTGCCTTGATACTCTATTATTAATATTAAAAAACATGCTTTTGGAGTTCTTACTTGGCCTCCATTGCTATTTGTTAGCGGAACAGTACTTTATCTGATGTACTTTTATTATTTTGATTTTAGGGTTCTTTCTTGCTTGAATTTTACAACTGCTGTAATCTGTAGTCCCATTCACCTACTTTTTGTCATCTTTGGACATTAATATGATTTCTTTCTTTCTTTCTTTCTCATCATTCCTTCTGCAAGGCCTGTCCCTTATTTCTATAATTTTCATTAGGTTCTCTCTTCCTACAACTTTCTATTGTTAACTGCTGTAACCTCTAGTACCATTGACCTACTTTTGGTCATCTGTGCACATTCATATAATTTCTTTCTTTATCATTATTCCGTGCGCAAGCCATTGCCCCTAGGAAGCAATAACAAGGCAGAAGTCCTCACTTTCATCAAAACTCTCAAGTTAGCTATTTTCCCAAAACTCTCATGGATTGAGGTGGAGAGACTCCCTTGTAATTATCAATATGGTCATGAAAAGGAATATGCCCAGTTGGAAGCTAGAGTATCTCCTAACAAGGCAAGAAGACTATCAACCAACATCAACAGGATCAGATTCAAGCATTTCTTAAGGAAGACAAACAGATCAGCAGACCTGTTAGCAAATAGAAAAGTGCATAGGAATATTTTCTCTTCCCTATCCTACTCTGCCAAAGAAGATTGGCCTGAGAAGTCAACTTCTTATAGATGATAGTCCAGGCAGTTAGAAAGATGCCCAATGATCAGTAAGTCATTTATCTGTCTTGACAAAAGGTCAAGTTTATATCCCTAAAGGACAGTCAAGCACTAAAAGTCTTTTTTGTCTTATTTTGATCAATCCTCTCTTTCCAAGATCAGCTGATATCCCAAAATAGCAAAGGTTCAATGATATTTGTCTCTAGCTGTCAAGGTAATTGGTTCAAGGTTGACAGCAGCAGCAGTGGGTAGAAAACAAGGCAAGAAGAGAGTAATATTTTTAGTGGTGAAAATCAGACGTTGTATCGAATAAAGGCATCCTCAAGGAAAAGCAATGGATGCAGAATAGGGGTGTCAAGCAAATGAACTCTAGCATCGCCAACTCTTTCTAGGAGGTAAAATTAAAAGTATCCTTTTTCCTAAGCTGCAGATAGCTGTTGAATGCGAAATCACTTGTTTGTAGTTTGCAGCCTACAAGTGATCACAATGAATGCAAAAATCAGTCATCATGTGGGAGTCCTAAAGAAGAAATAACTTTGGATCAAATGGAGAAACATAGCACACCATTGAGTCAACATGTTGTTCACAGAGTGGAAGAGATTACAAGCTTGGATCAGCCTATGAGAGGTGTTGAAAGCATGACATCATGGTTTGACACCTATTCTGATTTTTGCAAACAGCAGTTCTAATCATATAGCATTGTCCATTTCACATGAAGGTAATGATGTTATTGAGTCTTCCTATGATGGTCCTCAAGTTGATAGTGCTACACATGAGATATATATTGTGGATTCAAACCACAAAGGGCCTGATTTTGTTCACCATACTATGTAAGATGTTAAAAGGACACAAGGGTTGTGTGATGGGTGGTCACTAAGAGCTAAGAAATCCAAGTTGCTTGCAGCCCAAGCAAGAGAGCACTTGCAAGAGGTCAACGAAAGATGAAATCAGCTTGATAATGCAAGAGATATAGAAAAACAGTATTTTGGGCCAGCATTTGGTAAAGAACATTCAACTTGTGTTGAGGATCATGAAATTACTTCAATGGAGCTAGACAAAAGTTCTGATTTTCAGTATGGAGACAACAACCATCAATTCACACTTGAGAATGAAATAAAAAGTTTAGAATGCAAGCAGTCTGATTTTGAATATCATAGCATCCAAGATGAAGACTTCTTTGAGCCACTTCCATCTCTAATCACTAGGGAAAACCATGAGACGAATCGAGATTCAATGTCGTTTGATGACTACTATGCAAGCATAGAAGAGGATCCCAAAGGTCTGATTTGGGACAGTGATATTCTTCTTCCTCATTCTTATGAGATTGCTACCCTTACACATGGAAAAACTTGTGAAGAAGAGTCTGTAAGTGTTGGAACACAAGATGCATGCATTGGTCATGATAATTTATATGATGCATCTCATCATAAGACTGATTTCAAACAATTTGGAGCACCTGTTATAGAGCAGACCCAAAAGTCGAATGAAGGTTGGTTAGAGAGGGTAAAGAGAGCTAAGATTGTGGCTCAACAAGCCAAGCTTCACCTTCAACATGTTCGTGATATTAACCATTCTTTTGATGACGAGAGACATGAGTTGCCTAATCCAGAGTTACAAGTTGAGATAGTTGATCATTCTCATGACGGTGATAGTGATTTAATTGATGACTCTCTTAGTGGGCCAACCACTCAAGAGTTATCTGTGTTGAGCAATGTTGCCATACATACTTCATTTCTGAGTTTATCACCTATTTCTCTTGATATGGCAGCAATATCTTTGTTGATTGGTGACTGCATATTCTTCAATTCCTTATGGACTACTGGCTGTCCTAGTTGGAATCATATAGCACTTCTTGATTTTGCATTGACTACATCAGCGATTCAGTCTGGGAATGTTGAGGGGTATTTCTTTTGGACATTCCTTGATTGGCATTGGTTTGATGACATGTTTGATATCATCTATGTTGCTGATTAGAGTTATGGCAATGGGGGTTGGTGCCCATTTGTGTTGGTTATTTGGCATGTGAGAGTTCATCTTCACATTGTCTTGATGTCCTACATGCATGGATGGTTATTTCAAGGTGATTGGTTGACAAACTTCTTCTTCATCTCTTACAGCAGATTCTACACTTTGATATGGGATCTGGGTATTGATTGGTTGTCTACATGGATTCCATGTTGTTGCTTCATAGATTGTGGTGTATGGCATTTCTATCAGAGTGGACCAGCGGGTTGCTTGGTGTTTGCTTGAGGGCAAGCAATCTCGGGAAGCGAGGATTGTAATGTTCCCTTCCTAGGTGACAGGCAGTTGAGCAAGGATTAGGGCCTATCATCGGGTTCCCGTAGGCCAATGGAGTGGAGAGGGGACCCATATTGAGGTTTGTGGAGCTACACAGGGACTTTATAAGCCATTTTGCATGTTTAGAGGCAGTTCCTATTTTTTAGAAGGGATCCCTATTTTTTAGGGAATAATTGAGAGTTGGTCCTGAGGTGTCTATAGACCATTCCGGATGATTTAAGACCATCTCCTATTTTTTGGGAAGGACTGTCAGTTGACTGGTTGACCACCCGGAGGACTGGGGAGCAGGAGCTCCTGTGAGCATTTTCAATTGATTGGAGATAGTCTCCTACTTTTTAGGAGGATCCCTATTTTCTAGGACACTGCCAGCTCACCTGCTACATTTAGACATCACCAGTGTGGTACGTGCATTATTAGTTTTCAGTTTGGGGTGGCCAGGTGATAGGATTTGAATAAAAATTAAATATTAAAGCATTGACTTTAATATTTAATAAAAATAAAATAAAATGATTATAATGTCACTTTATAATAATTTAATAAAGTATCTTAATATTATAATAAAGGTGACCACCTTGGGCCATGATGGCTAGGGGACATGACTTAAGTTGTTTAAACAACTTAATAATAAAATGAAGTCTAGGAGAAAAGGTACGGTCAGCCTAGAGGAGAAAATAGTTTGATTAAAAATCAAATAAAGACTTTATTAAAGAATGATAATAATGGAAAGGCTTTTGGTAATTGTGCTTTGCAACTCATTTCAGCAACATAGCAGCTTAGAGGAACAAAAACTCCTTGAAGACAAGTGGATTTGGACGATACCTCAATTCACAGAATGGAGGGATTCATTCAGAATTCCTAATTGTGCTTCAATTCAAACTTATTACAGCAGTTTCAGAGAATTATTTGCAGATTGGAGAGGGTTGAAGAAGAAGGCAGCCATACTTTCATTTGCAGCAGCCGTACCATTTCCAGCCCCCCAGATTGCTACACTTGTTCAATTCAGCCTATTGAGGGTTTACATTTCACGGATTTTCGATCAGTAGCACTACACATCAGTATATCAATAAATTCAGCAGGTGACAAGAGCACATTTATCGTTCATTTATTGATTTTGCTAGTAGATGGAATAATCCTGCCTGGGAGCCAGGCGTGGAATTCAGTAATTCTCCAGGAATTGTTTTTGGTAATTATTGTTGGGTCAAATAAAGCTCATTGGAGCCACTTCCAACATTTGGGTGTATTTAGATTGTATTCTATTTCGATTTTTTTAATAAAACGTATTCCAGGCATGGTGTGGGACTCCTAGTATGCAATTCTATTGTCTTGGTGAAATAGATTTCTTAATTCTGAAATTATTATATTGCTGTCAAAAAATCAGAATTCTGAGTTTTATTCAGTCAATTATATTTCAGTATTTTAAGTTGAAAAGTATTGTTTAATTGGTATTCCTTCATGATCAAACCTTCATACAGCCATTGGTATCAAACCCAAGCAAAAAACCTCAGAAAACTATCTTAAAACCACCAATCAGTAAGCAACCAGAAACACAAAAATCAGAAAAATTCAGTATAACTTGGCTAGGGATCTTTCATAGTGGTAAAACAAAAGAATGGATTCTTTTTTGTTGTTTTTAATCCTATTCAGTTTTAGAAACAAACTTTTATTTTGTGCGCGATCTCACTTAGCAACAACAAACAACTGCTGGAATCCTCTTTCTCAGCTTCATGGATCTAGTATTCATTCCAGCACCATTGGCCTTCATGATTTTGTTCTTGACTTTTGCAAAAGGCTCAGAAATCCTCAAATTGGCTAAGTAACTCAAATTTCCTCTGAAACCTCAATCAAGTATGCCTTCTTGGTTCAGACTGTCGTGCACACACATCGACAATGATATCCGTGGTAAAATTTTTGGATGCAAATTTTACCTCGGATGGTCTGTTGACATTAATAAGTTATACTGGTACAAGAAACGTGACCTATAATGTCTAGGTGATAAAAGATATCATACAGATGAATTTGTGAAAAGCAGTTTCGTACACCCAGTGGGTGTGCATAGAATGCTGACAGGTCAGAATTGAAAGATTTCAAAGTAAACGCCTAACCCCCTAAGATGCCAACTTGTTTCTCAGAGACCAGGTATGACTATCATTCTCCTCAGAAAGCCCTCTGGGAGATGGACAGTTGTACAGACACTCAAGCACTCTAAATGTAAAAAATATCAAGTTTTACCCCTGCATTACTGAATATCTGATCTCTCAAACCTGGTGAATTTTGCTTCTAATTTGGCAATGGAAGAGTTTGTGAGGCCATCTCAGTCTTCTCTGCACATAGGATTTCCTCATCAAGAGCAACTGAACAGCAAATTATAAAGGAAATGAAAGCAGCTCAAAAGAGCAGCTGCATGCCAACTCACAAATTGTATACCTCTACGTGTACCAGTGAACACTTAATTGTTTTTTCATTAGAATCATATTCTATTGCTTATCTTGCTCAACAATAGGCATTTCTTGGTATTTGAATTTCAGAGAAGACGGACAATTCAAAATGTGCATCATCATGTCCAGAGACAGAAAAGGGTATAAATATTGTCAACAGAATTTCCCAAAAAGCTATCCAATTGAGCATGTTCCTCCAGTATATGTAAAACTGGTCATGGAACAAGATATCCGTTTCAATTTCTTTAAATTTTGCAAATAGATATACAAGTTTTGCATCAAAAAACCATTGACTAATCAGAATATAAAATATATGATCTTACTTCTTCCTTTATCTGTATTTTCAGAGAAGTGGACAATTCAAAATGTGCATCATAATGTCCAGAGGACAGAAAAGGGTATAAATATTGTCAACAGAATTTCTCACAAAGCTATCCATTTGAGCATGTTCCTTCAGTATATGTAAAACTGGTCATGTAACAAGATATCCTCTTCAATTTCTTTCAGTTTTGCAAATAGATATACAATTTTTACATCAAAAAAAAAAAAAACCATTAACTAATCAGAATATAAACTATATGATCTTACTTCTTCCTTTATCTGTAAGAACATATCACGCCCAGCATCGATCATGTACACAACAAATTCTTTTGTGGCCTCTTTATCCTGTAGTTGAATTCAAGACAGTGACAATGCGTTTAAGAAAATCAAAGAGAAAATGTTTTCAAAAAGATTACTTATTAATAAGCTATTAGTTCTGAAAGAAAATTTACAACCCCAAAACATATCCAATGCAACCTATACACTAATAGAGATCACGAAACATTTTATTATATGATATTTTTATTTACAAACCAATTCAACAAAAAATACAAACTGATATATGATTTAAAAACAATGTGACAAACATCTAGAATGCCCTCTCCCAAAAACATAACAGTTTATAGTTCTGGGTATGTTAGCATTACACCCTGGGCACAATTCCCTAAAATAGTTACAAAAGGATGGCTTAGTGAAAGCTTTTAGTTTTCAATGAAAATTTTAGGAAATTATGCCTAGGGTGTAATACTAACATCTAACATTGTCAACGGGGTTGTGCTCTAATGGCAAGGCCATAAGGTTCTCAAGATAGAGATCCATGTTTCAATCCCCAAAGTGACATCTAGTGTTGGAATTCCAAGTGGTGGCTCTTGGACTTCCATTGTGGCTTCTAAGTTGATATGAGTTGAGTAAGTAGCTTCTAAGTTGAACAACTGGCCTGTTAGTTGAATATGTTGATTGGAGAGGAGATCCCCCTTGAGACCTCCCCTAGACTTGGGCCAAGATAAAAATCTCGAAGCTCACCAATCAAAAAAAATACTAACATCTATTGTTATTGGTGTAATATTTATACTTCACCTAGGATACCTATTTATCCCAAATGTGATATTGAACCTGATTAATAAGTTTACTTAGGATATTAAGAATATCAAATTATTCTCATTTATGTCACTAATAATGGGATGTATACACCTTGACTTGAGATGAACAAGTGCCTCCAATGCCTCATCAATTCTTGATTGGCGGTAATTAGGTGCCACCCATGTGTAGTCAAGGCTATCTTTTCTTAGTTAGATTGAGTCAACTGATCCACTGATTAGCAGTTCAACTCTTGACCTCTTAGACCAATTTAATTGATTAACTTATTGGCAGTTACACTCATGAGCTCTAGACATGTCATGTCCTTGAGTCATGCATCTAAGAGGCTTATTATGTGCATTTCACCCATTCATTTGATGAGTTGATTTAGTTCATTCCAATTACTGATTTATTCTATTTTGGAATAGTTTATGTTCTTGAATATTGCTTCATTTGGAGAAAAATTTGGAGAAAATGAGCTTGTTTTTAGCTTCTTCTCCATGCTATACAGTGTACACAATCTATGGTACTAAGTTTCAACCTCAAACCCTATGTTCTTCATCTCTAACTCCGTGCTTCTTGCCTCCAAGGTCTCCAAGTATGTTTCTATTATTTTCTAACTCTCAAAATAGTAAGCTTGCAATTTCATAAGCTTCAAGTGCCTTGTATTTACCATCCCAAAATTGTTTCAAAAGAATCATTGGTTACCTTCAAGCGATTCTAAGGACCATGAAAGAGATTCAAAGTCTAATTGCACTTCATGTTGCTGCATCTTATCTGTTCATCAATTTGGGATTGTCACTCAAGAAGTGAAATGCCTTCTATTCCTATCCTAGTTGTAGAGAATCAAAGATAACTTGATCTTCTTAAAATCTCACTAGTCCTACATCGGCTTGTTCTTTTGCCCATCTATCTTTTGTAAAAAGATCATTGGATTTGTTGGCTCTTTTTCCTACAAGCACCTCTATCCAATACAAGCAATGGGGAAGCAACCCAATACTTACACCAAGCAAGAGAAAAAGACAACTGGAGAGGAGGGTGAATAGAACCTTCTTGTCAGTAGGGTTTTTCCCAGAGATCTTAAAGATAGAAAGAAAACTGATAGGATAAGAGATCTCTAATGCCTTGGGTCAAGTTTAACCCCTCCTAAAACATCCTAGAAGCACTAAAACCAACACATTTGATCCCCTATTGTCCAAAAATCCTAATTGGCTTATAGAAATGCCAAAATAGGAGTTTGGCTCACAACATGGGGTTCTTTATTATAAACACACAATGCATGATTGAAAATCTATACAAAACATTCTAAAGACATATTTGATGCCTTATCCTCCCTCGTCAGAGTCTGACTTATCATCTTGAAGGGCTTGATGGGGTGCTCCTGCACCATACTCCCCGGAAGAAGAAATCTCAAGTCCACTTGAGATGAGAGTCTACAAGTCTGCACCATGGTCTTTGATCTGTTGTTCTGTCATCCAAACTACTTCAGAATCAAGTTGTCCTTTCCAAGCCACTAAACACTCCATGTAAACTTTGTTCTTGGTTCGTTTTGCAACCTTAGTGTCTAGAACCTTATGCAACTTTGGTGGTTCATGTTTGGGAATGTCATCATCAGTAATAACCTGTATTGTGTCTTCTCCTGCACCAACACTACATTTATAAAGAGTTAAGTCACAAACATTAAAAATAGGTGTCAAACCAAGATCAAGTGGGAGTTGAAGTTCATAGGCATTGGGACCATATTTCTTCAAGATTTGGCAAGGTCCAATCTTTCTTTGCATCAGCTTTGTGTATCTGCCTTTTGGAAGTCTTTCCTTCTTCAAGTGAACCCACACCAAGTCTCCCACATCAAACTGAACATCTCTCTTCTTTTTGTCAGCATGAGCTTTATATCTTTCTGCAGATTGTTGAAGATGAGTCTTAACTTGGTCATGGATTTCCTTTATGGCAGTAGCAAAGGTTTCTCCATCTGCACTAATGGCTTCTCCTTGAGGTAGCTCTCTCAACTCCATCACACCACTTGGGTGGATGCCATATACAATCTAGAAAGGTGACTTACCGGTACTCCTATTCACTGTATCATTATAGGAGAATTCTACTTGAGACAATATACTATCCCACCTTTCTCCTTGCTGTCTAGTCAAACACCTTAGCAAATTCCCTAGTGACCTGTTTACAACTTCAGTTTGGCCATCCGTTTGGGGATGGTAGGCTGAGGAGAAGGATAAATTTGTACCAAGCTTCTTCCAAAGGGTCCTCCAGAAGTGACCAATAAATTTCACATCCCTATCAGAGACTATAGTCAAAGGCAAACCATGTATCCGGACAATCTCCTTGAAGAACAAGTCTGCAACATAAGAAGCATCACAAGTGGTTTTACATGGCAAGAAATGTCCCATCTTACTAAACCTATCCACCACTACAAAAACACTATCATATCAAGAATTGAGCAGTAAAGATAATGAGGGTAAGGAGGATGCCCTTGGGATTGCTCAAAACGAACTTGGAAAGGAGTCCCCGGACTGTGCTAAGCAGTGCAAAAGAAGAGGAAGAAAATCTTTGTCAAAACTTAGAAATTTGGATGGGTCTGCCGAGGGCTAGGTCAAATTAACTTCTAAGTTTGATGCAAGGAAGGGGAAGTTCCTTCCCAAGGAGCCATGAGACTTCTTTCATGGAATGTTAGGGGCATTAACAAGCAGCGGATCATAAAACACTGCATTTCAACATCTAACTCTGAAATAATAATGATTCAAGAAACTAAATTAAATGCAGAAGAATCGGAGATTTTCAAGAAAAAATTAGGCATTAGAGAAATGAATAGTCACCCGGCTAATTGGGCCTCTGGTGGTATAGCAATAATTTGGGATCCAAGAGTGGTAACCTTTGAAATAGATAGGAGTCAAGCAAACTGGATGAGTGGATGGGTAAAAGGTATTAAAACAATCTGCGTTTCCTTCTAATAAATGTTTACGGTCCAATACAAAATAGGGACAAAAGAAGGATTTGGAATGAGAAAGAATTATACCTGAGGGCAATCCCTAATCAGATTTGCATCATAGGAGGTGACTTTAATGCCATTCTGGATCAGAATGAAAAAAGAGGAGGGAGGAGAATAATCTCACAATCTGAAAGGGATTTTTGTGATTGGGTCCACAAGACCAACCTCATGGAGATCAAAACGGCTAAGGATACTTACACATGGAATAATAGGAGGAGGGGTTTCAGCCACATTGCTGAAAAACTAGACAGATTTTTCCTTAGAGGTAGTCTGATTGACTTCCCTAACTCCTTATCTACGGATATCCTTCCTATTTCAGGATCGGATCATTACCCAGTGCAACTATCTATTAATGAAGAATTTAAACCCAAGAGATGTCTTTTTAAGTTCGAACAAATGTGGCTAGAAGATGATAAGGTTTTGGGGCTGATCCAACAATGGTGGAAAGGAACAAAAGTCTTAGGATCTAAGCTATATAGAGTCGTTTGTAAATTAAAAGTGGTAAAGAACAATCTACTTAGGTGGAATAAAACTCATTTTGGCAACATTTTTTAGGCAAAGGTTAAATTAGAAGAAGAAATGAATAAGATTAACGAAATGCTAATTGAAAAGGGAATGGATGAGGCTCTTTACCTGGAAGAAAAACAGTTATCAGCGGATTATGAGGATATTCTAGCTAAGGAAGAAGTTTTCTGAAACCAAAAATCCAGAGAAATGTGGCTGAGTGAAGGCAACAAGGATACGAAATTCTTCCACAACAGTACTAGGCAGAGGAGATTAGTAAATAGAATTACCAAAATCAGAACTAGTGAGGGATCGATTACTAAGGATCATAACCAAATTGCATTTGAGGCAGTGAAGTATTATGAGGGAATCTTTAACAATTGGGCAAGATCCAACTTGGGCTCCAGGGATGAAATCCTTGCGAACATCCCTAAAATCATTACGGAAGAACAAAATAAGTGTCTGGGAACTAGATTGTCAAAAGCAAAGGTGGAAACAACAATATTGCAGATGAATCCAAACAAGGCGTCGGGGCCTGATGGGTTCCCAACAACCTTCTTTCAGAAGTGTTGGCATTTTGTTGGGGATGAAGTTTCAGAGGCATTGGAAGGGGCAAGAAACTCAGGCAACATGCTTAAAGAAATCAACAACACATTCATCACCCTTATACCCAAGAAAGATAAAGTGGACAACTTTGGTGACTTTAGGCCAATAGCATTGTGTAATACTATTTACAAACTATTCACCAAAACTATTGCAAACAGATTGCAAAAACTGCTCCCCCTCTTAATTAGTGAAGATTAAACAGGTTTTGTCCCGAGCAGGTCTATATATGATGGTGTCATCCTTGCCCAAGAAGCTATTTATTCTATCCAGAAGAATAGGGAATCTATCATGCTTATCAAGTTAGACATTAAAAAGGCTTATGATAAGGAAGAGTGGCACTTCCTGTGTAAATGCTTGGAAGCCTTCGGCTTTGCCAAACCTTGGATCAACCTTATCTATGAATTCATCTCTTCCCCCAGAATCTTCGTCCTTGTAAATGGAACCCCAGAAGGTTTTTTAAGTATCTCCAGAGGGTTGAGGCAGAGGGACCCCATATCCCCCTTCCTTTTTATTATCATGGTAGAATCTCTGGGAAGATCGATCACCAAGGCCAGGGAAAGGGGTTCCCTTAATGGTATTCAAATAGCTAGTAGATTGGACCCTATCACACATCATCAATTTGTAGATGATACTATGTTGTATGGCCAAGGTATTAGGCATGAGGTGCGATCCTTTAAAGAGTTACTTAACTCCTATTCGGAAGCCTCAAGATAGGAAATTAGCAAGAAGTCCGAAATCTTCTTCTTTAATACCAACAAAGATACAGAAATGGCAATATGTCATATTCTGAAATTCAAAGTGGGGGAGTTTCCATGCAAATACCTTGGATTACCCTTATAGATAAAGGCCTTAGATCTTCAAAACTCTAGGATCACATGGTGACCAAAATAAAGAACAAAACGGAAACTTGGAAGGGTAAATGGCTCTCTTCTCCAGGAAGAGAAACCATGATTAAATCAGTTCTTACGGCTATGCTCATATACCAACTTTCATCTCCCGACAGCTAAAAAAGAAGAGGTGAACAAATACCTCAAAAACTTCTTTTGGCAAGGAACAGGGGAAAAAAAGAAGTTGTCTCTATTGGCTTGGGATAAAGTATGTAGGCCTGAGGTGGAGGGGGGGGTCGGAATTAAAAACATCAGGGAGCAGAGCAAGGCCTTAGGAGCAAAGTTAATCTGGAGGATGTTCAAATCCCCTCACCTAAAATGGGCCAAAATCCTCTACCATAAATATTAAAATAGCAATAACCTTATCAATATTTTTAGGACTATTAACCCTCCTAGAGGATCGTGAATTTGAAACTTCATGTTAGATTGTAGAAGTATTATTACAGAGAAGCTATCATGGAATCTTGAGGAGGGGGGGGGGGGGGGGGGGGGCGGCGATCAGGCCCTATTTTGGTCAGATTCTTGGGCAGGAGGGATATCTTGCGATTGACAAGGTTGCCAACCTTAGAAATGCCAAGACCCTCTTGGAAGAAAGGTGGGGAAAATATGTTTATAACTACATTGAAGTTGAGAGGGATGACTGTGTTAAAGAGTGAAAGTGAAAGTCCTTTGACAACTTCAATATCCCAGTCAAAGAAAGGGATGAGCTGATCAGAATCCTTGGATCTAGAAAATATTACTTTTCAACCCGGGCACGATAGGCTGGTCTGGGATGGCTCGAAAACAGGGACCTACAGCTCTAAGGAAGGTTATAATCTCCTAATGGGAAAACAGCTAAGACCAAGAAGCAATATCCCATTAAGGTTGTGCTAGGATAAGAACTGCTTACCTAAGGCCGGACTGTTTTCATGGTTGGCACTACAGAATAGGATCCTCACTGCTGATAGATTTAGAAAAATGGGGTATGCTGGCCCAAGTAGGTGTCTTCTTTGTGAAAAGGATGAAGCGAGTGTGGATCACATACTATTATCCCGTAATTACTCTCATCAGTGTTGGAATTGGCTTCATAGTAAACTTGGGTGGATCTCAGCAATTCCAAGTTCTATTTTGGGCATGTTCCAAGCTTGGCCTATCAGAAACATGAGTTGCTTGTATGGAGGTCTGTGGATTGTTGCTCCATCTATTGTCATATGGGAATTGTGGAAAGAAAGAAATAGACGAATCTTTAAAGAGAAAAGGCTGGGTTTGGAACAGCTTACCAATAAGATGGAAGCCACCATTATTGAGATTATAAATAATAGAATCATGAAGAGCCAGGGTGGGGAAGCAATCATGACCATCTAGGATGAGAAGATGAGAGGTCGATGGATTGGGCTGAAGATTCCTCCTTTTATTGGACCAGGGGCTAAGGAGGGTAAGCGCAAACGGGATGAGTGTGTGTGGCAGCCACCCAAGAGTGGGTGGTTTAAGCTCAACTTTGACGACGCCTCCAAAGCCAACCATAGTCAAGCACGCATTGGCTGTTGTCTCCGCAACTCTGAAGGGATGGAGGTGGCAAGGCTAGCAAAACCAATAGGTATAGAAACTAACAACAAGGCAGAACTCATGGCTCTTGTGGAAGGACTAATAATGTGCACAGAGAAAGGGGTGGTAAAATTGGCTATTGAAGGGGATTCGGCCATTGTGATCAATGCTCTGAAGAAAGAATCCATACCAAACTGGAGGTTGGATGTGATACTCAGGAGGGCGTTGAACTTAGGTCAGTCCTTTAAGAAGATTACATTCAATCACATCTTCAGAGAGGGCAATTCTAGAGCTGATGAATTAGCAAACATGGGAGCAGATGGAATATCTATAGTGTAAAAAGAGGCTCTTTTGGAATGATGTCTCACAGGAATGTTGTATGGTCGCCCAAGGTTGGTAGACTTCTAGGAACACAGGTATCCGATCTAAATCCTCAATTTCAGGAAGTATACGGTTCTCATGGTACATTCACATTATGGTTCTATGTATATAAATATTTAGTGAGGAATATAGTCTTATGTTCCTTTGATCTCTCAATCCTGGCATAGTTAGATTCTTTTTTGTTATGTTCCCTGCTTGCTTTTATTTTTCGTTTTTCATATATACACTTATATATATATTTGTATGCAGTTATCCATACATTGCATATAAATATTCATGTTAATATTTATATAGGTATCTTTATTTATAGTTATATATATATGTGTGTGTGTGTATATATATATTGATATGCTATTTTGGATATATACATATATATATAATACATATATATATACATCTAAATATATATATAGACATATATAAATATATATATATTTAAATATAAATATATATGTATATATATATGGATATGTATATATATTTCTTATAGATATTGTTGTATATATATATATATATATAGGTATATACATATAAATACATCTATATATATATATAGACTTATATGTATATATATATTTATACTAAGATATATTCATACATATATATGCATATATATGGTTATATATATTTTGACAATACTCTTATGTATTTTTATGCGTTTCTTTTTCTGGACTTCATCTTATCTTGGTTAGGAAGGCAACTAACCAAGGCTGCCAACGCCGATTTTCGGGGACATGCATTTTATTGTCTCTCCTCATCTAGGCATTTATTCCTCCGGTGAGATCTTATCGGCACTCATTTGATACGTCTAATCATTAATTATTAAGGGCCACTTTATGCAAGATCGAGGATAATCTGACGATCTCCGATATTGGCCTAGGAAAAGGTTTTAATCTCCATATGTGCAACGACGGGGTTTTACAATTTTACATGTCCTTCAAGCATAATATATGACATCATAGGATTATATTAGATATGCATCGACTTTGGCTTTTCGAATGCTTGGTGTTTAATGCACTCTATTTTATGATGTCAGACCATTATGAATAGGATAGCCTTTCTCATGAGCGATTCTACAAGTGACTTGTGTGGCATCCTTCTCATTCAGTTTTTGTTACCATCTCAGCTATTTCCAGGTTTAGCAAGAGCTTGACTACAAATGGATACTCCGATAAAACTGTCTTGCAGCAAGAGGCAGATAACAATTTCGAATGTGATCACTCAAGACCGCCTGGTAGGGATTGTCAAATTCCCTCATGATCTGGTAATTGGTGCCATTTTAAAAATGTTTGGGGAAGAATATGTCCTGAATGAGGACAGAACTAAGGCTAACTCTGATATAGCATCTATGTTTTTAGCATTAGCTATGTACTGTGAGAGAGATAGGGAGGTGGTTAAAGGGATCTACAAGAGCCTTTTCAAAGACTTCATTCTGGGTAATCTAGACAGAGTTCTGATTAACATCTACGAAGACCTCACTATCCCCAAACCTACGCATTATGATAGGTTAGTATGGTGAGGTAAACCGGTTCCAAAATATCTTATCCTGGATATTAAGGATTGGGATGGGTTTGAAAAGAGGATGCCTGAAATTACTTGGAATTTGAATTTACTGCTATGGGTGTTTCGCATTAAGAGACCAAATTGTCACCAATGGTTTGCTCAACACCTCATGGAGGAAGGGATTTTTGGGTATGATGAAGTCCTGAACATACCCAATGCTTCCTTCCTGAATGATGATGAGGACAATGCGGAGGTAGCTGAAAAGAATAGGAGTCCTTCCAAGCATGAAAGCGGGGGTGGCCGTAAAAGAAGGGCAGCAAATGATGGTTCTAATATGAAAAGCGCTGGCCGTGTGGACTTAGACTGTAAGGGTAAAAGTAATATGTCGTTTTAATCCCTGTAAAGGGAGGACTTTCTGGCTTTTAGATTCACTCAAAACTTAGTATCTACTCTGTTATGGTTTCATACTTAGTGCTACAGCTGTTTTGGTTATCTGGACTTTATAACTGACAGGACTTGGTTATATGTTTTTTGTTGGTATCTATGATGGCTCCTATGGTGATGAACTCTTTTAACCTATGGACTATTTTCTGCTAATTTAATTGTGAAATATCTAGTAGCTTAATATTGTGCGGGTGCTTTAATATTATGGGGTTTTGTTTTTGGCTCCTCTCGTTTGTTTCTTCTGGTTTTTGTCTTGTCTTTTTCCTGTTTTGCGTGTTGGTTTGATGGGTTTGAGTTCCTTCTTTTCTGATATTTATATAGATTTATATATCTGTGTGTGTGTGTGTGTGTGTGGGTGTGTGTGTTTTAACATATTCTTTCTTTCTTCTGGCTATTCAGAAGGTATTCTCCCCTTCGCATTGATATGGAGACAGAATGCAGTATCTGCATGATTTTTATGCAATGGTAAAGCGTGAACAGTTTGGTAGAGTCCCTTCAGGTCACTGAGATTGAGATGGCCCCTTTTCAGATACTTCTATTACTTTTATTCATTAAAATCCTATGTGTTGTGTACGGACTGGTGTTAACAATGATGGTGATTTCATGCACCTTCTGGTTCTATCATCAATATGCATTAGTAAAGGCAGATTCCTTCTCAAGTTATATTCTCGTCTCTCTAGCATTTTAGTTTTGTTTGCAGGCAATTTTACTATGATCTCAGAATGTTATGGCTTATCTCTAACAAGATTTCATTTTATTAGGCTAAATGAGGCCTGATATTTTCATAATGGTTAAAATTCATTTCGTTTGATTGAAAATTTCAGCTTAAGGTTAGCGGAGAACATGGATATGATGAACAATGACATCTAACTAGCCTAACCCCTTCTATTGAGTGAAGTTTCTGCATTACAGGTTCTTACAGGACTACATAGGACAAGATTGTTCTGGGCTGGGGTGTCAGGGCACCTCTCAGCTTTTTGATTATTTTGAATACTATATGATGATAGATTATATGCTTACTGTAGCTTATTTGCAAAATTCTAGTTAATGTCGAACAGCTGATCTAGTGGTTTGGAAAACATGTTGCTTGGTGGCTTGATTTGTAGGGGATCTCAGTGGTCACTAACTAGTGAACCTTGAACTAAGGATTTGAGAGTTTAGTCTCCATAGGAAGGATAAAGCAAAGGATAGCACAGTGCCTTATTGGGGATAATCGGACAAGAGCTTTGCTTCTTGCTGCTTCACGAGCTTAAATGGATGGAAGTTCCTTGTTCATATACATATGAATTGTAACTAACCAGCCAAATTATGCTTGGTTTGAGGACTGTATATTCCTCGAAATTGTAACAACTATGATTGTTTATTCTTTTAAGGGGCAAGACCGAATGTTTTCTCTGCCCAGCTCTTTCCTACCGGTGCCCCTAGTGAGCTGGGTTGTATTAGGTTTTAAAAAATTAATAAAATTATGGCTTCGGCCTTTTACCGATCAAAAAAAAAAATTGTGTTGTTATTGTTGCCTTTATTAATTGTGCCATTCCAATGATTGCCGTCCATTACATAGTTAAGATAATAAATATTAATACTATCGCTGCCTAAAGGTAATTGCTTTTCTTGTTTGCTGATCACCCAAGTCTTTGGCTGGGATTTGCATCCTATGAAGTTTGTGTATCTACCGCTCATGGTGGGGTCGTGACAGTAAAGGCATGATGGGAGCAATCCTATAAATCTTTGTTACAATTGGTACTTAACTCTAGTATTACTATTGACTTGTTGCCTCAATCTAATTAGACATTGAAAAGGACATAGATTGATTCCCTAGCATCAAATGCTCTTCAATTCAAGATAAATGAAGAAATAAATAAATAAACAATTATGTTTGTGATATATCATACCTTAAATGGTTTGTGTCTAAGATAATCAGTTGAATAACGTAAGTCTACTTGAGCATAGGTCTTGTCCTAAGGACTTGTCGCCATTACTCCTCACAATCAACCTTAAGAGAAAAATAGATAGTTGGAATATTACCTCAAAGACGTTTTGTTAATCACAAGACACCTAACCCTTATAGGACATCCTACATATTAAGAAAAGTTCACCCCTGATTTATTTTTTGCGTTTGTTTCATAGAATAAGACGGAGATGCAAAATGTGTTTTTTGTTTCATGTTTCATCCATCATGTTGTTGCATACGTTGAATAAACATTCATTGAAAGAGAATAGATAATCCATTTGCATTAAACCGTATTTATTTATATTACAAAATGAAAAACATTAAGCATTGAACTGAAATCAGACTTGAAGAATTAATTTGCAGACCTGATTACAAACCAAGAAGTGTATTTTCATCAAGTGAACAGAAAACTTCTCCAAATGACTCAGAACAAACAACCAATCAAAAGCAGATTTTAAATCAAAGAAAACCCATTCCAAAAAGTGCAGATTGAAGTGACCAGCAAACCCACATGCCAAATGAAGAATGGCGCCCAGCCTAGAGTGGCAATTTGTTTAGTGAAATCAGTCCTCCATCAAAATCTGTAAGTGACATGTCAAATGATGGCACCCAGCTATGAGGAATGCATTAAACCAATACCCAGAATGATATCTATCACTCCCACTGAATTATGAGCAGAACAATGGTTTCCAACCTGGTGTCTCTTTGAAAAAGCACACCAGCACACTGAAAAAGCTTCCAATCACTTCAAAACTCGAACAGAACTCAAAGAAAGCACACGCCACACCAAAAATTAAATATCCATAAAAGAAAACTTCATGAATCTTCAACATCTTCAAATCCATATCACCAAACCAAGTCAAAATCACTATCAATCTCAAACCAAGCACACCAACCAGCTAGGGTTGTTTCGCCACCGAAACCAGCACCAAGAAGAGGATTTTCGTCCTCAACCAGCAAAAGAACTCTCAGAGCTCATTCCAGCAGCATCTCCTTAAGTCGACAAACCCTATATTATGCAAATCACAGCTCAAACTCATATTTATAAGAAGAGGGAAGAATTAGGGCAATGGACATTTGAATTTGAATCTATTTCCCTCTCAATTCACTTTTTGAAATAACACGAAATAACCCTCATATAGTTCAACCCCTTTTTGAGCTCACAAAAACAGTCTTTTTAAAACACTTTATCCAATCCCATGTCTTGGCATCAGTTTTGGAGGCATGATATAAATATTTTAATTATTAAAACCCCATCTTGCCTTGGCATCACTTTAGGAGTCTAACTTGTTTTTTTTAAAACAGCTTAAAGTGACCCACTTCCCTAGACATAGGAATAGGGGGAACACTTTATGTACACCTACCCCTTCACTTAAGTTATAAAGTGACATTTAATAAAGAACACTTAAGTGAAATAAATCAAATATTATCCCGACAACCTTAGAACTCACCAAGGCACTGAATTGGAAAGCATTGCTCTCTTAACTAAGAGTAACTAAGAGGAGATAGAAGCCAAGTCCAAGCGCCAAAAATAGAACTTACTAAAAATAGCCATATGCTAAAAATAGAAACTCCATCGGAATACATTGAAAACACATGCTAGAGCTCTCCTCAAAACACTGAGTCCCCTAACCCCATCCACTTAGCCTACAAGAACTCGGGAATACGCTAATGGAAACCTCAAACTGACTAGGTGCAAGGAGACATTACATATTAGAGTGGGTGGTCTAGGCTTCACCACACTCGTCCTCATTTCTCTCTCCTTGCCTTCTCGACGGCATGTTTGTTGTGACATTGCATGTGCAACGTCCTTAGGTGCACATAAATAGGCATCACATTGATACAATGTGAGTAGACATCAATGAGTTATCGAATGTTTTCAAAAAAACGATCATTTAGTGTCGTGGCTACGTTGTGGGCATGACAATCTTCTGATGTATATTTTTTTCCTCGTAAAGAAATCATCACATCTACAGCTCTAAGATCTTCAAAATCCCCACCCTCCAATCTTAGTAACAACACAAGCATTTCTATACCCATGCAAGACTCACTTGTGCCAATTACAATACCTTAGAAATAAAGAAGAATACTTTCACAAATCCAAGTCTTGGTTCAATTCTATAATTCAAGTAATGTAATAAAAAAACCAGCAACTGTCACTCAACTAAAAATGGTTGATTTCAATGACTTGATAAGGAGTAGAGAGCATTTCAATGACCTGATAAGGAGTAGAGAGCATACATGCATTATTTTCACTCTAACCAAATACAAATGTAAACTGTGCGTCAAGATACAACATCGACAAAAAGATGACATAGAACTTTACAATAAAATATATGACTAAAGATAGTGCAGTGAGATATTCATATATAAGTACAGATAGACTGAACGAATGAATATGGCCCCCAGACATCAGATTCTGTGAGCGACTACTACTTCCTGGTAACATATATCTTGGACTAAAGTAGTAAAACTACTATGCTAGATAATTATAGTAAAAGTATTCCGCATGCAGCTAATATGTGAGCCTGAAACATCGGAACCAACTGGATGAGACTAAGTACAAGTGAACTAAAGGCTTCGTGTAAACTGTTGCAAAACCTGTGAAAAATTACTATTCTCCTCGTCATCCTCATCTCGGAACAAATCATCTGACTCCAAATCCATGAGCTGAAGCTTATATGCAAAAGGAATTGAATCTGTAAACAGACAAAACAATATCAGTTAGCCGTTCAAGGTTAACCATTTCACCTCAACATATTTCATAGAGTTTCCTTAAACAGCTTTAGCCCTAAAGTATCTTCATAAGTTAAATTTTTTTTTTATAAGAAAGCATTTCCAATGCATCATCCTCTTCAGGCAATCTTTACATAAGAATCACCTTTAATTTTCTAAAAATACATGCAAAAACAGTAAATTCAAGGAAATGAGAAAAAGATAGTTGATTGACAAATATCCTTGCCTTGTGACAATGTACAGATATTCTTCTGGTCCAATTATCAAATAACCCAGTCAGCATGTAGTAAATAAATGTTCTTTCTACTCACCCTCCTGCACATGAAGCTAAAAATCTTATTTCAAATTTAATAAGGAACATTATTTACTTCGATAATTGTCTTTGAATTCCATTTGCAGCTTCAATCTTTACTAAAAGAATAAGATCTTCAAAATCACTGGAGTAACCTTTCTCATGGTAAGAACCTTATTTTGAATTTATCCTTTATGTAATAAAAACAAGTCGAAGGCAAAACAAGTTGCCAATCACAAAATGGCAAACATAAATTATTCTACAAGAAATGTTAATTTCAATTCTTAGAATAACATTTAAAACTAATAAAGTTGGATTTCCTAATATTTAAGTAAGAGGCAGTTCTTGGCTCATTGCAGTGTCAAATGTCTTTCATTCAAGGTGCACAGTTTTTTTTTCTTACAATGCCTGACATGATGTATTGATTGCCCAAACCAAAAGAAAATGGTAGTGCATGTTCAAAAGTTTTATCTCTTAAAGGAACAAACATATGACTGACATAATAGAAAGTAAACTTGTAGGAATGAAGAGCATACAAAACATCCTGACATGATGTATTGTTGCCCAAATCAAAAGCAAATAGTAGTGCATGTTCAAAAGTTTATCTCTTAAAGGAACAAACATATGACTGACATAATAGAAAGTAAACTTGTAGGAATGAAGAGCATACAAAACATAATATAAGAACAAAAATATAGTCTATTGGACTCTCACACAACTTTATTATCAAGAAGACAACAGAATGGATGAATAGAATAACTTAATCTCTTAATGTCATGATGTACATGGTCTCCAATATGCAAGCCAGACTCTCATCAGATATAACGGAGTGTTGGCTTATTAAATTTCCTCAAGCTATTTTCCTATATAATAGGTTCAATATTCAAATTTTCTTAAGCTATTGCCAATGGTAAATTTACTCTCAATTGGTGTTGATCACAGCACGTCCTCATGATTGCAGTCATTCATAATAAGCATCCATAGGTTCTGCAGAAATATTTGAAGACAAAACTAATTCATGCTCCTGCATTTTCCGTGTCTCTTTCTCCTTCTGCAGTGAATCTCCATGCCATCGCCCCATGGACTAACATCCAACATCTCACTGGCACTCCTCTTTTAGTGTTCGCAACTTATCACCTACTCATTCTGACCCATAGAAGAATCTAGAGAATCAACCATACAGTTCTTCTATAAAGGAAAATGAAACTACCAGCACAAAACAATCTACCTACTGTAAATTATCGGAAAATGCTTGAAAACCTTCCATTTAGTTTGCAAGAACATCAACTGGAATTAAAACACAGAAAGGAAACTGAAGCATGCCATAAAGACAATGACTGAAACACAAAGATTTAAACTGGAGTACCCTCAATTGAGTGAAAACTCCAGCAAGAATCTGTGCAACTCCTAAATAACTGATTCCAGGGAACTACAAGTGCATAAATGTCACACGAGTACAATTGAGCTTATGGCATACAAAAGCCAAGCTCCGTGTCCAGAAAATGTCTGCAACTCCAAGGAAAATTTGTTCTCCTACTAACAGCTCCATGTCCTCAACAAAAATGCATCAAATCCCCAAAGTGCCAGCCCCAGAACATTCTCTTCCCTTTGTTTTATAAGTTGCATGCTTCACATCAACCAATTCTCACCAGTCAGTCACGTGCAAGAACAAAAAAAATGTATGAAGCCATTACCCTGCCTCCATGAGACAAAATAACAAAACTACCACTTCCTGCAGACACGCAGTTGCAAAATTGCTTCCTGTAAGAACTGTCGGTTGTGGAAACTCCAAGACAATTACAAAACTTCCCTCTGCTGCTAGCAGTGTTCATCACCAACTGTAAAATACTCATTTTCTTCATCTGCTCCCCTACTTTTTTACTTCCCTTAATTCTTCTAGCTCATCCCAAGGTCATCTTCATCACTGAGGACTAATTATTGGCTTCAAAACCATCATGTCAAGGAAATTCGAGTCTTCAACAATATCTGTTGCTCAAATATCTATCTCAATCCGTTTTACATATCACATTCCATGCCAAGTTATCTACTTGGTCAGATGAATCTACATGTCATCACCTTCCATGAAGGACAAACCATTTATAGACATCAATATATAGAGAGAGACTGTGAGCTACAATGCTATGTGATTGCAAGGCTATCTTGACAATAGTGGGTAATGATAATAATATGGACTAGCATAGGCAGTTGGAATACACAGCATAAAAGTATCAAAAGTGTATTGATGATGTTTCTCAGGTGCCTCTCTTCTTCTGCTTTGTTCAACTTGATTGAAATGTAACACATTTGCATTTCAATCTCCCGATAGACATTTGATTGTCGGAAAATTATGATCATCTTACACATTCTTACCTTCCTACTATAATGTCCCCTTTCTAAGCACTGTCAACATGTTGACCGTCAACCTATTTAGTGGGTTCGCGTAGTCTAATGAGTTAGGGTTAGCGAGCTCATTGGGGTTTTGATGACCGTTCAATCCCGTTATCTCGCAATGATAAGTGTTGCTTTGAGCTCAGTTGGTTGGGATTTCCATTATGACCTTTTCTAGAGTGAATTCAAACAATTTTTCTATTTTTACTATATTTAGTAAGTTGCAATTTGGACAGCAACTTGGTCACTTGATATTATTTCTATTTTGGGAATGTCGGTAAATGCACTAGATGAGAATATTTTGGCAGTTAAATTAGCATTATTTAACTTAATGTATTGCTTAAGTGGGCGCCTAGGGAGATTAAAGTTGCCTTTATTTAATAAAATGTTTCCTAGGTGTAGGCGCCCAAAAGGGAGTCATAAGGTGATGTTTTATTGAATTAAAATGTTGCAACCCAAAAAGAGGGCACAAGGTCTTGGAGGCTTTTATAAAGGCATTTTGTAGCTCATTTTGTATCATGTATGGATTTGATATTGAGAAAAGCACTTGCTGGATCGAACTTGTTCATCTTGTGGCTTTATGAGGACAAAAACCTTTGCATAGAATGTAATGTCCTCATTTTGAAATACAATTTAATGATAAATGATAATAATAAAATTAAAATTTAAAATATTAAAGAATATAATTAAATATAATTAAATTTTAATTAAGTTAATGAATGGTCAAAGGCATGAAATGAAAAGTTGCGACTCCCTCAAACATGAGATATAAAAGGGAGAAGAGAACCCCATTTGAGGGGGATGATTGGAGAATCAGAAGTGCAGATCAGATTTAAATAAGGAATGCTGATCTGATTGTGAAAGGTTGTGTCCCTTTCAAAGGGCCGAAGTAATTGAGAGTTGCACTCTTTCAAAGGGTCTTGCCAAAGGGCATCCACAATAAAGATGTGTGACCTCTCCCTCACATTGAGAAATATAAAGGAAAGGAATTAAAAGCATCCAGGGACATAACCATCAAATCAGATCAGAACTGTTATTAAGTTACAGGCAGTAACATCCTTGTTCTTGGTGTCATACTTAATCGAAGACTAATAGGAGGAGAAAAGAAAATTATAGGCAGCAATTTCAGCAATAAAAGTCTATATCTTGGATCGACCATTGATTCAGCAACAACTAGTCAAACTATTGATCATGGTGTTGAGCCACGTAAATAATATCATCGCCAATTATAGTTGTTCATAATCATCGAAGTATGATGTATGAAATTTCGATGAATCATTGTTAGCCCAGGCCTCTTTCTACCATAACCTCACTAAGCATTTCTATATGGAGCAATTAACAAAGAACCGTAAATATCTTTGCAAACGATACAATCAGAATTAATAAGGGTGCTTAGGATAAAAGACTAATGAATCACGATTAGAATTAACTAACGACCATTGCAATGTATACAAATTTGTAATTAAAGTGGCATCGATTAAGAGATATCAATAATCATTAGTATGTATGTAACAAACCGATTGACAAAGAGGGGATGCGATCTGCTTATGAGACAAAAGACGTGACTCTTGCAGTATCCTCTCCAACCATATATAAAGACCATCCAATCCTTTTGAAAGCAAGCAATATTGTTTTATTATTTACTTGTATCCATATTTGGATCTGCTCAAATCGAGCATCTGCCTTTGGCATATTCAGGTTGCACGGATTAGAAATCAACAATCAGGAACAATGCCATTATTTGCATACTTCGAAGGAATAATCAGACATAGCAATTAATCATCATCACTATAAGTGACAGATAGAAGGCTGACAACATAAGTTTATAATTGTATTAGAAACAGCAGAAAGGTATCTCCATAATATAGATCAGAACATAGTCATTGCATAGTTCCCATGGTCATATCAGACATAGCAAAGATATTACATGTTATCAGATTGATAAGGATCATATGTTACAAATTCTGAATATCACATTCATCGTAACCCAACAAGTTAGAGGAATAAATATATTCATATAGCAGATTATAACTATCATTCTCATTATAAGTGATATCTACTATCGTCTATTTCAGTTTTCATGAAGGTTTTGAGCTAATTACTTAGAAACAAGTCATTTGTGATTAAAGTGTAAGCTAATAGTCCCTTATTCCTAAGAATTCACAAAAAAGGGACATTAAATTAGACATCTTTGTTAGTGAAAAATCTAACCTGGGAGATTAATTGGTGGTTTCATTTAGGAATCACATTGGGCTTCATCTGAGATTGATTTGTTCTGTTTCTTCAAAGGATTTCAAAGTGCAGTTTTTAAGGCAAGAAGAGCTGAGTTTATTAAAGATATTTTGTTGTTCATTGGCCTCTTTTTCCAGAAGTACTATTTCCTTTGCTCGTTGTACAAGCTGGGAGGTGGCATGGGAGTTTGCGGAGAGAGCTGATAGGGTTTGGAGGAGTCCAGGACCTTCATACTCAAGACATCCAACTCGTGGCTTTTGGAGGTGATATTGGAGAGTGGCAACCAAGTTTGTCGATGCCAGTTAGCATATTTTAATGAAAAATCAGACCTATCATGTGAGTTTGTTGATAATGAATGTGCTGTCCCATTTTTCAGGGACTCTAGCAGTGCAGTTGGAGCTAACCTTCAAGGGTTGTGTCAGCCAATTTAGAGGGGTATTTCAATGTCACCGATGTGTTTAGATGGTTTATTGAAGATATCTGACACTTTCTGGAGGGTTTTCAGACAATTTTTCCATATTTTCTATTTATAGTAAGTGTCAATTTTGAACATCAACTTGGCAATTGGCAGGGCTACTATTTTTAGACAGTCAGTAATTGCTCAATTTAATGATATCTTGGCAACATAAGGTGTTTTGTTTTATTATCTTAAATAACATTTGATATAAGTTAAATTCAGTATTTAATTAATGTTGTTTAATTTAATAAAGTGACTTATTTGGCAACATAAGGAGAGAATGAAATATTAAAAGGGGAAAATATTATTATTTTATTACTTTATCATTAGGCCGTTATAAGGGTTAGATAATGATTGCCCTTTGGGCATCCTCACCAAGATCAAATGTGGACGAATCTTATTTTGACCATCATTACCTCAAGAGTATGCAGTATGCAACTTTCTATGCATCGTGGTTGCAATCTCCTATATCAGCTAGTCCTCAGAGATGCTTCAAATTTGCAATGTTACAGTAGCTACATACTGCAACAACACAGGATTGGGGGCAAGATGCCAAATAAATATTTGCAATTGGTTGACTCAAATTTGTAGTATAAATTTATTTAAAATGTCATGCAAAGAAGTAGAAAGTTAGAAACAAATTTTACATGATAGGAATGAATAAAATAGCAGAACCCTGAGACACTTAGTTCTCAAAGGTTAGCCAAATCTGGTTTGCCTCCTATGTTATTGAATCAGCATTGGCAATATCTCCTAATTGCTTGTATATCTCTTTTACTGTCAATATCTACATTAATCTCTAGCATGTCATGATTTTCCTTTGGTCAAATCTCCATCAACATCATTCTGTACATTGTGTTTTGTGCTTCGGTTCAGCAATCCACCATGGTTGTTTCTTCACAAACAAACACAAATTTATTTCTGTGGGAAGCAATGTTGCACAAATGATCTGGTGTCTCAAGAATATGTAGCAGGCATCAATGTAGAAAGAACATATCAACAAACTCATTGTTAAAGATTGCATAGCTCTACAGTGAAGAATCATCTATCCAAAGACAAATTTTATCATTTTTCTGTGTGAATCTTGTTTCATGCTTTCAGTCCTCTGTTTGTTTTGGTTATCAGCTCCACAATTTTACAAATAGGAGATATAAAACTAACAAATAAATTAAAATGTTCTGAGCCCTGAAAAGTCATAAGACCCCATCCAGGCCATTTCTCACCCATTCAAACAAGATATTTGTTGGAAACCCGACAAATATCAGCAATGCCTTAGCAAGATTAAATAAGAATTAAAAATTTAGCCAGCTCAATTTAGCGGTCAAACTATCACACTGCAGATGGCAAATAATCAATTTCATTGAAAATTTAATATTTATGGAAAATCATTTTAACTTTGTTTTCAAATATATACTCATGTGTATGTATACACAACGTACCACTATACCCTGATTTTGGAAATGGTGTCTCAATCCTACTTCTGGTGAATATGAATCAATCTTATTTATTTAAAAGGTAGGTCAAAACACATCCGATAAAACTGCAAGTAAAATTAGTTTATGTAAATGATCTGTTGAATCTTGTCGGCCAATTAGAAAAAACCCTAAATAAATGACTCTCAAGTAGTTGTTTGAAATGCCTCGGTAAGAACTCTAATAAACCACAGAAAACATAAGCATACCAGAGCCACGTCACATGGGAAAATGAATTAAAATAAATACTCTTTAATATCATTTAAATTAACATGGACGTTTTGTTAGAGGATCACTCTGGTTTTAGGTAATTGACAAGGCTCAGCTTATTCTCTTATGGAATTTGAAAACCATATAAAGCAAATGGAAAGAAATACCATTGTGATCTTTCACAAGGGCCTTGCAGGCCAAATTAGCTGCCAAGCTTGGCGATGACCTAAAACAAAACCTTTGCCATGTTACAGTTAGACACATATTACTTTCACTAAAAGTTAGTGTTTGCCGTTTAAGTTGGACTGAAATTCGTTTTTTAAAATGTCATCTACCATTAAATAAAACCTAATTTTAATTTTTTTCTAGCAAGGTGGTAAAAGCTATAACGAAGAAAAATTGTAACATGTTCCTTGAAATCTTGCTTTCAAAAATACAATTGTCTAGTGGACAATAATCAGTTAATTACAGTATCTTGAAAGACTTGTTTCAAAGAAAAGATAACTTTGTTATACCTTCTCCAAAGAATTGCTTAAAAAAAAATTCATGCAGCAGTGTTAGATAGTTTCAACCCTAAATTTATTAAACGGAAAAATGAAAACTACTAATTTAAATTTGTTCATTTACCGTTTGTCCGTCTTCGCTCTGCTCTTGTGCAGAAAGAAAGTGGGAAAATTTTCAATAAAATGGCAGCAGGAAAGAGAAAAGTGAAAATGCCTGTTGATGGAAGTCTAAAGAATTTCATTATATAAGCATTTTGAGGACATATTAAATTCCCATTTGCCGCGTTTTTTCACAACGTGCAACACTCGTCCTTAGATCAAATTCAATTTGTGCCACAAAACAAACAAAAAACCACACTTTCATGATATATTGAAAAAACAAAATCACTATGAAGTAGGGAAGAGGAGCCAAGAACGTGTGCATTCTAATTTCGGGGGTCCACGTGGCACGCCATGTGGATCCAGAGACCAATTTTTTATAACATCCATGTAGACCGTTGAGTTGGCTACCCATAATCAAAAGTTGGCATGCCAACGATGATTTTTGCGAGGTCAACAATGACATGTCGTCCAACCAAAAACGTGTCATTTCGGACCCTCGATCGGAACATGAGCGGGCCCACCCCCGAAACTTGCCACAGTTTCCATCTGCAGCGAACGGGTTGGTCGCGTGGCAACGAATCACTTGCTCACGTTATCGACATGGACCTCCACCCATTTCTCCCGCCACCACATTCAAAAAAAATGAAGTGTTTGCATTAACTACGTGTCACTTCGCATTACATGTTCTCTGCTCTCTCGCCTTTCGAAGTCTTCAGCCTTCAATGCACTCGACCCAATCACATTGATTGTAATCTTGCTCATTTGCGTCCCACTCAACCTTCGTTCGTCATTTGCTCTGTTGCTAGAACCGGCTCGCCATGGAACGCCTTGAAGCAGGACACGGACCCAAACGTGCGCACCAAAAACCAGGTTACGCATCATGGAATACCCTATTTCACGGGTGTTTGTATGGTTTTTTGTGGTTTTTTATGGGTTTCCTTTTTATTGTTCGGCTCCATTATTGTTTTGCAGGTACAGAGGCGAACGGGGTGGACGACGGGGAGCTACTTGCAAACGCTGAATGGGCTCTTTTCCCCTTCGACCCAGGTGAGGAAAGTTCCTCACTAAGGCTCACGACATTGAAACATTTTCTATTGTTTTTTATCTCGGCATTTGTCCTTTTACTTGATCTTTTATATTGTTTTTCTGTCAACATTTGTTCTAACTATTTGGCATTCCTCTGAAATCTTTTGTTTCATCCACAATGGTTGTGCATGTTTTTTTGTGTTTTTTGAACACAATATTCTGTGTTCATAAATACAAATTCATAGAAAAGGGAATCATACTCCTCTATTCTAGCTTTACTGTCAATTTAATGGTGACGTCTAAGTAAAATTTTGGCTCATTTCGTGAAACAATGAAAATATTGGAAGTTTTGGCATTGACTTGCAACATCACTGTGGTTTAATGGTTTTGAATTTCATCGTTAATGTTTAAGGGTTTAACGGTACAAGGGTTTAATTTCACCATTCTTGTTTGAAGGGTTCAAGGGTTTCAATTTGAATGGTTCACTGTTAATGTGTAATGGGTTTGTGGGTTTAAATGTTCATTTCATTAACGGATTCACTGGATTTAGGCTATTAATTTCACATTTACTATCAACGGGGTATCAATTTGAATGGTTCACTATTAATGTATAATGTGTTTCTGGGTTTAAATGTTCATTTTATTTATGGATTTTGTTTCTCGATGCAGTGTTTCAATTTCACATTTAATGTCAAAAGGGGTTAGAATTTGAATGGTTCATTGTTAATGTATAATGGGCTTCTGGGTTTAAATGTTAATTTCATTTATGGATTTAGATTCTTGATGGAGTGTTTCAATTTCACATTTACTATCAAAGGGGGTTACAATTTGAATGGTTCATTGTTAATGTGTAATGGGTTTCTGGGTTTAAATGTTCATTTCATTTATGGATTTTGCTTCTTGATGTAGTGTTTCAATTTCACATTTACTGTCAAAGGGGGTTACAATTTGAATGGTTCTATATTAATGTATAATGAGTTTCTGGGTTTAAATGTTCATTTCATTTACGGATTTTGCTTCGCGATGTAGTGTTTCAATTTCACATTTTTTGACAAAGAGGGTTACAATTTGAATGGTTCATTGTTAATGTATAATGGGTTTGTCAGTTTAAATGTTCATTGCTTTTACGGATTCACTAGGTTTAAGGTTGCAATTTCACATTTACTGTCAAAAGGGTTTGAGGGCTTTTCAATGTTTCGTTGTTAATCTGAAAGGGTTCACATTTTCAGTTTTATTTTTTATTGGGTTTGCCAGTTTCGATGTTGGCTTTAAAATTCACTTTTAAACCTTCCATTTTTTGAAGGGGTTCATCCCATGGTCCATTGTGTTCCTTGTCCGAAAATTTAAAACAATGTGACCACTCTCAAACACCTCCTTCTGTTTCAATTTCAATGTTCAATTGTTAATGTATAGGGTTCACATTTTCACTTTTATCGTCCAATGTGTTTGATGGTTTCCAAGTTGACTTGATTATTGGTTTCACTGCATTCATTATGGGATTCACTTCATTGTTCTAGGGTTCACTGTTAAAGTAGTTCGGATTGCACATCTGCATTGTGTTCACTGTCATACGGTAAACATCTTCACATTTCTAAAAAAGAATATTTTCGCAAGGTATAAATCATTGTTTCAATGTGTTCATTGTTTGATGGTTTAAATCAATGTGAACACTTTTACATACTCTTTGGGTTTCAATTACAATTTTTCACTATTAATGCATATACACCTTCAACTTTTCACTTTTATTTTACAATGTTTTGTATGGGTTTCAAAGTTGACTTGATTTGGGGATTCACTTCATTTAGGGTTGACATTTCACTTTTAATGTTAAAAGGTTCAGGGCTTACGACTCACTGTTAAAGTAATGTGCATAGCACATTTGCATTGTGTTCATTGTCTAAGGATTTACATTCTAATTTGTTGCAATCACTTTACATGTTTCATACTTTTTCAAATGTTTGCCAACTTTCATGTGTAGTTGTGAAGTTCATTGAATACTTTATGTATGTCCATGTAGACAGTTAATTATTAGGAATCCTTGAACCCTTAAACATTAATAGTGAAATTGAATCCCTTCAACATCAGTCGGTATAAATCAAGTAACTACATATAAGTACGTACATGTATATGCATATATGTATGTACAGGGATGTGCATATATGTATGTTGATGCATATGCATATATTTGTGTACATGTATATGCATATATGTGTTTACTTGTACATGTAAATATGTACGTGCATAAATGTGCATGCACGTATTTACTTGGATGTGCATGCACATATGTACATGTATATATGTAGATGTTTTCAGAGGTGACTAAGGGAGAGGATCCAGGACATGCACACCCTAACTTTGGGGGTCCATGTGGCACGCAAAGTGGACCCAGAGACCAACTTTTCTACCCGGCCACGTAGACCGTTGAGTTGGCTGCCCCAATTCAAAACCATTTGACAATAAAAGTAAAAATGTGAACCCTTTTACATTAACCACTCATGCATATAAATTAGGATGCCACAATATGTATGTACATGTATATGCATATACATTTGTACATGTTAATGCATAAACGTACGTACATGTATATGCATATATGTATGGACATGTATATGCATATATGTATATACATGTGTTTATGTACATGTTTGTGGTCCATGTTGTTGTCATGCCCAAACTTTTGGGCAAAACACAACCAACAAATTCTTTTTTTTCTTTTTTTTTTTAAACACTAAAGTACACGCAACCATAGCTTTACCAATTGAGTCATCTTAGCAAGTTGTTACAAGCGAAATCTTAAATGATATTAAATACTATCACGGTAATTCCTAATAACAAGCGGAATGAACAAATGTTATAAGAGTAATAATTATTTCACTCAAAAGTCCTTATCATTTCAATTGCGTCTATTAGTACTTAATTAGATCCATTTCCACTAAATAGACATTAATAAATTTACTTGGTCCGACATCAATAATTAATAATTATCAAGTACCCATCATCTTGTTAATACACATTTTCTTAATAAATTAATCAACCTCTCTAAATATAATTGAAGAAGATATAATTAATCTCCATCAGAAAACCATTAATCATTTTTAGGAGCTAATTAAATTAGTTACTAACACTCAGTTTATGAAAGTCTATATTTTATTTTAACATAATTAAAATGTAATTTATACTATATCGACTAAAGGATCGTTTAACCCCATAACGAAAAATCGTTCTATAAGGTTTAATCTCTAAAACTTATATTTAGTTGGTCTGAAACTTATTCCCTATAGTCAAATAACTACCAACAGAATAAATTTCCTAAATGATTAACTCCAATAATAATATAATTTGTTAATCCCTTTTCTTTTGTTAAATATACCCATATGTTTATTTTGAAACATATGTTAAATATGTAACACTTTATAAAATATTTATCCTACCATTATGGACAAGTCATACAATCATGTTTTAAACTATGAAATTTACAATTACATTATAGACGATTTTATACATTCGTGTATTTAATCTATATATCTTTTTTTTTAATTCAAACATATATATAAAGAACATTATTTATTTTCTAAATGTAAATGTTTCAACATCTTATCTAAAAATGTATTAAGTAGATACTAAAACCATTCCCTTTATTCTATAACCACTAAATGCAATCTTAAACCTAAGGTCTACCCTATCATATATATATATAGTTTGAAAAACCTATATAAAAAAATAAATATGTTTCCATTTTTAAAATCATACATGTATAACCCTAACAGAATATTATATATATCATTTAATTTGTTCTACATTAAAAAAAAATCTCTTTCTTCTTTCACCTTACCCTAACCCTACCCGGGCTAGGGTTTTATCTCATTTCATTTGTATTACGCAAGGGCGGTATCGCACAGGGCGGAGATCATGGTGGCGGGGGTTTTAGGGGGAGCGGCGCCGCTCACTGTGGGTTACCACAATGGCGGTGACCACTGTGGTCGCCCACAGTGGCGGCTCTCGAGCCGTTCACTGTGGACGGCCGTAGTGGCGGCCCTTGGGCCGTCCACTGTGGACGCCCACAGTGGCGCTGACCAAGGCCCCCACTGTGCCGTGCACAGGGTTCGGCCCCCGCCGTCCACTATGCATTGCACAGTGGTTCGGCCCGAGCCCGACCCCTTTCTCTTTTTTTTTTTTTTTTATAAAATGTAATATATATATATATATATATATATATATATATATATATATATATATATATATATATATATATATATATATATATATATATATATATATATATATATATTCATATATTTTGAATGTTCATAGGATTTAGGGCCAAACTTTCATTTAAGCCAATATAAATTATTTTTCGTCTCAAAAACATAGAACATATTATTATTAATTCTCTGATTTAAATCAAGGTATTATTATTTGTTTTTTTTTAAGTTAAATACCATAAATCAGAGGTAGACTAAATAGTTTTAGATTTATATTCTGCAATAATGATTGACAGGAATCCAATGAAATTATACAACAACTAAAGAATGTGATATTATTTAAATCGAATAGGCTATTCATCTCTAGATTTTATTTTCTACAAAAAGGTAAATAACAGAGTTCAATAATTTTAATAGCAACTATATACATATGTGATTATTGAAACTAGATAGACCATATAATTTCTAGACTTAAATTTCTGTAAATAAATATGTGATTTTAATTTCTGCAACCTTATTTATCAAGAATCCTTTAAATTTAACCATGCAATTAGGAATTAACTGAAACATTTGTATTCAAAATAACTTGCATGCAATCATTAAATTAATTCTTTATTTTCCTAATGTATTTCATAAGCATAAAGGGATGAAATAAATTTCTTGCTTTTCAAAATAATATATACTCAACAAATACCAATTTCAAAACTTTTAGGAACTAAATCCAGAATTATTCACTTCATTGCTGCAGTATCTAAAATATTACATTTCTTTAAATTGCATTTAAAAGACACTATTGTCATTTTACAAATAGGTCTCTCATTATTAATAAATGAGGACTTTAAACAAATCATAAATATATTTCCAAATAGTTTTTTGCAACAATTAACTCCATCAAAATTCCATTTGTCATAAATCGTTCCTTCCAACAACCTGCAAATAATCAAAGGATATGACCATGGAGTGCTCACCTCCCAGCCTAAGCTAACTGGTAGCCACCTCCGAGCTCGGATAACCAAGCCCTAGACAGGTAACAAACATGTAAACACAAAAGACAGAATACGCGCACACTCAAAACACACTCCCAACCCGGGCTACACTGCACCACTCATTGGTGATGTCTTTTCAAGGGTGGTAGTGGACCAAGTACCTTGAGGAGACTGCAAGTATGGTAAAACAAATAGCCACCTCGTGGCAAACCAAAACATATAGCCACCTCATGGCAAACCAAATACATCAAGTATAACATAATCAACTCCTTATTCATTATGCCCCCTCAAGGCATTCATGCCTTATTTCCCTCCTCATGACCCCCAATGCATAAACAAGTCATGCAGCAAGGGTCACATAAATTCTCTTGTGATCACTCTCATAACGAAAGTCTCTCACTCGAGGGTTGTCACTTCTACCACCCACAAGATCCTCCTCTCTCCCAAGAGTAAGAGGTCTTGATGACTCCCAAAAAAACACATACAATGTATAAACACAAAATACCAAATAAATTTCCAAGAGAACATGCACGGAAACTAGTCTCTTACACAACCATTACTTTCAAAAACACATGCAATAAGAAATCCATTATAAGAAAGATACAACCAACCTTAATCTGCCCAAAGGTATTCTAGTTTTTTTTGTTGAGGATGAGCAGCCCAATTCCACGGTTCTTCTCTTTCTACCCTTAGCCAAAATTCTCAAACCAAATTCTATCTGTTTCTTTACAAAATTCTTCTGTCTCCAAAAATGGAGAGTGGGTGATTACCCCCAAAATCTCTCTTTCTTGCTTAAGAAGACACTAGTGTGAGTTCTCTCAAGTTTCTAAAACTAAAAAGGAAAGTAAAGTAAAATGGGAAAAGGGAACTTTCATTCAAAAGGGGAGGTTAGCCACTTAGCTCAAGCCTTCTAATTTTTAATTTTCGCACAACTTAGAAAACCTACTTTTTAGGGTGTCTAAATGGTCACATGGGAGTAGAAACTTGCCTAAAATTACCCCTAACCCTTAGGTCTACCTTATGAGCTTTAGGAAACCCTATTAAACTACCCCTAGGTGTCCATTTAACCATTTTTTAACTCCTCTAAAGTTTATTTTCGGGTCAAACCTATGTTGACCATCCCAAAGATTCTTTACCCATGGCATTTATGGAATCTCATTACATTAATTGAAAAAAAAGCTATAGTTAAACAATTCCCACCAAGAGACAAATTTAAAAATTCAAACATAAATCCACACGTGTCAAGTGACACAAAGAAAATACTTTTACAAATTTATACATGAAATCGTCTCTTGTGGATTTTACATAAATTAATTAAATAACACTTAACGCACATGTATCATTTACTGTTATGAATAAAATACAACACAAATGGGGTGTTGTCTCTCCAAATAGACAAACCTTGGCTTTATGAACATACATAGGTCTAGGTTTGGTTCTCCGTAATATTTCCATGGTCACATAAATATCTTTTCCTGCGCCACTCAAATACACATTAGTAATTTCCAATAACCTCGTATAATATTAAACACATGAATTAGAATACACACCAAGCACTTCGCATACAATTTACATTTGAACAATTCAATATATCTCATATTCAATTAAATCCACATAAGCAATTATCATAATTCTCCTAATTTTGGGCCACACCTAAAACATACATCTTAACTCTATCATCATAATTAAAGTCCTGCAAATCCAATAATGACATACCTCATCTCCAATTTATCCTATTCTAGAATCATATAGAGTTCTTTATCGTAAAGCATATAAATGAAGCATCAACATTTTTCAATGTTATCCAATCACGAAATCATATAAGTTCTACATCCTGACATAGTTGACATACATTAAATCGAGTTTATCAAATCCATGGATCTTTTAGGATTTCAAATTCATAACACATCAAAATGTACACCACAAGGTGCGATAACTCTATAACTTGGTTCAATTACTTTTCTCACAAATCTATCTGCCTAACATGGTCCATTTTATTGAATTATAAGGCATTTATTAATAGGGTCAAACATGGTCAACTAAGTTAATCAAAGCTCGGTCTGGGGAAGGCCTTACAGTTGTTCAAAAGGGTAGAACTAGAAGTAATCAAAACACATGTATAAGTAGCACAACCAAACTTGAAAGGTCCACAAACTAGTTTTTTATAGGACTCTTCATGTGAACATATAAATCAGGATGCCATAATATGCATAAACGTATGTACATGTATATGCATATATGTATGTACATGTATATGTATATATGTATGGACATGTATATGCATATATGTATATACATGTGTGTGTGTACATATTTGTGGTCAATATTGTTCATGAGGGCAGAACTAACAGTAATCAAAACAGATGTATAAGTAGCACAACCGAACTTGAAAGGTCCACAAACTAGTTTTTCAAAGGACTCTTTATGTGAACCCTTTTACATTAACCACTATTGCATATAAATCAAGATGCCACAATATGCATATATGTTTGTACATGTATATGCATATATGTATGGACATGTATATACATGTGTGTGTGTGTGTGTACATATTTGTGGTCCATAATGTTCAGGAGGGCAGAACTAGCAGTAATCAAAACACATGTATAAGTAGCACATCCAAACTTGAAAGGTCCACAAACTATTTTTTTAGAGGAATCTTCATGTGAGCCCTTTTACATTAACCACTATTGTATATAAAGCAGGATGCCACAATATGCATATATGTTTGTACATGTATATGCATAAACGTATGTACATGTATATGCATATATGTATGGACATGTATATACGTATTGTATATGGTGAAAATGGATAACAATAATAACGATATTGAAAGGCTAAATGAATTCAACCACAAAACCCTAGCCTAACAACAACAAAGATCCACCATAACATATGAAGATTACCTAAGACAATGCAAATCAAATGAAATCACAAAGATTATACCATCACATGTCCAATAGGGTTTGGATCTCCATTCTTCCTATCTCCATTGATCTTGTTTGATATATTTGCTCTCGGATTTTATGTGCACAAGAGCTCAACAAAGAACAGAATGTGGTTGCAAGTAGGATCGTATATGCCAAGTAGTCAATTGATCAAGTAGTTAGCGGGGGGTGTTTGATAATGAAGGAAGAATCTCCTTATATAGAAGACACTATATGAAATGGAGGGATAAGATTGAGAGGTGTTAAAGGAGGTCGGCTATGCTTAGAGGGTAGGTAAAAGAAATAATAAAACAATGAAAGGGGTAGGTAGTGTATGAATTAAGAGATGAATGACATGTGTCATGGGTAGAAAAGGTTAATGACTTAATTAAATAAATAAATATTTAATTAATTAATAGAAGAAGTGGGATCAATTAAATAAATAAAATATTTATTTAATTTAAGAAAAGGATAATTTAAATAAATAAATGTATTTTTTTAAATGATAAATAAGGCTAGAAGAGGATAAATGAATTAATTAAATAAATAAGGATTTATTTAATTAATAGAAGAATTAGGCTAAAGATAATTAAATAAATAAAATATTTATTTAATTAGACGTGACAATTTTAGGTGTCTACATTTTGCCCCTCTTTGAGACAATGCGGTTTGTCGCGTTGTTTCAAAGAAAATAATATGAACTGATACAGAGTTGCCCCAAGATGGGAATGACATGCCCCCTCGAGAGATTGGATGAAAAAATGTCTGAAAAGATCGCAGACAATCTATTGATAAGAAAGACGGGATAGAATGGACTGACTGGATAAAGTGACAGAGTCACGGGATAATGAAGACTGACTCAGGAAATGAGGGCTAGGGCAGTCTCTAAGATAGACCAGGAGGAAAAAACATCCTCATTGTCATCCACACATCTAAGAGATCAGAGTTCAGAGCGAGATAGAGCAGCAGCAGTCAGTAGCGATGGCTTTGATTCACAGATTCGACCGCGTTCATCGATATCAGAGGCCAGCAGAGGCAGGAGAGCCGGTAAGTACCACAAAACCTCCTTGTACGTTGTTGCATTTATTGTTGTCATTAATGCATGCTAGGTAATGTAATAAATACGCGTTTATGTCAGGAAAACGCGTTTGTGTCCAAAAATATGAATTTGTGTCTTCTAGGTCAAATCAGCAGTTCTGTGATGAACATACGCTATCGATTGGATAAGCTACTGAAATGATACATTCAAGCAAGTCCTCTAGGGAAAACTAGGATAGCAAATAGGGCTAGGATTGACAATTCTGTGATAGAACATACGTTGCCAATTAGGAAACTACTCAAGAGGATTCACTCAAGCATAGGCCCTAAGATAAGATAGATCAAGGCACTTTGTGATGAACAGTGAGTACCAAGATATAGTACTTTGTGATGAACATGGAGTACTAAAATATGAGCAGCACTTTGTGATGAACAGTGAGTGCAAATGTGAGCAACACTTTGTGATGAACAGGGAGTACCACTAGGATAGAAGCAACACTTTGTGATGAACAGTGAGTGTCACTAGGATTGAGATGATTGATTTGTGTGACTGCAGGAGTATTTGCCTATGCTGGAGTCATGAGAGAGATTCCCATCGACTCAGAGGTTGCGACCTGAGTTGACAGCTGAGGACCGAGCTATGATTGAGGCTATGGGATTGAGACATATTTTGTATGTGCTTGAGTTTCATGCGAACATGGGATTGTTGACTGCACTGGCAGAGAGATGGCACTCAGAGACTTGTATGTTTCATTTGTCGATGGGGGAGATGACAGTCACCCTGGAGGATGTATACAGGATTCTGTGGATACCGATCGACGGGGAGCTGATTTCGTACGATCGAGACGGAGACAGGGATGCCCTTAGACGAGTGTTCTAGGATCCGGGATTGGAGATGAGGGTGGGACATGTGGCATGGGATACCATGACATGGACAGGATTAGCACTACCAACAGTGTTGGCAAGAGTTATCAGTGGGTTCCTCTGTCCGGATAGGGCGACACGAGGGGTGGCCGCAGAGGACACAAGGGATAGGAGAGATGATCTTGGGGTGGGTCCTTCTAGGGCTCAGACTCCGTCGAGGCCAGCCAACTCTGAGGGAGGGAGTTCATCGTAGCCGTAGAGGGCTCCCTATGTATCAATTTTGTATCATTTTGTATGATGATGTAGACACCTTCGGGTGATTGTAGCCATATGATTTTGACATCACTGTATCATGACACTTTTGATTATGTATATATGAGACGATTCATCTTTGTGGCAGCTATATGCATGCGTACCTATGTGATGAGATGTTTCATGATGTATGTTTCTATGTGATGGTTATGATATGGATGCAAATATGTATATGATGAAATACAATATTTTTTTCTTTTATGTTTTTATATGTTATGCCAATGCAAATGTGAATGTATGAAATGCGGATGGATATGACAATGCAAATAACTATTTACATGATGAGAATATAAAATGTTCTAACATGTGTTGTGTGTAGGATGTGATGCAATTGTGATATCTATATGTATGTATGGAATGCTAACATGTGATAATGTAGGTGAAACTACATGAAATGCAAATGTTTTTGGCGTGTCATTATACTCAGTCATGTGATAACAGGCTACGCGGACACGAGAAGGACGATGGAAGTCAATCAAGAAAGGGGGATGAAAGACAGAAGATATGAAAGTGAAAGAGCTTCTTGTGCGTTATCATCATTGAGCTTTATTATGGCAAGTAGGTTATGACAATCGAGGCATATGTTCGACCCAGAAAGTCATTGTACCTGTTTGCATGGAGATAAGATAGTCACAAACAAGGAATGCCCCAGTTCATACTAGACTCACAGTGTCCTCATATCCTTGGACAAGTCATAGCATTACTAAGAGACAATCCACAGACAACAAATACAAATAGGTGACGATACCCTATCCTTGCCTTTCTAGTCAAAGACATCCTGGAGATAGAATCTATAGTCAGAGACATTCCGGAAAAGCTAAAAGACATGTCACCAAAAAAAGATGAAATCAAAAGAAAACCAAGACTCGACACCAACATCCACTGTAGCCCTCAAGTTTAGTTTCTCTTGTCACTTGTATAAGTCTTATTTGATTGTGGTCACAATGTTTACTTTCACAAAATGGATAGATAGCACTGAACCATAATGTTGTCTGAGTTTGTTGAAAGATTTGATTTGTTGAAGCCCATTATTGCTGCTGTGTCTCATCTGAAACTGACTGAATCCATGAAACTGATACTTTATTGCAGAGAAGATGAAACTTTATTGCGGATCTGTGATGCAAATGTTGCTTTATCGTGGATTGTGCGCGGATAGACTGAAGGAAGCTGGAAGAAACTGTACTCCTTAGAACGTGTGATGCTCTCAGTTCCACATCCATCACTAGACGTAGGATTTGCCTTAGCCACATATAGGAGTTGATTTATTATGGATGGAAAGGGAAGTGAAAAGGGAGGTTTATTATGAATGGCAAACCAATATTGGGTAGATCAATAACAAGCCATGATGGGAATGGGTAAGTTTATTATGGATGAATTGGTCGTGAGTGTGTGCAAAGTGAAGTGATGAAAGAGAATCCTGAAGGAGGGAGGAGCAATGTCTCTACACATGGCGCTGGTGACCCATTTTTCACCATGGTACTTGCCCAGGGCGTCACCGAAGTGGTTTTCACCGTTGGACGAAATTATTTCTCTTTACTTTTTTTTGATTTTTCAATGTTTTTTGTGTCACAAGGCGCCTGTTTGCCAGGTTTTCACCAAGTAACGATTTATTTTGTTTTATAATTTTTTTTGTATTTTTGTATTTTTTTATTTTATTTTTTTTGTATTTTTGAAATTTTTGATTTTTTTGTATTTTTGAAATTAGGATATTCCAAAGAGCTATGTGTAGAACTTGTGAAGGTGCGTGTTGTTGATAAGATCCTCCAAAGGTTCACCTTCTGTAGTTGAGAGCTGATATGCCCCAGATCCATATGCTGCTGTAATGATGTAAGGACCAAGCCAATTTGGTTCGAACTTGCCCTTCTTCTCTCTGTCTTGCTGATTTTTGGGATTTTCTCTGAGAACCAAATCACCTACCTCAAATGTGCGAGGCTTAACTTTATGATCGTATCTACAACGTTCCTTGATTGAATGATGTGTATCTCGATTGACTATCTTCCTTGATGAAGAAACTGAGATAGAATTACTAGTGTGTGGACTACACAGGCCCATATGTGTGTCACCTAAAGAAGTTTGGGCATCCCTGATAACAAAGTCCCTTGAGGAAGCTCCATTAAAGGTCCATGATGTATCGCCAGAAGGGAAAGGATGTGTGGAACAATTGGATGAGTGATGAAGGCTTATGATTGTGAAAAGAAGTGAAAGTAGGATAGCATGATGGAGACTTAGAATCAACAAGTATGCTTTTTGATTTAAAATTTTAGAACTTTTGCCCCCAGTTATTTTGATATTAGGGGAGATCAACTCTTGCTCTTTTTGCTTCATAGGAGTTTTATCCTTGACTTTGATTTTTCCAGAGTCCAATAGCTTTTGATTTTGATCTGGACTAAAGGACTTTTCTTTATTTTTTACTTTTAGATTTTTCTTTTCAAAGCTTGATTTTTGATCCCCAATAAGTAAGGGCTTTTGTGATTCTTGTTGATCCAAGTTTGGGAGAGGAGTGGAGATGGAATGAGTGGATGAAATGGTAAGGCTATGTGAGTTCTCAAGAGGGCTGGCAATACGCTCAATAGATTCTTCTCTGGAACCACTCTTAGGACTATTGATATCAAGAGATGCTTGCACCACTAGAGGAAATTTGCATTTAGATTTAGTAGCCACAACACTAGGTGGTTCACATCCAATTCCTTGCAAATTGTTTATAGATTGTTCCTGTCGGCTGAATACCTTAGGAGATAGTGGGAGTTGCTCAACATGAAAGATATACTCACCACATCCCAGGTCTTTAATCTTGAATTTTTCTTTGAGCTCTGCTTTCTTTGATGTAGAAGCTTTTAAGGATTCTGGATCCACATATGTTGATGAAGGAATAGCTTCTCGATTGACTGGGATTGTTATTTCTGATCTAGGTCGCATATTGTTGCAATATATGAATGGATTTGGATCAGCTTTGACAGTCACTTCAACTCCATTGTGTGGAAACTTGATACATCGATGATATGTAGATGGGATTGCGCTCATTTCATGAATCCATGGGCATCCCAAGAGTATGTTGTATGTGAGATCGATGTCTAGGACTTGACAAACCACATCCTTTGTAACTGGCCCAACTCTGAGAGGCAAGGTGATTGTGCCTTTGGATGAACGCTCTTCATCATCATATGCCTTGATGGTAATTTTGTTTGTAGAATTCACAGCTTTATCAGAATATCCCAATTGTTTAATAGTGCTCAATGTACAAATGTTTAGACCTGCTCCTCCATCTATCAGGACTCGTTTGATTCTATGTTTGTGTATGAAGGCTTCAATGTGTAATGGTGCATTATGTGGCTGACTTACAGAGGCGTCATCGGCTTCTGTGAATGTAAGGGAGTGTGGAATGGAAAGGTATCCCACCATGGCTTGAAATTGGTCCACGTTTAGATCAGTAGGAACAATAGTTTCTCTCAAGATTTTATCAAGAATGGCTTTATGTGCAGAGGATATGCATAGGAGCTCAAGGATGGAGATGAGCGTGGGTGTCTTCCCTAACTATTCTACAAGGTCATACTCAGGTTTGGTTGATGAGGAAGTGGTGTTCTTGGCTGGAGCACCTTGCAAAGTGAATTTACCTCGACAGGTTGTAACATGACATTCAGAGGTAGGTTCGGAAGAAGATCCAATTCCTTTCAGAACGATCTTGGGTCTCTGGGTAGAATTCTCAGGGATTTTATCCTTGATGATAATGGTAGAGACGTAATTGTCCATCGAGATGTGATTGATGGTTGAATCATAGTTATAAGATGCTCTAGTATAGTTGGTTTGGTCATCTGTGGCTGCAACTTTTCCCTTGTCATGCTTTGGGAATGGTTCCTTAAACATCTCATGTTCTTGATTGGATGAGTGTCCTTCAATCTCAATGTCACCTCTATCAATGAGATCTTGTATGATGTTCTTCATTCGATGACAATTTCTTGTCTTATGACCCTTGCTCTTATGAAATTCACAATATTCATCATCATTCCACCAATTTGGTTTAAACCTTTGGTTCATATGGAGGAAAATTTGGAATAGTGATTACCTTGTTTGCCACTAGCTTTTTGAAAACTGACTCAAGTGGTTCTCCCAATGGAGTGTACTTCCTTCATGATTTATAAGTTGTTTGAGTATTCACCTGATTTGATCCGGAAAAAATGAATTTGGGTCGCACTGTATTGGCATCAACAACACCATCATTGACTGTGTTCTTGTTTTTATTCCAAAATCTTGGCTTGTCTTTTCCTTTAAAGTCATCTTTGTTTTCCTTGAATATCTTAATGACTCCTTGTTCAATTAGACCTTTTCTGTCGCTAAGCCTTTTTCAATGACGTCCTTGAAGGTGGACAAACAAGCTTTCCTTAAATCATAACCAATGTCTTTGTTAACATTATGGGTGAACATTTCTACCATTTGTTTTTGTGGAATTTAACAAGAGCATCTACTGGCTAAATTCCTCCATCTTTGTAAAAATGATGCAAAAGACTCTCCCTCTTTTTGCTTGGTGTTGCACAAAGTAGTGACTAATATGTCTGTCTCTATATTGTAGGAGAAATGTTGAATAAATGCCTCTGCTAAGTCACCCCATGACTTAATTCCAGGTGGAAGCTGGGAGAACCATTCCATAGCTTGATCACCTAGGCTTTGTGGGAATAATCTCATCAAATATGTCTCTTCTGCTTATGTGTGCCTTAGGATCCCCTTTTCCTCTATACTTATCAAATTTAGGCGTCACAAAGTGTGTAGGAAAAGAAGGCATTGGAATGCTTTTGTGAAATGGATAGGGACATATGTCTCTCATTGTGTATGTTGGCTTTGGTGTATTTATGTCCTCCATTTTCTTTTGTAAGTCCCTAATTTGTTGTTCCAAAATGCTCTTAGGTGGAGATCGACTTCTTGGACCATACCCCATGCTTGAGGCACCAATTGGAGGAGGAGCATGTTGCATATATGGATGATATTGATCATACACATGTTCGTATGGAGGAGGTCTATAGTGATGCTGCGTATATGGACCACTCGGTATAGATTCATGTTGAGGAATGAAATATCTATTTTGTCCATGTATACCATACTCTACAAGCATGTCATGTTCTAATGTGTTGCCCCCAAATTTGACACGGGGTTTCCTTGTGTGCAAATTTTGAGCATGCCTTTGAATATCCAATTGCTTTGGTGGTTGATCCTTAGCATTGGTATGTGATTGAACATATCTTTCTGCATAAGACTTCCATAATGGTCTGCGAAGGTGAGTATCATATGCTTGACCATGTGTATGTGGGACCTCTGGTTTTTGAAACAAAGATGATGGTGATTCAGGCACCATATGTGGTCCTCTATTGCCTCCACTATTAGGCCTTCTTTGATCCATGTTGGAGTGAGTTTGTTGCAAAGGCCGATTTTCCATTATTTGAGACATGTCAAAATCACATGGTATCTTGGCTCCACTTTGTGCCATCATTTGTAAGAAGTATTGTCTATCCCTCCTCATTATTTCCTCAACCAATCGATTGAAACGGGGATCCATAATGGATTCTTCCACATCTGTTGAATGTACTGAAAAATTGTCCATATCATCATTGTGTGTATCATTGTTGTTTGTAGTGTCCATGTTCTCAACATTTGGAATGTTTCTATAGGCATACATGTCAGGTAATGTAGTATGATCAGAATTGAAAAAGATATCATTGTCATACTCATAAGAACTCATGTTTGCGGACTCTTGAGCCTCTTTAGTTTCTCTCCTAGATTTTTGAAGACGGGTTTCAACCATGAACTAGGTATTGACCGAGATGTGTTAGACTAGATGAAAATGGAAAAAGTATGGAAGACCAAGAGTTGGATGGAATGTAAATGAATCTGGGGTGTACTTGCAATGTCCAAAGTGTAAGACCAAGTATGTATGTAGTAGAGCAGGTGTGACTTCCAAAGAGAGGATAGTTTTTCTTGATGAGGTAAGTTGACCTTGACTCTAAGTAAGACCAAATGAGACCCAAAGGTGATAGACCTTGATGAGGGACCACTTAGCAAAATGTTGTTGTATGTAGTGTGTTGACAAAGTATGACGAGGACAAGCAAGTGACCTTTTGACTCAAGTTTAGACAAATGTAAATTTAATGCAAGATGTAAAGCAATGATGGACTTTGTGAGACTCAAAGACAAGTTGAATGCTAGATGAAAACCTGGAGAAACAACCTAGGAAGCTCAAGAATTCCGAAACTGATTGCTCTTGTTTGCTGGACTGTAAAATTTTTCCAATTTGTGAAGTTGTTGGTTGTGACCAAATCTGAATTTTTGACTGTTTTTCGTGACAAGAGGACACAATGTTGATGAGGACTCAATGTTTGCAAGTGTTTAGACTCAAAATGACTCCAAGAAAAGTGTGTTGTTTGATGTAAAAATATTTTGCATACACTTGAAGACACAAAAGACACAATGTTTTGCTGTTTGGTCTTGAATGTTTTGAATGTTTAAAATAAGTCAAGCACAATTCTTATGGCTGGCCAAGACAATAGTTGTTGATCCCACATGAGGTTTTACCCTCAAGGCTACGCTATTCAGAGTGGATACTTAGATGCTTGACCTCACTGGCTCCACCCTCGGCACTCACTTCTCGGGTCAGCCAAGCATCAGTCTCCATGAAAACTCCCCGTGAACTTTGTATCTCTACTAAGAACCGTATGTGTGTGGGCCGCTACCAGAGGTCCGACCTCTTGCCCCAACAACTAGAAGGATTTGGGCTTCTAAAATAAAAAGGTGCTAGTAAGGGCATCCGCTCATGTGGCCATACATGCGGCACTTTCAGCTCTGTAAATACAGAAGGCTCCCAGCCGGTAGGGGTTACGCCCTACAACTGATCAAATAAATTTGATCAAACGGGTTTATGGGGAGACATAGTGTTGGTATGAACTAACCAGCACACGTTATCCATAATTTTCACCATGAATACAGTTGTTTATAGTGGTTCAGAAGAGGTGGGTTTTCCTCACTACCACTTGGGTCGTTCTCTTCTCACTAGTAGTCCTAATGACCACACGGGAAGACAGGCCCTCTAAAGATTAAACAAAAAAGAGCCTATTGCTCAAGACACAAAAGACAATGATTCAATTTTAGTGCACCAATTGAAGTGTTTGCTAGTCTATGAAAACAAGGCACACAATAAAAATCTAAAAACCCTTGCCAAGGACCTACAACAAAGATTTATTAGTAGTTTGTATTGTTTCAAATGATCACCCATTCCTGCAAGCACACAAGTTAGGTAAATTTTAGATCCAAAAGACTTTGTGAAATAGGGGCCTTCAACAATGCGTTTTGTTGACCAATTCAAAGATCCGATTCATCATAAAAAAAGACCATTTGTAAAATTTCAAGAGATTTCCAGAAATGTAAGAAAATCCAAAAATTTGCTAATTTGCTCCAAAAATTAATTTTTTATGAAAAATCATAAAAAATTCATATAAAATGCAAAATCGATCCAAAAAATCTGAAATTTTTACTAGAGAATCCTGATGGTCTTCCAAACCTGCATAAAAAAATTTCTGCAACAAATCCAAGCAGTTTGTGAGATATGAGTAAAATAATGCAAAACCCTAATTTTCAAATATCTGATTTTTGAGGAATGATTTTGCATCAAATTTAAAATCACAAAGAATAGATCCTGTGTAATTCTGAGATATTTTTAAAAATGTAAGAAAATATGAAAAATTCGCTAATTTGCTCTCAAAATTAATTTTTTATGAAAAATCATAAACAATTCATATAAATTGAACAAGTGATCCAAAAAATCTGAAATTTTTACTGAATCCTTCTGATACTTTTCTTGACATGTAGAAAAAATTTGATGCCAAAATTCGAAGCGGTTTGTGAGATCTGATCAAAATAAGGAAAAACCCTAATTTTTAAAGATCCGATTTTTAGGGAAATATTTTGCATCAAAATTAAAATCACAAAGAACAGATCCTATGTATAATTCTGAGTGATTTCGAAAAATGTAAGAAAATCCAAAAAAATTCTCTCATTTGCTCTCAAAATTAATTTTTTATGAAAAATCATAAAAAATTCATAGAAAATGAAAATGTGCTCTAAAAATTCTGAATTTTGTATTGTGATCTCCTGATACTTTCTTCAATCTGCAAAAAAAAATTGGTGCAAAATTTCCTAGCCGTTTGTGAGATATGATCAAATATCTCCAAGATCTTGATTTTGTGTCCAAAACCCTAGCTGCACAAGATTATTCTCCAAATTGTTTTACAAAACAACAATATAAGGTTAGAAAAATATGCAAAAAACACAGATCTAACAAAAATACATGTCCCACGGGGCATGCCAAAATTTTTATGGTGAATATGGATAACAATAATAACGATATTGAAAGGCTAAATGAATTCAACCACAAAACCCTAGCCTAACAACAACAAAGATCCACCATAACATATGAAGATTACCAAAGACAATATAAATCAAATGAAATCACAAAGATTATACCATCACATGTCCAATAGGGTTTGGATCTCCATTCTTCCTATCTCCATTGATCTTACTTGATATATTTGCTCTCAGATTTTATGTGCACAAGAGCTCAACAAAGAATGGAATGTGGTTGCAAGTAGGATCGCATATGCCAAGTAGTCAATTGATCAAGTAGTTAGCGGGGGGTGTTTGATAATGAAGGAAGAATCTTCTTGTATAGAAGACACTATATGAAATGGAGGGATAAGATTGAGAGGTGTTAAAGGAGGTCGGCTATGATTAGAGGGTAGGTAAAAGAAAGAATAAAACAATGAAAGGGGTAGGTAGTGTATGAATTAAGAGATGAATGACATGTGTCATGGGTAGAAAAGGTTAATGACTTAATTAATAGAAGAAGTGAGATCAATTAAATAAATAAAATATTTATTTAATTTAAGAAAAGGATAATTTAAATAAATAAATGTATTTATTTAAATGAGAAATAAGGCTAGAAGAGGATAAATGAATTAATTAAATAAATAAGGATTTATTTAATTAATAGAAGAATTAGGCTAAAGATAATTAAATAAATAAAATATTTATTTAATTAGACATGACAATTTTAGGTGTCTACACATATATGTATGGACATGTATATACATGTGTGTGTGTGTGTACATATTTGTGGTCCATATTGTTCAAGAGGGCAGAAGTAGCAGTGATCAAAACACATGTATAAGTAGCACAACCGAACTTGCAAGGTCCACAAACTAGTGTTTTAGAGGACTCTTCAGTTAGATCCAATCCAATTCACATGTAATGTGATGATTGGGCCAAGGTCTCAACAATTGGAACAACTACATGAAGTCATTGGATGAGGACATGTCATCCTCATAATTCTAAACAACGAGGACATGTTGTCATTTGAAATCTTTGTAGTCGTGATTTATGTTGCACTTTCACATTCATATTGAATGGTCTGTGCACCACAATTCTCAAGTATAAAGGTATTTGAACGACTGTGTGTCCACGTTGTAGTTGATTTGGGAGGTGCAAGTAAGGAGAGGTGACACGTAGTTAATGCCTATGCAATTGGAATTTGAATGTGGGGGAAGGAGTATTGGGCAGAGTAGATGGTCTGTAAGGTGTGCAAGTGATTGATCACCACAAGGCCAACTTGTTTGATGTGAATGGAAAGTTTGGTAGGTTTCGATGGTGGTCCCGCTCTCGTTTCGGTCGATGGTCCGAAGTGGCATTTTTTTGGCGACTTGGATGACACGTCATCCTTGACCATGCAAAAAAACCTCGTTGGCATGCCATCTTTTGATTTTGGGTTGCCAACTCAACAGTACTTATCAAGATTTTCTCCTCATCCTACACAACATCTTCTCAATCACATTAACATATAAAATTGTCATCTTTGCTCGTTCATCTCATGTTCAACAATGGAAACATAAAACATGTAGTTGTTGACATCTATGCTCAATCATCTCATTACATGTACTGAATTGCAACAACATGTACATTAAATAGGTATGCACATTATTGGAAACTAAAAGCATGATCGTGTTGACAACTTCCTCAATCATCTTTGCTCATTCAACCCATTACATGTTCTGAATTGCATTGACATATAAAGCAAACAAAATGCACCTAAATAGAGACATAAAACATGTAGTTGTTGCCGAGTTGATCACTCATCCCATTACATGTAGATAATTGCATCAACATCTATATAAAATAAGTATGCACATAATTGGAAACTACAAGCATGTACTAGTCCACAACTTCCTCAATCATCTTTGCTTGTTCATACCATTACATGTTCTTAATTGCATGGACATATTAAACAAATGAAATGCACCTAAATGGAGACATAAAACAAGTAGTTATTGACGAGTCAATCACTCATCCCATTACATGTAGATAATTGCATCGAAATCTATTTAAAATAAGTATGCACATAATTGGAAACTACAAGCATGTACTAGTCCACAACTTCCTCAATCATCTTTGCTCATTCATCCCATTACATGTTCTAAATTGCACGGACGTATAAAACAAACAAAATGCACCTAAATGGAGACATAAAACAAGTAGTTGTTGATGATTTGATCACTCATCCTATTACATGTAGAGAATTGCATCGCCATCTATATAAAATAAGTATGCATGTAATTGGAAACTACAATCATGTACTAGTCCACAACTTCATCAATCATCTTTGCTCATTCATCCCATTACATGGTATGAATTGCATGGACATATAAAACAAATTCCTCAACCATACCATTACTTGTTTTGTATTGCATTGACATACAAAAAACATACCATACGAGCATAATTCAAAACAAAAATCATGTCAAATCCATGTCTTGAAAAGACATTTTCCTAGTTCTGGTATGACTTGATAAACCAAAAAAGTCAAACAAAAAAAGCACATATGTTCATGTAGATGTCAGTTCATCCAAGAGGGAAACAAAATTCTTCTAACTTCAGGTGGTACCCCTAAGCCTACAACAGGTGCCATGTTCTCATCACCTTGTATTGGGTTGCTATACCCAGGCTTGTCAACAACCCTTGCCATGTGTGTCAAAGGAATAAAAAAGGTCACGAATGGGGAAGTTGGTTGACAAATTGAAGGTGGTCGAAAATACCCAGGGTTGTTGGCACCCCCTAGCATTTGAGTTGAAGGAATAGTAAAGGTCATGGGTGGGGAACTTGGTTGGCAAATTGAAGGTAGTTGAAAGGTGGGGATCATTGTGTTTAGCATGTCCTACATTATGGGATGTCGTTCTGGCAACAAAATCAATGGAGTTGATGGACTGTTTAGCATCCTCTTTCTTGCCATAATCATTCTCTGCTCCTCGATGGCCCTGTGAGATTTTGCCAAGATCAAGAGGCAATGGAAAACACGAATAAGAGAGAACAAAATAGATGATAGAAACAAATTGTATTCTATCAAGATGAAAAATATGATCAACTGGATCATTAAGCATTGTTACATACAATGAATATGAGCCTCCTTATACAGGCAAGGCTATATGGATATGTGAGCACACAAACATGACATGTGGCTCAATAAGAAACAAGGGTAGGTAGGAAATAGGTGTGGGTAGGTAGAAGAAGCAATATAAGAGTCCACATGAGGTGGATCACCCACTGAATGTGGAGTGTAACAACAAGATCACACCATAAAAGGTGTAAATTCTCCTACACACACTATCCCAATGTGGCACAAACACCCAAGTGTCTCGTACCCAAACTACTATGAAATGCATTTCCTAAGTAGACTTAAGTAAGGTGTAATAATATCCATGATGAATAATTATTTACACCAACACCCCCCCTTAAGTGCAACTTAGGGGAATGCACTTAAGTCTACAATGCAACTAAGCAATGCAAGATGGGTCCCGACTACTAGGCCATGTTAGGTACCCATGTACAAATGCAAATGCATGCAAACCAATGAAATCGAATCTCTCACAAAGTGGGGAAAGAGAGAAAAACCCAATGGGAAAAAACCCTCCCCCAAAAGAGAGATGAAAAAACTAGATACAAAGAACTCTCATAGAAGTATGTGAAGGACAAAACCCCATGCGAGGAAAAAGTCCCCCCCATATGAGAGAAGAAGAGAAGCTAGGAAGCCCCCCCTCAATGTGGATTCTGCACCAATGATAGAAGCTCAATGTATGAAGAAACTGCTTCACGAACGTCGAACAATATTCCTCCCCTTAGGAAGAAACAAAACCAAAGGTGTATCCATGAAGTCTCCCCAATCATGAAGGGAAGATGTATGAAGAAAACTCATGATGAAAGGAATCTTTGAAAACTGCTCAAGTGTCCCCATGTCGATGTTGAAAGGTACCCCCTCCAAAGGTGGTAAACTGTGCCACACTGCTAAAAAAGGCACTCCAAGATCTAGTGTAGATGGATGTCGAACATGTCCCAAAGACTCACATGTCTCCTCAAAAAATAAAGAGACCTCCTCCAATTGTTGTACATAAGTATCCACAATCATGTCAACCTCGAAAGACTGATCATGTAGAGAATGAACAAGAGGGTCAGAGTGTTCCCTCGCAACAATCGAAGAAGGATCATCTTCATCAAAGAGAAGATGAATGTCATCAATGATGTCTCCCAAATCTGTAATGTAGGATTCCATAAACAAACCTGCAATGTCTGTCAAGTAACCATCTCATGAATCTGAAGCTGGAAGACAATGAATATCTTGCTGCACTGAATCACATGAAGGCAAAACTATCGCACTATCTGCATCATTGGGTGCAATAGGTGATGTGATATAAATATGAGGAGATGAAATACAAGGCTCACGAACGGGGTCACATGTGAGAATCCCCATGTTCAAGTGCCCAAAGTTCTCCTCAAAATCTGAACCATCACAAGAAGTGTGATTATCATGTGTAGAATCATCAAATGTGAAATCATCATCATCAACAAAATCTGAAAAGGAGTATAACTGAGATGCATGATCAACCACCCTAGTCGCAATGATAGCTCTAGTCTCCAAGTCTCTAATGAAAACTGAGTCAAGTGTGAACTCCACAACTCTCTTAGTTGCGCCATGTGTGATTTGATAGATAGAAAGGAGATTGTTTGTCAAGTGGAGTACACACAACACATCATTGAAGGAGTTATCCCCAATGTCAATAGATCCTTTCCCAATCACATCCATGTATGTATGATTGCCCATCAAAATCTGTGGCATGGTGCAAGGCTCAAATGTAGAGAACATGGACTGCGAAGATGCCATATGATGAGAAGCCCCTAAATCTAGAAGCCATCTCTTTGAATCATGACTGATAGTAGCACATAGAGCTTTTCCTTTTCTTGTTCCAAAAGAGTGAGTCTTTCCACTTGTAGAAGCCATGAATGCTTGCCCTTTTCCTTTTGAATGTGAGGAAGTGGAAGTTGATGAATCATCCTTCTTGTAGACTTTAGGCAAATCAATGTTATGCTTTTTGATGATATGTGTAAGCTCATCAATCTTCTTAGAATGGCAACGATGCTCCTCATGACCAATCTTTTTACAATAAGCACAAGTAGGTCTCTCCCTCTTTGGCGAATTATCTCTCTTGGAAGAGGATGAATCTCCTTGTTGTGGAGAAGATGGTGCTTTTTCTTTAGGATTTGATTGCCATTTCTTCTTGTTTGAGTTGTCCTTTCCTTGATTTCCTCTGTTCCCTTGATTTGCCACTAATGCTTGAGACTTAGAAGCCTTAAGAATGCCCATGCTTATCAACTTAGTTTGTTCCATCATCAACATTTCATTGAAAGCATCAAATGTAGGCATTTTGTAGCTTGAACCCATTGTCATCCTATGGGTTTGGAAACTAGAAACAAATGCTGCATATTCTTGTGGAAGCTTGCCTATCAAGTTGAATATCAATTGAGTATCCTTTTTATCAATGCCACAATCTTTGAGTTGTGCCCTCAACTCATTTGCCTTAGTGACATAATCTTGTATAGTATCAAAGTTCTTGGGATCTAACATGGTGAGATCACTATCAATTTGATATCCCCTAATCTCATCAACTTGACCATACAAGTCTTGAAACTTTTGCCAAGCATCCTTGATTAGAGTACATTTCTCAATATGAAAAATGAGATCCTTTGATACATACTTTCTTAAGGTACCAATTGCCATGATATTTTTAGTGAGCCAATCTAAGTGACCAACTGGATCAACCTTAGGATCAGCGGGAGCAACAATAGTTCCATCAATGTAATGAGTGAGTCCTTTTTCCATAAGTTTACTCCATGCATCAATTTTCCAAGTAGCATGATTATGTGGAGTTAAGAGAGGAAACTTAGAAGAACCCATAGCAACAAAAAGAAAGGAACACAAGAGACACCCCCCCAAATTCACTCAATCAAAGTACCCCCCCCAAAGTGATGATTTTGGCACTTTATACTTAGTGTGATTACAATGAGCCACTTGCAAAACAAGGCAAAGTGGTCTTATGATGCAAATTTTACAACTTCTCAAATGAGATACAAGAGACTTCAATCAATAGTGCAATGAATCTAATTGAGATTCAAGCAAATATACAAGTACCAAGAGAGCCAAAAATGGCCAAAATTTGAAAGTACAATTTCTACTTACAATGACATCAATCTGATAGCATCATGTGAAAGTAGACAAACAAATACGCACTTTAAAAAAAAATGGCACCTGAAAAGGAGGTCGTATGACCCCAAACGAAGCCTCTGAAGTTGCAAAAACTGGGATTACTTAGGTACAGTCACCAAAAACTGCATTTTATGAAAAATCAGTGCATCAAAATCAAAAAATTTCTTCACCACTGCGGAGAGCATGAAATTCTAGCCCATTTTAAAAAAAATTGCTCGAAAAAAGCAGCAAAAATGAGCAAGTTATGGCCATTTGAAGTTGAACTGCAAAATAAAAAATGCAAATGAGAGGGGCCTGCCAAATTTTTGAAAAATGATGACATGGGGCTCATGTCAGCAAGTCACTATGTTAAATTTGACGGTCGTATGACTGTGGAAAAAACTTCGCCCCTGCTGGTCGGGCGTCCGTACTGTATGGACCGCTGATGTGGTGGATGGTTGTGCAGGCCGTATCGTACGGATTTGCTGAATGGGTACTGTACAGTGGCGTACAAAAAGCTGACATGGTGGATGATGTGGCTATAGACTATGTGTACGGGAGGTACTCGCGGGCCAGTGGCTGCCTGCCACATGGCGGACGCGGGTTCGCCTGTCAGGTTGACCACCGGCGGAAGTGAACCAGGACGGCCGGCGAGGAAGAAGCCGACGGGAGGGAGCACGGCGCGACGGCAGAGTTGAGGTGCTCGGGCGGTGATGGGTGAGCGTGCAGAGCCAGTGGCGGAGGACTTGGGCGTCGGGGAGGAGGTGGCGGGCGCCGGCGGTAGGTGACGCGGCTGTCGGGAGGACGGAAGCCAAGGCGGTGTTGCAGAGTCTAGCAGGAGACGGGCGCGGGCGACATGCGCTGGAGAGACCGAGGATGGGGCCAGTGTCGGGAGGAGCTGGCGCGGCAGCGGCGACAGAGCTGCAGCGCGCGGGAGGCCGCGAGTAGAGCAAGGCGGCCGGTGGCGGTCTGGACAACCAGCAGGCGACGTGCAAAACGAGGCACGGGCGTTGGCGGTTCGGAAGGTACCTGTCTGTGGCGTCTGGAGTAGTCAGGTGCGCCTGCAACCTGCAACACATAGGTACGGAGTACGGGGGGGTCTGCGGACCCCCAAAAAACTTTTCTTTTTTTTTTTTCGAAAAATAAATTAAAAAAATTTGAAAATTCGTACAATACTAGCAAAATTGGCGAAAAAAAATTTCTCACCAAAATAGGTCGACTTTATAACCAAAATTCATGGAAACGACCTTCTGGACGCAATGGCGGGGTCGGATCTGGTCTAGGACGCCTCCAAAAGATGTTGCTCCTCAGATCTGCCTCTTGACGTCACAATAATGCCTCTTCAAGACGAATCAATGAAGCCCCAATGGCTCTGATACCATGTGAGATTTTGCCAAGATCAAGAGGTAATGGAAAACACAACTAAGAGAGAACAAAATAGATGATAGAAACAAATTGTATTCTATCGAGATGAAAAATATGATCAACTGGATCATTAAGCATTGTTACATACAATGAATATGAGCCTACTTATACAGGCAAGGCTATATGGATATGTGAGCACACAAACATGACATGTGGCTCAATAAGAAACAAGGGTAGGTAGGAAATAGGTGTGGGTAGGTAGGAGAAACAATATAATAGTCCACATGAGGTGGATCACCCACTGAATGTGGAGTGTAACAACAAGATCACACCATAAAAGGTGTAAATTCTCCTACACACACTATCCCAATGTGGCACAAACACCCAAGTGTCTCATACCCAAACTACTATGAAATGCATTTCCTAAGTAAACTTAAGTAAGGTGTAATAATATCCATGATGAATAATTATTTACACCAACAGGCCCTTTCCTCTTCCTCCTGCTCCTTTAAAGCCTTCTCTCACTTCTGTCATTCCTCCTTCTCCTTCTTCTCTAGCTCTTCCAGCCTTTCCTTTTCCTTATACAATATCTCCTTCTTCTGCTTTGCCAACATGCTTGCTGCCTTTTTCTCTTTGGCCCACTCTTTCTGTTTTTCTTTGGTCTCCTTCGCTTCCATCTTCTTCACCTCTTGAACCATTAATTATTCCATGAACTCATCAGATGTAATCAACTGTGAATTATAACTCAACCACAACCCATCATGAACACCTTTCCCTTTCATCTTGTTGACGATGTGAATAGGCAGCTTTAAAAATCTTGACAGTCCTATTTCCTATTGAGAGGGGCCTGTCTCACTGACCTGGGATAGCAGAATCTCATCTTCCTCACTACCAACTTGTGCTGTGTCTTGTGTGGTGTCTTGTTGTGTCAATTCTGCATCAGGTTAGCTATCTGATATGCCACAATCGACATAGTAATGCACCACATCATCCATGGAAGTTGCGGGTGGTGAAGGGAAAGTGAATGTGGAGTCTTCTTGTTCCCCTTCCAAGTCAACTCCTAAAGCCATTGCCCCATCGACCACCCATCTCGGTGCTATTTGTTGTGATGGAAGAGCAAGGCTATCTTCCACACTGTCACTCACTCTTTTAGCGATGTTTTCTGCAACAACTTCACTTGAAACATCAACACTGGATAGGCTCAGCATATTTTGCACAACCGAAACATCCTCGCCATTTTGAATTTTGAATGTGGTCTTGGGTTGCATGTCATCTACAAGGGCATCGGGATTAATCGGCCATATCCCTTTCCTTCTGAAGCCTGCTACAATGTTAGAAATTGTCAATGCCTTCTTCAAGGACTTGCTTCCTATTTTTGTCAGTTCTGACCTCTTGATTTGCAAATTTGGAAACCTTTCCAACCATGTCACTCTTTCTATTTTGAAGTATGTTTTGAATGGAGAGAAGACACTCACATCCAGTGGTTGTAGTTTGTGAGAGGTGTGAGTTGACAATGCAAGCAAATCTATTCCCAACATCCTTGCCTCTTAAATGGTTGTCACTGCAACATGGCTGCCATGGCCATCAAATATAAGCAAGTGCATGTTGGTGGGCGATACACCCCCTGGAACAGATCACACAAAGTGGTGCAACCAATTAAGGAATAGTTCATTCGTCATCCATGTGTGTTTTTGTGCTATCATGCAAGCAATCTGCTCCTATTTGGCAATGTAATTATGCAGGTGCTTCTTCCCTTTGAACAAGTAGAATCCTGGGATGCTTTGCCTGGAAGCATTCACGCAGCACAGAATCGTAATCCATTCCCGGCTCTTCAGGATTATGTATGAGACATTGTGACTTCCTCTCCTAGTGAGCACCCTCGTATAACCATTCCTATCCCCCATAACCCTGGTTTCATCACAATTCCAAATCTGACAAGGACCATACAGATTTGTTACATAGGCCTTTGATAACGTCTTGTAGAAAGCAACAACAATTGCAGGTCTTAGAGTGAGTGTCATGTCTTTGTCAAGGCCTTCAGCTATCTGCAAGGTGAGTTGTGGATGTCGAGCTTTAAAATCAGCCCATTATGACTTCCCGGGCATGCCATCCTTGAAAGGGTTGGGTCTACCCTCACAAATTTGTGCCACAACTACCTTCAAGTTCAGGATCTCAAGGTCATGACCAACCACTACCATCTGTTGGCACTACTCAACAATCTCTTCTTCCTCTTCAACAATGAGGATGGTTGGGGGACCTTTCTTCGACGTCATTGTTAGACTACCCAATTATTTTGTCACTGTCATAGTTGGGATTCCCTTCTTTGATGCTCCCTTGACAGACATGTCATTTTCCTCTACATCATGGATTGCACCCTCCATGGCCAAAGTCGACCAAAACTTTTGTGGCCTTATAAAATTCCTTCCAGTTGAAGGAGCATAAACGTCCACTATGGGCAGCGAGATAGGTTTTGGTTCCTGATCCTTCGGTGATGGGGGTATAGGCTCTACTTCGCCACATTAAGAGGCAGGGTCTGTGGCTAAACTGAGAACTTCACACCTCTTTTATGTGATGGCAACCTTGTTGATGCTCTCTTCTTTGCACCATGAGCAGTCATCTTATTTTCCTTCGTCATTTGCAAGACCAGTAATAAATTGTATGTTAGTTGTACTTCCATGATAAATATACAGATAAATATGAATTTGGAAAATCTCTGCAATTTTAAATGTAACTTGTAAACATATATACAATACAACATGGGTTACCTTGAGATAGAACCAACTAACCAAATGATGTTGTAAATCGATGCCTCCTGAATGATATTAACTTTGATACTTGACATGACACCATTGTGCAAGTAAGGAGTGAATGATAAGATAGTGTAAGATGACAATAATGCTCGAACAATAGAAGTACAGTTCTCTATGTAAAATGATATCTTTTATGGGCATATGTGTGTGGAAATGTATTGTTTATTGGAAACTTAAACATCAGGGGTTTAAAGGTACATGCACAGACTTAGTCTGGAAGGGATTCATGGTTGAAACCTTTTGGGTTGAGTAGATGTGGTGGTGTAGATGAAATGGCTTCCTTGCAAAGAATTTGTTGACTTTATAGTCGGCAAGGCAGATTAGAATGCGACCCAATTTGACCATGATGAGGTTGAATGTATACTTTGGTAAAAATCCATGATGGAATATGTTCATTGACTACTCTTCAAAGTGTTTGTTGCCATGACAGGGTAGCAGAGCTTTGACGAACTTGTGGTCCATAGTTTAAAAAAAAAAACCTATTCAGATAGTTGGTTTGCCATGATTCCATATTCCATATTCACCTTGAATAATTTAGAATAGAAAGACAATCGGGTGGGAAAGAGATGATCATCACAGGGGTTTGGACAAAGAAAGAGTTGGTCAACAATATGAGAATGCTTCACAATCCATTCTTGTTGTGCACGAATGTGTGGTTAAGGGATTTGAACTGGCCATTTAATGGGTGGAATAGGTGACTGGGAGAAGGAGTCAAAATATTCATGGAGGTAAGTTGTAATGTTATAATCCGCATCAATTGGAGTGAGGGTTGCAATGAGACCTTGAGTTGTTAGTGTGCGATGGGCCTTCAAATAGTCTTCTCTATCGTATTGACAATTTTGAACAATTTGATAGCGTTAATCTTTGTTTGAGACATCCACACTCAACTATGTCCATGTCCAATGTCTGGAATGTATCATTGTGGCTTCTCCATAGTCATCTGCATCACGGTATACATTACAAATATATCACATCAGCTGGTAGTTGAACACATTTGTATACAGGATTTGATGCTTATGGAATTTGCATCAACGTTTCGGATCACACCGTGTACATGATCCACCATCAGGATGAAGGAGAGTGTCAACTGGGGCATTTAATTTGTACATCTTTGGGCACTCTCCTTCTGCAAGATGATGGATCGCAGAGTGTGATTGGAAATATTGGTGTAAAAAAGAGATAGACAATCAAATCCAGAAGCAGGTAATGCAATTCAGTAATGGCTTGTGGAAATTTAGTAAATTTAATATCTGTATATACATATATGTACATGACCTCTATATGTGCATATTCATATATACGTATATGTACATCAGTTGTATATGGACATACATGTAAAACCACACAAGTACGTTATTTGGAAATGTATATGTATGTAGATACAGATATGGATTTCCAATGGACAATTAATTGAATTTTGTTAGTACATACAACTATAACACCATTTTGATGTTCAAATCACTAAGTGGTTTGTTGTTTGATTTTCAATTGTGTTTGGATGTTTCTGTTGTGATATTCATTTACGTTTATATGCACAGAGTCGGTAGTTTTGATGTTTACTGTTAAATTAATTCAAAATTTGATGTTTGTTTCTGTTTTAGTTCATTCGACTAACTTGAGTCATTGAGGGTTGGTTTTCTGTCATGCACACTTTTAAGTTTGTTCACTTGTGCATTTGGAACTGCATTTCGATGTTTAAATTGGGCTTATATATATACTAAATTGAGTCACTTTGATGTATGTCCACTTGAGTCAGTGTTGTGTTCGAATTGGCTTGAAGTCAGTCATTTGCATGGCTCTATGTTCATTTTCATTCATCTACACTTTTTTCTGTGTTCAATTGTGCATTTTTAATTGGCTTCTTTAAAGTTGAATTGGCTGCTATAAAGTTGAGTTTAATGATTTGGGATTGTATATATAAACCTTCAAATATACATAATTGAGTGTATAAGTATTACATGTGGAATATATATATTGGATAGTGTATATGTACACACACACACACACACACACACACAGAGTCAAATATTTGATATACACATGTATACAATGTCAGACATATGTATACGTGGACACCATGAAGATGGGGTTACACACACACACACAGTCAAATATATATATTTGACAGCGTGTATATACATATATATACTTACGTGGACAACATGAAGATGGGATGCTCACGTTGTGGGCCCTCTCCCCTAGGACAAATAATGTTAAGTGGATATGTCATGATACTGAATTGTGCATTAATGTAGGGAATGTGAGCTGACGGATGCGTACTAAAACACCAAAAGCTCATTAATGTAGGGAATATGAGGTGGCAGTTGCTTATTTAGATGGAAAGTGTGCATAATTAAACCAAAATATTAGAAGAGATTTGGCTCACCAACATTAGTATAAATCATTGAAGAGGAAACAAATAAATAAATAAATAAACACATTTATTTATAGGGGTCAAGCAGTGCATTGAGAATATAGTTTATTTTAGTAATTGTTCAATGAAGGGGAAGTAGTTTGCAGGAACCGATAAGCATGGAAGCTACATTCACACTTTACACCTCAAGGAAATAGTTGGCATTTGCTAGCGCAATATTTGATAAGAGATTGAAGCAAGTTTTCAAGTACCAAGATGAAGAATTTATCATGGAAATTAAGGTGTTCCTTGGTGATTGTTTTCTGAAAATAGAACATAGGTACTACATGAATGTTGACATTTTGAATATGTTTTTGGCATGGGGGCTGGAGATTGGGAAGAATGTTGAAAATTGTGCATGGTTGATGCGGGGAATAGTGGGTAAGGAATGGTTAGGCGGCCTGAAGCCTCTGCTCAACAAGGTTGTTCCTGGAATTGGGTTTGATTATCTAGTAGGGGAAGGAGTGGAAGTAGAAGTCATGATACTCTTCCCATTCATTAGATGGAGAGTGGGGTAGGATCGGGAAGCCAGGAGGTTCGAAGCGATCGAGGGGTGGAGGTTGCTCGAGCAATTTCTTCGTGAAAAGGAAGGTGGTGCGGCTATCACAGGTGCAGGTGAGGATGAAGGCGACGAGCATAGGCCACTGGTCAGATTGGAGTCGGCAGACTTAAGGGTACAAAAACCCATGGGGGAAAGCAAGAAATGATTTATTTTGGTCTATGACAAATCATTTTGATAAGTGAGTCATAGTTTTAAAAAAGACACGATTTATTGAACTATTAAATGTAAATTGAAAAGAGGTTTGTGGATTGTGAACAAGAAAAATACCTGCAAAACATGTATTATTTGCCTGAATTGTGTGGCTTCTTGCACCTCTACAACGTGCTCTTTCTTTGTCTTCTTGCTCTTCGCTTCTTGCTTTGGCTCACTGAATGAAATGCATTGATTTCAAGTGCTTATTTATGTTTGAGAATTTGAATTTGAATTTGAATCGAAGTTCTTTAATTTTTTTACCTACTATGTTGAATTTGAATTTGAATCTCCATATTTCCCTATTTATGTCTGAGTTGATTGTTTTTGTTCAATTTATGGCCTTACACAAGAGTTGTGATGGATGCAAGTGATATGAAGAGTAATGGCGCTGGAGTGACCATATCAGCTTGGTTCAAGCTAGACAGATGGGACGGGGGATGCAGAAAGGTGTTGAAAGGGTCTTGTGGTTTGATGTGAAAGTGGACAAATTTCGACCATCACGTGACATTAGTGTCCATGGGTTCTCACATGGCATGGGATTGTCATCATGTTGTTTTGTACTGCCTCCAAGTCAGCTTATTTAGGTTTAATATGTTATCATTTTAACGTTTAATACAAACTTTAATGTTTTTATTGTGGTCCCTTTATTGTGCACGTGATCTTATTTGACCGAACTCTCAAACTTTTATTCGAATCAATATGAATGGTTGAAATGTTTACGTGTGAACATAAAAATTTATATTTTGAATGCAAAAGATACACTTTATGGTTAATTCATGAGATTGTTGAATGGTATTATTTTTTGGTTTAATGTTGAACATGTGGTGGGACACATGTCGATAGGTACTAGGTGGTTAGGTGGACACTTGTGGGCCCCTAACTGCCTAAGACCTATCACACGTAATGGCTCCTCTCTCCTAATGATTTTTTTAGTCAATGGAAACAAGTGAATTACATAAATATTGGTGTCTTTATATTTCTTGAATAAGCATATGAATTAAAATATTTAAATTATGTCATCTTTTGGTAAAGTAGTCATAAGTAAGGGGATCTCGTTTCTCAAAATTATCTATGGGTCGATCCTAGACTAGTCATGTCTCCAAGGGTTTGAACCTTGATGGATGGTGTAATCATTCAAAATGTCACCATCCTCACTAATTGTTCTCAACAAGTTGAGCTACAATCTTTTGGCAATAATATAAAAAAATTATTATTGTCCTTATTGCCAAACAAGATGCCTTTTGTGTACAAAGAAAAATAGTAAAGAGCATTAATAAAACTTGGGATAAGTATAAGGGAGCTTATAATGGGAAAAATTGATTGTATCAAAAATAATTTTCTTAATATCAAAATTTTGGCAATGAGATGTTAATGAAATTCTAGATGAGTGTAATCTATATTTTTTTCCTCAAAACATACATATTTCTCTTATATGTATACCAATTCATATGCTGTTGGCATTTTTGAATATTATGTTGTGATTGTCATTGATGGACACACACTTGCATCGAGATCACTTTTATATGTATGAGTTAAAGCTCAACTGAAATTTGTTCCAACCGGTATGATGTATTATAGTCTTTAGACTATCGATGTTTTGCAGAATGTGTTTACTGGTCTGAAGCGGTATGTTGACCCCAAGTGGTTTGAGGATCTCAAGCGGTACGAGGGATCAAAGCGGCAAAACACATATTTCCCGGTCTTCATTTTTGTCAAACCGGCAACCGGTATTTTGTGTAAATCGGTATTTTGTATGAACCGATAATACTCTGTGATGAGTTACCATCCACCGATTGTTTGATGGTGCCGACACTCTGGCGGTGCTTTTTGTGTCGTGTTACCAAGTATGTCTAGATTCATTGAACCTAAGAAATTGGATTGCAAACCTATTGGACCAACATGCAATCAGATTCCTTTGTAAGGACATCATGTCTAGGGTTTTAGGTTGTTGCTAGGGTTTAAGGTGGTTGATGAGTTTTTGTAAATGCGGTCTTAACTGAGAAGATCAAGTCTGTGAGGTGTAACAAAGTAAGAGTTACTGAAGACTAAAGTAATCCTGAAATGCATTAGCTATGAGCCATAGTGGATCTAATCAAGCACCTGTGCCATTTGCTAGATCATTCACTTGTTGTTTACTTACATCTTTGACAAGTTTGAAACCCTTGACCAGGTAGGCTCAGAGAAGCCTTTGTAAAATCCTCTAACAAGGTGGTTCACATCTATGGATCTAAAATCCTCTAGCAAGGTAGTCTTTAACCAGACTTATCTCCTAATAGAGATTGAGATTCCTAACAGGATCTATTCTGATAAAGAACATTGTATGACCTTAACCGGTCTGGTTTCTATTATGCAGATAGTTACTTGTGAGTTTCATCTCACTGTGGTTTTTCCCATTTGGGTTTCCACATCAAATATCTTGTGTTATGGTATTATTGCTCCTGTGGGTGAATGTCTTATTTGCATTTTGGTTTGCATGTGTGTTAACCGGTTTGTCTATTAAACTATTCTACCGGTTTATCACTAGACTGTTTAAGTGTTTAAATACAGTGTTTTTCGGTATACTAATTCACCCCCCCTCTTAGTATTCATCAATTGGTATCAGAGCCAATCTTTCTATAAGTCTAATCACTTGGAAAGAGATATGGGGGAATACACTGTGAGGGACCTTACTCACCGACTCACTTAGTCTGAGCAAGCCTATGATGAACTCATGGTAAAATATAAGGCCTCTCAGGCAAAAAGGAGAGAAAATGTTGAAAAACTGATGGAGCTATCTGAAAATAGTTCTTCTGATGAAGCAAATATGGAAACCCTAATTCAAGAGTAGAAAATCTGAATGAATCAAATTCCAACCTAAGAAAGGAATTGGAAGGACTGACTATCCGAATGTGTCAAGAGCTTTAGAACCGGAAGAAAACTAAAGATCTGGTTAAGGACAAAGATCATGAGATCTCCAAGTTGAAGCAAGAGATCAGTGCACTTACTGCTCACCTTCATGAGAGCAGAATGGAAAAATAAGAAGTACAAGGTGAACTGAACATAGCCATCTCTGAGAATGCAAACTTGATGGAGACAAATGCTACCATTTCAAAAGAACTCTCCAAGTCCAAGGAAATACTTGCTAAGTTCAACAAGAGTATTGTTAAGCTAGAGAAAAAGCTTGAATCGGCCAAACCTGTCAAGAATACTGATGGACTTGGTTACTCTGGTCATGAGCAAGGTGAGACCTCTGGTGCAAATGCTGAAGCATCGAAGAAGCAACTGACATTCAAAGATAAAGGTAAGCAAAAGTTTAACCCTGTTTGCTTTAACTGTCTTAAAGAAGGACATACTGCCAATGTGTGTAGGAGCAAAGCCTACAATAATTTTCCTTACTTTATAAACAATGTATGTAGCTCCAATAAGTTCAATGGTAATTGTTATGCATGCAACAAGTTTGGGCATAGAGCGTCTGAATGTAGGTCTGTTACGAACAACACTAGAAGATATCCTCAGAGGACTCAAGGAGTTGGTCCAGAACCTTTTGCGAACCGGAATCACAACCGGTTTAATGCCTTTAGTCATCAGTCAGGAAGTGGTGGCTATCAAGCGGCAACCAGATGGAGAGAAATTTGTTGGATTTGCCATGGTCATGGTCACACTGCTATAACATGCAGAAGGAAGAATGGAAACATGAATAATGGACCTTGGAGAGCACTTGAAATGGTTTGCTATCATTGCAACAAACCAGGTCATTCAGCAAGATTCTGCAGAAGTAGAAAGAGTATATCGGATGATATACCGGTCACTCTGGAAGGAAAAATTGATGTTGAAACTGTTCAAGTGGATATGAACAAAACCTGGAAGAAGAAACCAGCAGTGTTGCAAGAAGAACCGGTTTTTGCACCTAGTGTGGAAATCACAGAACCAACAAACTAAGCATCAGAAAAGCTTAGGGGGAGCAAACGATGAAATGTATCGAACCCCCAGTTTACACCGGTAAAAGACCTTAATCGGTATATGATACCTGTCATTTGACAGAAGACCAGAAATGATAAAAGGCAAATTAGGGTTTACGCCCTAATGGTGGAGCATTAATTACAGTAGGTGAGGAATATGATTAAAAGGAATTTTCAAATCATTTCTCAGTATCATTTTTCGAGCGAAGAAGTTTTTCAAGTGCAGAGCGAAGAAAAAGTGATTTGTGTTGCAATTCAAAGAAATTTAAAAACTCTGAAGAAGATTCAAAAGCAAATTGCAAACGGTCAAAAGAATAACTCAAAGCGGTGATTTTGCAACCGATGAAGTGTGAGGTGAAGTAGAATCTGCAAGCCCTAAATTCTTGATTTCTGAAAGGTATTTCTCGAGTTTTTTGTTTTTATCATGGCTTCCGCATCTCATGCTAGCTCTAGTGCACCTGTCAATTCTATGAAGTTAATTCAATGCAAGTCCAAATACAATGCCCTATCACAAGTACCTGCTGGCGTAATAGTGGAAGAAGGCATTTCTGATTATATAGATTGTAAAATTGAAGACCTAGGGTATCTCGCAATCCATTCTCAACTAGGTCTATTATGTGGGAAGGATAAAAAGATCAAACCAGAGTATAGCATCTTGGAGAAGAAGAAGCTTCATAATGTGGTTTACTTCCTAGAGGATTTCACAGATGACCACATTCGAATCATTCTAAGCAGAGTTCATGGTGACAAGATGTATCTTGAGAGAACACATGATATTACACTGCAAGCTATTCATGTCATCACCGGTTTCTGCAATGTCGGTGAAGTGCCAACCCTGAGAAAGGTCATCAAGACCGAAATGACCAAGCTCACCGGTTCAGTGAGTGACTCACGAGGAATGACTGTCAATTCCATCAAGGATGACCTGGTGAAATATGCATGCATGGTGATAGGATACCGCCAGCAGAATCAACTCTGTATCTGCTGTAGCGGTAAATGTCGCTCACCGGATGATCAAGGAAGATGCATCGTTTGATCTGTGCACCTGCATGCAGAGATAACTACTATTAAATCTCAAATTAATCAAATAGGATAATGCATTGAAACTGAAGTTTGGACAACTACTGGTAGGATTATTCCTCTACTTCCAAGGTTATTTCCAAGGAGTTGGGGATATTTAGTGGTCTATCGACCAACCGGTTACCAAGCAGATCAAAGAAATCCTGCAAGCAGTTGGAACTGGTTACCCTGAAGTTCTGAACAAGTACTTTGATGAGTTCAGAAGCAAGATGAGCCTAAGGATGAGGATATCTAATGACATTATCAAGAAATATGAAGAAGACATCTGCTTTATCATCAAAGTGGATGAATGCATAATGGAGGTTGTTGAGCCCAGACATGAAGAAGTGGAGCCTATGGGCTATGAGGTGATGTATGATATGTTGGATGGGTATGCCTCTACCCTACTTATCTCACCACTTGATCCAAAGGCAAAGAGAACCGGCACCTACCTAGAAAGGGTGACATCGGTTAAAGAACCCTCTGCAAAGAAAGGGAAGGCAGTGCCTTCAGCATCGACACCGGTTACTCCATCAAGCCCCAAAGTGACCAAGCAGTCACCTGCAAAGAATAAACCGGAAGTGACACCTGCCAAAGTCTTCAAGAGGAAGAGGAAGACAAAGAACAATTCACCGGACTCGGAAGAAACTGTGTCTGAAGAAAAAACCCAAAAAGACAAGACAAACAAGGAAAAAGACAAAGAATGAACCGACATCATCTGCACCGGTAAATATTGATATTTCTTCCTACAAACCTTTGACACATTGTCAAAGAACAATTAAAAATATTAGGAGAAAGTTGTTAAATGATTTGGTAGATCATTTTGATGATTTTAATGACGAAGAAAAGGAAGAAGTTGAGCAAGAAATTATTAAGTATTTGTGTGCTAATGATCGGTCGCCCTCAGAAATTAGATCTGAGACACCAGATTCTTTGTATAAATCTTTAGACAATAAATGGTGCATTGCCATAAAAAAGGAACAAGAAATAAGGGAGAAAGTTTTTGCCCAACACTTTCTTGACCTGTCCAATTCTGAGTTGTTTGAAGTCATCAATCAAAATAAAGGACTCTTCTTTACTAGAAGAAGAAGGCTTTGGTTATTAGTAGGGAGAATTGATGATGTTGAAAAGGACACTCATCTGCATATGACAACTGTTGTACATACTCATAAAGTACTTCAAGACATCAAGAAGGCTGAGCAAAAACTGACAATAACAAAACCAGATGAAGTGTTTGATGATGAATGAAACCCGGTTGCTGAACCTATAGACACTATTGATGTCGATGCTCTGGATGTAGAGGATGTTGCTCAAGGTACACCATCATAAGCAACAGGATAGGAGAAGCAGGCTGAACAGGTAGAAAAGCAAAAGGAAGCAGAGGACAAAAAGGAGGAAGCAAAGAAGCAGGCTAAGGAGAAGAAAAAGGAAGAAGATGAGGAGAAATGAAAAGAGGAGGAAAAGAGAAAAGAGGATGAGAAGAAAAGAAAAGAAGAGGAAGAAGAGAAAAAGAAACAAGAAGATGCGAAGAAGAAGAAAGAAGAAGAGGATAAGGAAGAGGAGAAGAGAAAGGAAGCAGAGAAGAAGAAGGAAGAGGAAGAAAAGGAAGAGGAGAAGCGGAAGGAAGCAGAGAAGAAGAAAGCAGAGGAGGATAAGGAAGAGGAGAAGAGAAAAGAAGCGGAGAAGAAGAAAGCAAAGGAGGATAAGGAAGAGGAGAAGAGAAAAGAAGCGGAGAAGAAGAAAGCAGAGGAGGATAAGGAAGAGGAGAAGAGAAAAGAAGTAGAGAAGAAGAAAGTAGAGGAGGATAAGGAAGAGGAGCGGAAAAAAGAAGCGAAGAAGAAAAAGAAGGAAGAAGAGAAAGCAGAAGTGGCAAAAAGCATGATGGAGACTCCAAAGGCAACCGAAAGTCAAACCAAACCGGCTGACCTCACCGGTCCTATTGACCTCCAGTTTGTAAGTGAAATGGAGCTGCTGTAGAGCATCAAGGTTGCTCAAGAACGCCTTGAAGTAATAAGGAGGAAAAAGGAGCAAGATGTGATCCAAGCTGCGGTGGACACTCTTACCAGTTTGATACCCGGTACAAACCTCCCCAATACTGATTCATCACTGGCACAATTGAAGCTCCTATGCATAGTAGTGGATGATCAGGTGCAGAGCCTAGAAGAGGTAGCAAAGGCAAATGCCAAGAAAGAGTATCAAAAGGCTCTGAACATTGCCCTAGTGAAAAAGCAAAATGAGCTCCGGTCCGATCTGCAAAAAGCTTAAAAAGATATAAGGAACGCTTTGGATGAGGGGAATCTACTACTTAGTAAGATTTTCCAACCCCATCTCTTTTGTGATGATGTGCTTGTACAGAAGCAAAAGCTACAATCTAACTTGTAGTTATACACGAGCACCTTCAAGCTGCCATACGACTCCTTTACAGCTTATGGGCAAACCGTTCACCGGTTTCATATCTAGTATGCAAGAATAGAGCTTGAGATTAGCAATCGGTCACGAGATTTGAAGGGACTACAACTGGTTCTACTCCCACGCCTGCAAATACTTCAGAAATGCTATCTCAATCTGGATGCCTTAACAGTGACTCAAGAGATGAGCACAATAGACGCCATGGAAGAACAGGTCTTCCAGATGCAAACAGAGAAAGAAGTAGCCACCTCCCTACTTGAGTCCTGGTCCTTATCTATGAAACAATTTTTGCAGGACTTTAAATCAGTTTTTGACAAGTTTTATTCTTTATTGTCATAAACTTTTGTTATTTTAATACCAAATGAAAACAGGGGTTGTTCAGCTGTACTTTGTCATTGTTGGCAAAGGGGGAGAAGTATTCTGGTATTTAAAATTTTGATCTATGCTCTGTATATCTTCATGTCTATCTCTGTATGAAAATAGTTATACATTGTATTGTTAAGCAAAAGGGATAGTGTATATGCTTAGGGGGAGCAATTTTGCTTATGGCATGATTTTGTTGTAAAACACTTAGAAGTCAAAATTTTATTTTCCTAAGTGTTGCCATCAATGCCAAAGGGGGAGATTGTTGGCATTTTTGATGATTATGTTGTGATTGTCATTGATGGACACACACTTGCATCGAGATCACTTTTATATGTATGAGTTAAAGCTCAACTAGAATTTGTTCTAACCAGTATGATGTATTATAGTCTTTAGACTATCGGTGTTTTGTAGAATGTGTTTACCGGTCTGAAGTGGTATGTTGACCCCAAGCAGTTCGAGGGATCAAAGTGGCAAAACACATATTTCGCAGTTTTCATTTTTGTCAAACTGGCAACCGGTATTTTGTGTAAATTGGTATTTTGTATGAACCGGTAATACTCTGTGATGAGTTACCAACCGACATTTTGTGATGAGTTACCATCCACCGATTGTTTGACAGTGCCGACACTCTAGTGGTGCTTTTTGTGTCGTGTTACCAAGTATGTCTAGATTCATTGAACCTGGGAAATTGGATTGCAAACCTATTGGACTGGCATGAAATCAGATTCCTTTATAAGGATATCATGTCTAAGGTTTTAGGTTGTTGCTAGGGTTTAAGGTGGTTGATGAGTTTTTGTAAATGCGATCTTAACTGAGAAGATCAAGTCTGTGAGGTGTAACAGAGTAAGAGTTATTGAAGACTGAAGTAATGCTGAAATGCATTACCTATGAGCCATAGTGGATCTAATCAAGCACCTATGCCATTTGCTAGATCATTCACTTGTTGATTACTTACATCTTTGACAAGTTTGAAACCCTGGACGGGTAGGCTCAGAGAAGCCTTTGTAAAATCCTCTAACAAGGTGGTTCACATCTATGGATCTAAAATCCTCTAGCAAGGTAGTCTTTAACCAGACTTATCTCCTAATAGAGATTGAGATTCCTTACAGGATCTGTTCTGATAAAGAACATTGTATGACCTTAACCAGTCTGACCTTAACTGGTCTGGTTTCTATTCTGCAGATAGTTACTTGTGAGTTTCATCTCATCGTGGTTTTTCCCATTTGGGTTTCCATGTCAAATATCTTGTGTTATGGTGTTATTGCTCCTGTGGGTGAATGTCTTATTTGCATTTTGGTTTGCATGTGTGTTAACCGGTTTGTCTGTTAAACTATTCTACCAGTTTATCACTAGACTGTTTAAGTGTTTAAATACAATGTTTTTTGGTATACTAATTCACCCCCCCCCCTCTTAGTATTCACCATATGTTTATTAGTACGTTCCTTTTCTTCTTTTTTGGTGATATATTGTTCTCGTTAGATTACTATCAAAATGAAAATAGTTTCATTTCTAGTAAATGGTTATTTGACAATTATCTATGCCTTTAGATGAATTAACAACATTCCACACTTTGACAAATTTAATTGAGGTTGTTAGTATATACAATGTATGTTATCTTTATCATATAAGAGATGGGTGAGGTGATTTGGATTGTGTTCAATGTTTAGTTGTCAAAGAGCTTGTCGTCTTTTTTAAAGATTTTGTAGGTCTTTGTTGATGAAAATTTTCATTAGGCCTCTTTGTAATTGTAGCATGTTTCCATTTTATTAATGTCTTTCTTTTTATTGTCTACTCACAGGGTTATGTTCTATGTCACCCTTTTAGTTTGTCGCCTATCATACTTCCAAATTAATTAAAGTATCTTCATATTTACATTGATTTTTTCTATAGATCTCAATTGATGTGGTCTTGTCTTAATAGGTGTCTTATGTTTGACTTTGATTTTCTCAATGAAATTTAAATGAGATGATACTATCCTTATAGGAATCTTCTACATGTTGGCAAGTAAGAGGAGAAAGTCAAAACTTTTGCACCTGGATACTTGAAGTGTTGTATTTATATCCAATGTAAGAAATAAGAAATAAGAAGAAATTCAAAGTGTGATATATGCACACACACACATGTAATATATGCACACATGTACATGTACATACATACATATATGCACACGTGTATGTACACATGTAGATGTACATATATACATATATGTACACATGTAATGTACATATATGTATTCAAGTACATGTACATGTACATGTATATATATGTACACGTACATGTATACATATGTACATGTAATATGTATATATCCATATACATATACATCTATTCATATGCATGCACATATATATCATACATGTATACGTACATATGTGCATGTACATGTATAGATGTACATAATTACATGTACATGTTGTGTGGGGGAAAAAGCGAGACTAGGCCAACATGTCCTAATCCTACCTTTTGTCACACACTACGGAATACGAAAGAGCCTAGAGGTATCGCACAATTGGCTACTTCTTTTTGGTGAAAGAGAGAGCCACGAGCTACCTATTAGGGTTTCTATTCCTTTGTTGTAATTGAAAGGTAAGATTATGCAAGTTCAATTCTTAACCCCAAAATGCAAGTGTGAACTAATAACAAGATTGCATAATTGAACTTAAACAATGGAAAGCTGCAAACATAAGGACAAGATAAGAATGCAGATGCGTACCCGGAGTCAAAATCTAAGTGAAAATGTTTGGGACGGGGGCGCGGGTGCCACTGTCCTGATTCTGCACCTGAAACTGCACCTGAAACTGCCACTTTGCAATCTGGAAAACTGTCGGAAATGCTAAAAATTGCTGTCTATCAGGAGGACCAGGGCGCCCAGCGCCCCTGTCCCAGGGACCAAGGCGCCTAGCGCCCCTGTCCTGGTAGGACCAGGGTGCCCCACACCCCTATCCTAGTCTTCTGCTCTGAAACTTGGTGTATGGTTCCGTCTCCGTCTACTTCTTTCGGATCTGCAACTTGCGGCGTCGTCTGAATCCTGAAATCTGCACTTATATCTGAAAAGTTGTTTGGGCGACTATATAGGGTTTTGCCTTAGTCAAACCCCCGCTTCGGTGATTTCCACCTCCACGAATAGCCAAGTTGTATTGTAAAAGTAATGTGTGTGCAGACCTTGTGTGTGTGCAAGATCTAAAATGCAAGTAAGCAAACTAGAGCAACCTAGAAAGTAAACCCTAATTGCTTGTAAATGACAATGTAAATGCTCCAAATCAAGATGCCAAGTGATCTAAAGCATGAATGTAAGTGACATAATGAGGCTTATGCAAAGACATGAAAACAACATGAAATCATACCCAACCCCAAGGGAGGGATACAAGCCAATCAGTCGGTGATCCCTTATTGCTCTTCAATGCCTTCAAAGCCCTAAGTGAATGAATGGATTTGATGAATGCTTGGAGGATGAATGTTGAGAGTTGTTGAAGTCTTCAAAGATCTGCTCTTTCGCTGCATATGAGGTTCCTGAAAACAAAATTTCGATCCCTTCTAATGAAGAAAGAGAGCTCTTATGTATGAAACCCTAGGTCTTAATTCCAACTTTTGGCCGACCTAGAGATTGAATATCCCGCCAATTTCTTGGGGTTAAGCTTTATTTTATGATTGGATTGTGCTCCTAAAATTTTGGGAAAAATGTCTGGGACCGTGTGCACTCCGGGCGCCATGGTCCTGACAACTTTTCACCAAATTTTCAGGGCCGTTAGATATGATGATTTTAGAGAGAATCCCGAAGTTACAGGTGATTTCGAGATGTTTTGACCCTCGAAATCAAGCCCCCAAGTCCAAAAGAAGGCCTAATTAGGGTTTTTGATTAGATGATGTATTGGAGGAATAAAATGAAAAGGGGCACACTTTAATGAAAGGGCCCGACTTTATGATGTGAAGGATGATGAAATAGGACCTTAGACCTAATTAATTTGATTAATTAAGTGCTAAAGGGGAAATGCAATACAAGATGCAAATTGCGCCAAGGCGGGTGCTAAACTAGATGTGAAATTGTACTGCTTTAGCAAGTGCGTACAATTTACGACGCTACACATGTGTACATGTGCATGTGTGTGTAATCATAACATAAATTAAAACAAATCATATATGAGGCCAAGTAATCTACAATGTCATTTATATTTAATATCAAATAAATATCATAGTAAGATATTTCAACATTAGCTTCATTTTTTTCTAACAATCATGTGTATGTGTATGTGTATGTATGTATGTATGTATATAATGCATATGTATATGTATATGTATGTATGTGTGTGTGAGCGCACACATATATACGTATATATATATATATATATGCATATATATAATTTACACACACACACACACACACACACATATATGCATATACATGTACACACATACATATACATATACATATACATGTGTATGTATGTACATATATGTACATACATACATATATATACACATATGTACATATATATATATACACATATGTACATATATATATATACACATATGTACATATATATATATACATGTATATATATGTACATATATTTATATATGTGTATATGTATATGTATGTATGTATATGTGTGTGTATGTATATGTATGTATGTATATGTGTGTGCGTGTACATATATGTATGTATGTGTGTTTGTGTGTGTGTGTGTGTGTGTGTGTGTGTGTGTGTGTGTGTGTACATATATATATGTATGTATATATATATGTACACACACACACACACACACACACACACACACACACACACACACACACATATATATATATTATGTATGTATGTATGTATGGTAAAAATGGAAACAACAACATTGAAAGACTAAATGAATTCAACCACAAAACCCTAGCCTAACAACAACAAAGATCCACTATAACATATGAAGATTACCTAAGACAATGCAAATCAAATGAAATCACAAAGATCATCACCATCACATATCCAATAGGGTTTGGATATCCATTCTTCCTATCTCCATTGATCTTGCTTGATATAGTTGCTCTCAGATTTTATGTGTGCACAAGAGCTCAACAAAGAACGGAAATGTGGTTGCAAGTAGACTTGATCGCATATGAAAGTTCAAAAGTGTAGTTGGGTAGAATAGAATGATTAGGGCTGATAATGAAAGAGAGTATCCTCTTATATAGAAAACACTATAATAAATGGAGGGATAAGATTGAGAGGTGTAAAAGATAAATGATTAGCTAGGATTAGAGGGTAGGTACAAAAAAATAAGAAAATAATGAGAGGGTAGGTAGTGTAAGAATCAAGAGATGAATGACATGTGTCAGAGGTAGAAAATGATAGTGAATTAATTAAATAAATAAAGATTTATTTAATTAATAGAGGAAATGGGATCAATTAAATAAATAAAAGTATTTATTTAATCTAGGAAAAGGGTAATTTAAATAAATAAATGTATTTATTTAAATGAGAAATTAGGCTAGAAGAGGATAAATAAATAAAGATTTATTTAATTAATAGAAGAATTAGGCTAAAATAATTAAATAAATAAAGATATTTATTTAATTAGACAAGACAATTTTAGGTGTCTATATTTTGCCCCTCTTTGAGACAATGCAACTTGTTGCGTTGTTTCAAAGAAGATAAGATGAACTGATACAAAGTTGCCCCAAGATGGGAATGATATGCCCCCTCAAGAGATTCGATGAGAATGTCTGAAAAGATCACAAACAATCTCTCAATAAGAAAGAAAGGGTAGAATAGACTGACCAGATAGGATAGAGTGACAGAGTCACGGGAGAAAGAAGATTGACTTGGGAGACTAGGGCTAGGTTAGTCTATAAGATAGACTATGAGGGAAAACATCCTCATTGTCATACACAAATCTAAGAGATTAGAGTGCAGAGAGAGAAGAGAGCAGTTAGCGGCGATGGCATTGGTGCACAGATTTGATCGTGTTCGCCGATTTCAGAGGCCAACAGATGCAGGAGAGCCGATAAGTACCACAAAACCTCCTTGTACTTTGTTGCATTAATTACTGTCATAAATGCATGTTAGGTAATGTAATAAATGTGCATTAGGTATGTCAAGCAGGGGGGAACATTAAGGTGCGTCTACGTTGGTTCCAGGCGTGTCTGGGCAGGCTAGGTGTGTTTGTGTTTGTGCCATGCGCGTATATGAATGCAACAATGTCTATGTTCAATGCGAGCGCGTCTGTGTCTTGCAGGTGCGTTTATGCAGGACAGGCACGTCTAGGTAGAGAAGAGGCACGTCTATGTGATTCAGGTTTGTCTGTGCAGAGCAGATGTGTATGTATAGTATGTAAGTGCATTTGCATCTTAAAGGATACACTCAAGCAGGTCCTCTAGGGAAGACTAGGATAACAGATAAGGCTGAGATTGACAATTCCGTGATAGAACATACGTTGCCAATTAGGAAACTATTCAAGAGGATACACTCAAGTAGAGGCCCTAAGATAGGATAGATCGAGACACTTTGTGATGAACATGGAGTACCATTGAAATTGACAATTCTGTGATAGAACATACGTTGCCAATTAGGTTAGGCTGAAATTGACAATTTTGTGATAGAACATACGTTGCCAATTGGATAAACTACTCAAGAAGATACACTCAAGTAGGTGCCCTAAAAATAGGATCAAAACAACACTTTGTGATGAATAGGGAATGCTACTAGGATAAAAAAGTAGTACTTTGTGATGAACAGGGAGTACTAAAAAGAGCAGCGCTTTGTGATGAACAGGGAATGCCACTAGGATAGAAAAGTAGTACTTTGTGATGAACATGGAGTACCAAAAAGAGCAGCACTTTGTGATGAACAAAGATTACCACTAGGATAGGAAGCAACACTTTGTGATGAATAGGGAGTGCCACTATGATAGAAATTAGTACTTTGTGATGAATAGGGAGTATCATTAGGATTGACATAGTTGATTCACTTGACTGCAGGAGGACCTACCGATGCTGGAGTCATGGAAGAGATTCCCTTCGACACAAAGTTTACGACCAAAGCTGACATTTGAGGATAGAGCAGTACTTTAGGCTATGGGCCTACAACATATTCTGTATGTGCCTGAGTTTAGGGCGAACATGGGATTGTTGACTGCATTAGCTGAGAGATGGCACTCAGAGACATGTACATTTCATTTGTCGATGGGTGAGATGACAGTCACCTTGGAGGATGTGTACAGGATATTGAGGATACTGATCGATGGGGAGTTAGTTCCTTACGATCAAGATGGAGACAAGGATGCACTGAGATGAGTGTTTCAGGATCCAGGATTGGAGATGAGGGCTGGACACATGGCTTGGGACACTATGACACAGACCAGATTAGTGCTACCGGCGGTATTGGCAAGAGTGGTCAGTGGGTTCCTATGTTCGGATAGGGCGACACGAGGGTTGGTTGTGGTATGGGGGAGGACTCTGGAGACATTGGTGATAGAGCACACCAAGTTTGCATGGGGGTCGTATCTGCTGGCACACTTGTATTATGAGTTGCATCAATTTTTATATCATGGATCAACAGGATTGGGATGCAAAATGACATTGTTGCAGGTATGGGCTTATGAGCATCTATCGGTTACACATCCGATACACTTTAAAGGTAGGGGACATGGGCGCAGCTATGTATTTATATGATATGATCATGTCTCAACCGCGGATTGGGAGACTGGAGTATTGGCGTCGGGTTATTGACGAGATAGACAATGTGGTATGGAGATCGTACTTAAACTTTGAAGAGTGGGAGGATGATGCAGTGGAGCTGCCATATGTATTTCGGAGCAGGTATTTGATTGGTTAGACACTGTATGTTATTGAGAGGGAGTTAGTGGATAGGGTGGGCAAGCAGTTCGACAAGATAGAGCGGATGCCACAGGGGTTAGGGATGTATGCACAGACAGTGAAGGATCAGGTGCATTTGGGTTCGTTGTTATATTGTGATCAGGCAGTGACACAACTAGTAGAGATGGTTCCCCTGCCTTGGGATATGTGGGCAGATATAGAGGATGCAGGCATGGATGCAGAGTACACTACATATTGGGGAGATCATCCCTTTCCATGGTTGATGGATCCAGGGGAGTCAATAGATGGAGACGATGGAGGTGACGAAGATGATAGTGGAGATGGCGGAGGTCGAGGTCGACAACAGAGGTGGGGCATAGTGGCAGAGAGGAGAGTGGCTCTGAGGAGAGAGGGCGGAGAGGACAGACAAGCTCATGTAGTGAGGGATGGAGGTGGATTTTTGTTACAGGTGCCAGCAACACAGGTTCCTAGATAGGTACAGGGAGAGGGTGAGGGGGGAGAGGAGGAGGATGAGTTACTATCCTTGAGGGAGATCTACCAGGGACAGGCAGATGAGATTCAGGATCTGGAGAGGGAGACAGCTAGGCTCAGGAGATGGCTGAGGGACATTGAGCAGGAGACGGATCAAGCTATTCAGCGCTATACAGAGGTTAAGACAACACTGAGGGTAGGGAGGCAGGCAGCAGAGGACACAGGGGCTGGATACGCCTATGTTCTACGGGTAAGGGAGGAGATATCCTACTGGTGAGATCTATATTATGGAGTGGTGCCACCAGATCAATAGGCTAGGAGCTTTCGGAGACCATCACGGACTGCGACGACCACTGGAGGGAGAGACAGGAGACAGGCGTCTAGCGGTGGGGTCATGGGTCCTCCACCACCACCAGATAGAGGAGGAAGGAGAGATCATCCTGGGACAGGTCCTTCCAGGGCTCAGATTCTGTTGAGGCCAACCAGCTCTGAGGGAGGGAGTTCATCATAGCCTTAGAGGGCTCCCTATGTATCAGTTTTTGTACCATTATGTATGATGAAACATTCAGGTGATTGTAGCCATATGATTTTGACATCACTGTATCATGACACTTATGATTTTTGAGATATATGAGATGATTCATCTTTACGGCAGCTATATGCATGTGTACCTATGTGATGAGATGTTTATATGTGTCTTATGATGTATGTTTCTATGTGATGCTTATGATATGGATGCAAATATGTACATGATGAAATGCAATATTTTTGTTCTTTTGTGTTTTTTTATATGTTATGCCAATGCAAATGTGAATGTATGAAATGCAGATGAATATAATAATGCAAATGATTATTTTCATGATGAAAATGTAAAATGTGCTAACATGTGTTGTGTGCAGGATATGATGCCATTGTGATATCTATATGTATGTATGAAAATGAGAATATGTGGTAATGCAGGTTCAAACTACATGAGATGCAAACATTTTTTGGTGTGTCATTATATTTAGTCATGTGATAGCAGGATACACAGACTCGGGAAGGACGATGAAGGTCAATCAAGAAAGGGGGATGGAAGATAGAAGATATGGAAGTGAAAGAGCTTCTTGTGCATTATCATCATTGAGCTTTGTTATGGCAAGTAGGTTATGACAATCCAGACATAGGTTCGATCCAGAAAGTCATTGTACCCGTTTGCATGGAGATAAGATAGTCACAAACAAGGAATGCCATAGCTCATACTAGACTCTCAATGTCCTCATATCCTAGGACAAGTCATAGCATTACTAAGAAACAATCCACAGACAGTAAAGAAAAGTAGGTGACGATACCCCATCCTTGCCTTTCTAGTCAAAGACATCCTGGAGATATAATATCTAGTCAGAGACATCCTGGAAAAGCTAAAAGACATGTCACCAAAAGATAAAATCAAAAGAAAACCAAGACTCGATACCAACATCCACTGTAGTCCTCATGTTTAGTGTCTCTTGTCACTTGTATAAGTCTTATTTGATTGTGGTTACAATGTTTACTTTCACAAAAGGGATGAATAACACTGAACCATAATGTTGTCTGAGTCTGTTGAAAGAGTTGATTTGTTGAAGCCCATTGTTGCTACTGTGTCTCATTTGAAACTGACTGAATCCATGAAACTGATACTTTATTGCAGAGAAGGCGAAACATTATTGCGGATCTGTGATGCAAATGTTACTTTATTGTGGATTGTGCATGGATAGACTGAAAAAAGATGGAAGAAACTATACTCCTCAGAACGTATGATGCTCTCAGTTCCACACCCATCACTAGACGTAGGATTTGCCTTAGCCACAGATAGGAGCTGATTTATTATGGATGGAAAGGGTGAAAAGGAGGGTTTATTATGAATGACTAACCAATCTTAGGTATATCAAGGACAAGAAATGATGGGAATGGGTAAGTTTATTATGGACAGATAGGCTGTGAGTGTGTGCAAAGTGAAAGGATGAGGTTGAATCCTGAAGGAGGGAGGAGCAATGTCTTTATGCATGGTGTCGATGATCCAGTTTTCACCATGTTACTTGCCTGGGGCACTACCGAAGTGGTTTTCAACATTGGACGAAATGTTTTTCTTTACTTTTTTTATTTTTTCAAAAAAAAATTTGTGTCACAAGGCGTCCGTTTGCCAGGTTTTCACCAAGTAACAATTTTTTATTTTTATGATTTTTTTGTATTTATGATTTTTTTTTAAATTAGGATACTCTAAAGAGCTATGTGTAAAATCTGTGAAGGTGCATGTTGTTGATAGGATCCTCCAAAGGTTTGCCATCTAGAGTTGAGAGCTGATATGCACCAGATCCATAGGCTGCTGTAATGATGTAAGGACCAAGCCAATTTGGTTCGAACTTTCCCTTCTTCTCTCTGTCTTGCTGATTTTTAGGGTTTTCCTTGAGAACTAAGTCAGCCACCTCAAATGTACGAGGCTTCAATTTATGATTGTAACTGCGACTCATTCGTTGTTGATAAGCCTCGAGGTGATTAAAAGCAGTTTGTCTTCGTTCATCCAATAGTTCTAGTTCTTGCAAGCGAGAGACCCTGCAGTCTTCATTGTAAAGAGACTCATAAAGATGGTAACTCGACCTTGATAGGCAAGATAGCTTTAGTTCCATAGACAAGTGAATAGGGCGTGGCTCCTATAGGTGTGCGAACACTTGTGCGATAAGCCCAAAGTGCGGGATTAAGTTGGACATGCCAATTGTGACCAGCGTCATCGACTGTCTTTTTTAGGATTTTAAGAATGATTTTATTAGATGCCTCAGCTTGACCGTTACCTTGGGGGTAATAGGGCGTGGAGAAACGATGTGTAATATGGAAGCGATCACAAAGTTCACGAACATCTTGATTTTTGAAGGGACATCCGTTATCGATAATTATAGAAATAGGAATACCGTATCAACAAATGATGTAGTTGAGAATGAATGTAGCAATCTATTTTCCAATGACCTGTGTAAGAGGCACGACTTCAATCCATTTTGTGAAATACTCTATGGCAGTGATGATGAATTTTTGGCCATTGGAGGAAGGAGGGTGAATCTTGCCTATGAGATCGAGTCCCCACTGACAAAAGGGCCAAGGAGTCGCAATTGGTTGAAGTTCTTGTGCTGGTGCATGAATAAGGTCTCCATGAATTTGACATTGCTTACATTTCTTGACAAACTGATATGAGTCTTTTTCCATACTAGGCCAGTAATATCCAGTCCTGATGAGTTTCTTAGCTAAGGTAGGACCACTAGAATGTGGACCACATATCCCTTCATGAACTTCACGTAATGCAATCTGAGCTTCATCCCTTTCTAAACATCTAAGAAGAGTGACATCTAGACCTCGACGGTATAGGATATCGGCTAAAATGACATATCAGGACGATTGGCGAATGAAAGTGCGACGTTGATTGTTGGATAAGTCAGGTGGAAGGGTATTATTACGAAGGTATGTGAAAATGGAACCGTATAACTAGGAATCAGGACCAATGACACATATCATCTTAGTAGGAGTGATCTCATACGAGAGAACCAAAAGGTTATCCACCAAGAACTCATAGCGGGTTTCATTATGTGATAGATCTATCAATGAAGCAATAGTAGCGATGACATCTACGGCTCGATTTTTCTCTCTTGGTATCTGCTCAAAGGTTAACTTCGTGAAATGTTGTTTCAAGTCTCCACCATTTTTTTTTAAGGTATTAATTTTTCATCCTTTGTTTGGTAGTCATCAGTTGCTTGACGAATTACAAGTTGAGAGTCCCCCAAAACATGAAGTTCCTGGATCTTCCACTGAACTGCAATCCGTAGTCCAGTTGTTAATGCCTCGTATTCTTCAATGTTATTAGTGCAAGGAAATGATAATTGATATGATTTTGGTATGGAATCTCCTTGAGGTGTGATAAAATGGATGCCAGCGCCTGCACCATGCTGTGTGTATGAGTCATCAAAGTACAGTTGTCAAGGCTTCATGTGTGATACCATCAAGATGGATTCATCTAGAAATTCTAAAGTTAGAGGAGCATCATCTATCATGGGAGCATTTGCTAACTGATCTGCGATAACTTGTCCTTTTATTGCTTTTCTATCTACATATTCAATGTCGAATTCACTCAAGAGCATCACCCATTTGGCTAGTCGACCAATAAGTGTCACTTTATTGAGAAGGTATTTCAATGGATCGATCCTTGCAACCAACTTAGTTTTATGAGTTAGCATGTAGTGTCGTAATTATTGTGAAGCAAAGACCACCACGAGACACGCACGCTCAATTGGTGTGTAGTTTAGCTCATAGCCTACCAAAGTACGACTGATGTAGTAGACTGCCTTTTCTTTGCCCTCAGCATCCTGTTGTGCTAAGAGTGCCCCCAGTGTCGTTGATGTAGTTGATATGTAAAGTAATAGTGGTTGTTCTGGAACTGGTGGCATCAAGACTGGTGGATTCAGAAGATGGTCTTTGAGTATCTGAAAAGCCTGTTGACAGTTATCATCGCATTTGAATTTGATGTTTTTTTGTAGCAAGTGCTGAAAAGGATGACATTTATCTGCAAGTTGTGCTATGAATCTTCGTATGGACTAGAGTCTTCCTTGCAAAGATCGAAGTTGACTGATATTTCTCGGTGGTGGCATCTCTAGGATCGCCTTGACTTTTGCTGGATCAGCTTCAATTCCTCTTTTTGAGACAATGAATCCCAGGCGCTTCCTAGAGGTTACTCCAAAGACACATTTCTTGGGGTTTAATCTTACTTTGTATTTTTCCAACCGATCAAAAATGACTGAAAGTATGTCCAAATGTGTATCTCTGTCTATTGATTTTCCCAAGAGGTCATCAACATAATCTTCTATAGTTACATACATGAGATCATGAAAGATGGTAGTCATGGCTCTTTGATATGTAGCACCTGCATTTTTTAGCCTGAAGGGCATGACATTCTAGCAAAAAGTTCCCCAGGGACAAGTAAATGTTGTTTTGTGCTGATCCTCAGATGCCATTTTTATTTGATTGTATCCCGAGAATCCATCCATCAAAGATAACATCGCATGACCTGCTGTGAGATCTACGATCAGGTCAATATTTGGCAATGGAAAATCATCCTTGGGACAAGCTTTGTTGATGTCTCTGAAATCTGTGCATATTCTGATGTTACGATCTGGCTTACTGACTAGCACTAAGTTGGAGATCCATTCAGGATAGTCAATGGGGCGTATGAATCCGACTTCGCTTTGACTAATAATGCCACTTGTGGATGTATCTTTCTTAATTTATGTTTCACTGGTTTTTCCCCCGGTTTAATTGTCAAATGATGCATTACTAAATCCGGATCCAATCCAGGCATATCAACATATGACCATGCAAAATTGATTTGTCGCTTTGTGAAGAAACTTATGAACTTTGGTCTTTCTGTCTCTGTCAAAGATTGTGCCAGGAATATGTTATGTGGAATTTCTTTTGTACCAATGTTTGTTTTGATGGTCTCCTCTACTAACATAGATGATTTTTCTTCATATGATGCTGGGAGAATGTCAAGCCTTCCATCTTTGGGTGCCTCAGAGAGGTTTTCACCCTCAGATAGGTCCTTTATTTTTACTTTTTTGGGTTTAGACAGTGCCACAATGTGGTTTTCACCATAAGACCTGTGATTTGTTCTTATTTTTACATTTTGTGACTGGAAGGCCCAACACCCTCACCAAAGTGTGGCACGTTGTTGAGTTCTATAGTGTATCCTTCCTTATGGCCCCCAAGTGGAAGATCATCTCATATGCCTAGATAGTCAATAAAGGCTTCATCATTTTGGAATGTGTCGAATTGTATAGGTCCTTCATGGTCCCAGTCAATAAGTTGGTGAACAAGGGGAAGGCCTTTAATGTTTTCAAAGTCAGCGGGACTAAGGGTGAACATGCAGTTATATTCAGGTATATTGAGGTAGTTGTCGAGGTCATCATTGGCACTCTCCTCATCTGTCTCGATCATGAGTGAGTCCAAATTGTCATCATTAAAAGCGCATTTGGGGATGGGTGTCCTCATTCTTCATGATTTCGACCTAGAACTTAGAGGCAAAGACTGTGTGGGATCCTTAGGGGTTGTTTCTTCACCAACTTTGAATTTTCTATAAAATTCCTCTTCTTCTATGGGTTGGCTCTCTGAATGTCTCGATGAGTTCATAGTCACTGGAGGATTTGTCCGAACCCCATTCCCATTCATTGGAGTAAGTGGAATAGCAGTTCTCTTGTTGATCTTTGGAAGCCTTGATTTGTAATGCTTCTTCTATCTTTCGAGTATTTACCCTAAGAGATATGAAACCAAGCCCTTTCGAGCGCTCCTTTTTAAATGTCAATTCTGGTTGCAAAGGTTGAATGATACCTTCCTTTCTTAAACCGAGAGGACTTTTAACATCATACCAAAACTTTTGTAGGATCTTGAACCCTTTGCCATATTTTTCACATGGTATGCTGATGTGATCTTGTGAACCATCTTCAGGGTCTTTGTAAAGCATTTTGTATAAGTCTTCTTCTTCCATTTCACCCCACTTTTGGAAGATAGTAAGATCCCATTTGAGTGTAATGATAGATACCCGTTTAGAAGGATGTGGTCGTCCATATTCTTTTGGTGAACTCATAACTTGTCGTAAGCACATGGTTTGATTCAAAGTGTATTCACCCATGCCTTTGTCTCGATATTTCCCTTTAAGCTCACCTTGTTTTGATGTTGAAGGTTTCAATGATTCAGGGTCAATGTATGTCGAAGAAGGGATGGCTTCTCTATTATTTGGAATGATTGTCTCAGCTTTTGGTATCAAGTTATTGCAGTATATAAATGGATTAGGATCACCATTAACCGTTACTTCAACTCCATTATGAAAAAACTTAATGCATTGGTAGTATGTAGATGGGACTGGCCTCATCTCTTGAATCCAATGATGTCCTAGAAATATGTTGTATGTGAGATCTAGGTCTAGGACTTGACAAACCACATCTTTTGTAACTGGCCCAACTCTGAGAGGCAAGGTGATTGTGCCTTTGGATGAACGCTCTTCATCATCATATACCTTGATGGTAATTTTGTTTGTAGCATTCACAGCTTTGTCTAAATATCCCAATTGTATTATTGTGTTCAAAGTACATATATTGAGACCAGCTCCTCCATCTATCAGGACTCGTTTTATTCGATGTTTGTGTAGGAATGCTTCAATGTGTAAATGTGCATTATGTGGTTGGCTCACAAAGGCATCGTCAGCTTCTGTGAATGTAAGGGAGTGTGGAATGAAAAGGTATCCCACCATGGCTTGAAACTGGTCCACATTCAGATCAGTGGGGACAAAAGTGTCTCTCAAAGTTTTGTCAAGAATGGCCTTATGTTCAGGGGATATGCGTAATAGCTCAAGGATTGAGATAAGTGCGGGTGTCTTCGCTAACTATTCTACAAGGTCATACTCAGGCTTGGTTGATGAGGAAGTGGTGTTCTTAGATGGAGAACCTTGCAAAGTGAATTTACCTCGACGAGTTGTAACATTACATTCAGAGGTAGGTTCAGAAGAAGATCCAATGCCTTTTAGGACAACCTTGGGTCTTTGGGTAGAATTTTCTGGCGTTTTGTCCTTGATGATAATGGTAGAGACATAATTTTCCATCGAAATGTGATTGACAGTTGAATCATAGTTGTAGGATGCTCTGGTCATCTGTGGCTTTAGCTTTTCCCTTATCATGTTTTGGGAATGGTTCTTTAAACATTTCATGTTCTTGATTGGATGATTGTCCTTCAATATCAATGTCACCTCTATCAATGAGATCTTGTATGATGTTCTTAAGACCCTTGCTTTTATGATATTCATAGTACTCATCATCATTCCACCAATTTGGTTTGACCTTTGGCTCATATGGAGGCAAATCTGGAATTGTTATTATTTTATTTGCCACTAGCTTCTTGAAAGATGACTTAAGTTGTTCTCCCAATGGGGTGTACTTCCTTCATTATTTGGAAGTTGTTTGAGTATTCAATTGATTGTTTATAGAGCTTGATCCCAAAAAAATGATTTTGGGTCATACTGTATTGGCATCAACAACACCATCATTGACTGTGTTCTTGTTTTTATTCCAAAATCTTAGCTTGTCTTTTCCTTTAAAGTCCTCTTTGTTTTCTTTGAAAATTTATGACAATGCCTTGCTCAATTAGGACCTTCTCTGTTGCTAAGCCTTTTTTAATGATGTCCTTGAAGGTGGACAAACAAGATTTTCTTAAATCATAACCAATTTCTCTATAAACATTCTGTGTGAACATCTCTACCATTTGTTTTTGTTTTTGTTGAATTTCACAAGAGCATCTACTAGCTAGATTCGTCCATCTTTGTAAAAATGATGAAAAGGACTCTCCATCCTTTTGCTTGGTGTTGCACAAAGTAGTAACGGATATGTCTGTCTCTATGTTGTATGAGAAATGTTGGATAAATGCCTCTACTAAATCACCCCATGATTTAATTCCAGGTGGGAGTTGGGAGAACAATTCCATAGCTTGATCACCTAAGCTCTGTGGGAATAATCTTATCAAATATGTCTCTTCTGCTGTTACCTCAATGCAAGCTATGAAAAATTATCTTATATGTGCCTTAGGATCCCCTTTTCCTCTGTACTTATCAAACTTAGGTGTCACAAAGTGTGTAGGAAATGGAGGCATTGGAATGCTTTTGTCAAATGGATAGGGACATATGTCTCTCATTGTGTAAGCTAGCTTCAGTGTATTTATGTCCTCCATTTTCTTTTGTAAATCCTTAATTTGCTGCTCCAAATTGTTCTTAGGTGGAGATCGACTTCTTGGACCATACCCCATGCCTCAATCACCGGGTGGAGGAGGAGCATACTACATATATGGATGATATTGATCATACACATGTTCATATGGAGGAGGTCTATAATGATGCTGCGTATAAGGACCACTTGGTATAGAGTCATGATGAGGAATGGAATATCTGTTTTGTCCATGTATACCATACTCTGCAGGCATGTCATGAGTTTGTTCTAGTGTATTTCCCCCAAACTTGACACGGGGTTTCCTTGTGTCCAAATTTTGATCATGCCTTTGGATATCCGATTGCTTTGGTGGTTGGTCCTTAGCATTGGTATGTGATTGAGCAGCATAAGACTTCCATAATGGTTTGTGAAGGTGAGTATCGTATGCTTAAACATGTGTATGTGGGACCTCAGGTTTTTGAAATAAAGATGATGGTGACTCAGGCACAAAATGTGGTCCTCTATTGCCTCCACTATTAGGCCTCCTTTGATCCATGTTGAGTTGAGGTTCTTGCAAAGGTTGATTTTCCATTATTTGAGACATGTCAAAATCATGAGTGATCTTGGCTCCACTTTGTGCCATCACTTGTAAAAAATATTCTCTATCTCTCCTCATTATTTCCTCAACCAATCTATTAAAATGGGGATCAATGATGGAGTCTTCCACTTCTGTTGAATGTATGGAAAAGTTGTCTGTATTATCATTGTGTGTATCATTGTTTTTTGTGTTATCCATGTTCTCAATATTTTAAATGTTTCTATAAGTGTCCATGTCAGGTAATGTAGTATGATCAGAATTGAAAAAGACATCATTGTCGTACTCATAGGCACTTATGTTTGCGGACTCTTGAGCCTCTTTAGCTTCTCTCCTAGATTTTTGGGAACGGTTTTCAACCATGAACTAGGTCTTGACCAAGATGTGTGAAACTAGATGAAAATAGAAAAGAGTATGGAAGACCAAGAGTTTGGATGGAATGTAAATGAATCTGAAGTGTACCTGCAATGTCGAAAGTGTAAGACCAATTATGTATGTGGTAGAGTAGGTGTGGCTTCCAAAGAGATGATAGTTTCTCTTGATGAGGTAAGTTGACCTTGACTCTAAGTAAGACCAAATGAGACCCAAAGGTGATAGACCTTGATGAGGGACCACTTAAAAAAATGTTGTTGTATGTAGTGTGTTGACAAAGTAAGATGAGGACAAACAAGTGACCTTTTGACTCAAGTTTAGACAAACATGAATCTAATGTAAGGTGTAAAGCAATGATGGACTTTGTGAGACCTAGAAATAGGCTGAATGCTAGATGAAAACCTGAAGAGATAACCTAGGAAGCTCAATAAGTCTGAAACTGACTGCTCTTGTTTGCT